>NC_135522.1:8240000-8840000 GCF_051989575.1 Stigmatopora nigra
AGTCTTGAAGTTGGCTTTCTAATCCAGAAACCTCTTTTGTCGTCTTGATGCTTTTTCTTTCTGCATCTTCAAGCATGGCCGATACATTGTCCAGCTCAGTCTGCATGGAGAAAAGGTTTATGTAAGGCAATTGTAGGAGTACTAGGCCTTGGCAATACATAGATTTTGTGAATAATACATTTTTTTTCCCATTGCAGACAATTAAAGAAAAAAATAAATCACATTTGTTGACAAAAACAAATCTGGCAACCACTTTTTCATTTAATGAGAAAGTGTAAAAGAGTGTTTCTTATTGTGAAGTTATGACCTTGCATTTGGGGAAACATCTTTATTAATATTATTATTATTATCTTTACAATGTATACTAGCCATCAAGTCATTGCCTGTCACTTACAAGGATAGCAGTCCAATTAATTTAAATTGGGAGTTCTAGGTCTGAATGCTTTTTTGTCAGTGCCATTGACATCCCTTGACGTCCAAACCATTTTTATCAGAGAAGGGCGTATATTTGTTAGCCATCTAGTTAAATAAGTGCCTAATAATAGGTTCCCCTTACTTCTAAATCAAAGTTTTAATGAAAACATTTATAAATTATATTTTTTTTATTTAGGCCATACCACCCAAACAAGTAAATATTTGTTTTACGCCTGTAGTACCTGCAGTTTGTGCACACGGTCAGCCAACTCGCCCTTGGTCCGCTCGCCCTCCGTGTTTCTGGCTGTCACCTCCTGTAGCTGAGCCTCCAGTTTCTTCCTCTTGTGTTCGGACTCTGTCTTTGCCTGTTGAAGGCTTTTGACCTCATTGGCCATTTCCTTGTTGGCACTCTCCTGGCTCTGCTTGGTCTTTTCCAGGTTAGCTTTGAACTACATATTCATTCCAAAACAAAATGAGTTTGAACAAAATATGGCATGTAAAAGGGTCATTCCAGAATTGGAGCATGTTTTACTTAGAAAATACTTTTACATGCTGTTTCTGTTTCTTTGCAAATCTAAATAAAAGACTACAAATATTTTTTGTTTAGAATACAAACTAAATGCTCCTTTACCCATTGTGCTATTCAATGAGTCAGTCAATCATTTGATAGTTTATGTATTACCAGAGAAGCAACATTTGTTTTAATTCAATACATTTAAAATCAAAATCTCCAATTTGGAAATGACCCATTCAATAAAGGTGCCTCACCCTCTTTGCTTGTTCTAGCTGCTCAGAGAGCTCTTCCAAAGTAGTGGCATGCCTCTGTCGCATATCCTGTATTTGAGCCTCGTGATTTTTAGTCTCCTCATCGATTGCCTTCTTCAGTTCTGCAACTTCTTGCTCTCGCTTAGTCCTAAAAAAAAAAAAAAGCACTGTAACATCTTGAAGCCTAGTCACACATTACAATTCCCAGAATTGTTACCTGAGCTCCTGTTGGGCAGCGGTGGTATCCAGGGTATCCTCCAGTTCTGTCTTTAGAGCCTCCAGTTCTTCACTCAAATCTCTTTTGAGCTTCTCAGCCTTGTTCCTGGACTGTTTTTCCAATTCCATGTCCTCCTGCAACTCAGCCAGCTGGGCTTGAAGCTCTCGCACTTGTTTCAGGGCATTGTTCTTTTGGTTGACTTCATCTTCGCCTCTAAAAAAAATATTAAACCACACTCTATTAGACACAACATTGCTTAGAAAACATACATATTAGCATGCGCAAGTGTACCAAAACTTGTGATATTTAGCCCTGCAAAAGCACAGAGATCATCAATACGTTACTAACTGTAAAGCAGATAGGCCGCCAATTACACCATTACAATATAAAACCAGTCATGGTAAAGTGGCATATTTTTTCAGTTAAAAATAACATGTACTTATCCACTGGATGGCATCAGAGATAAAGTTATTGTTGCACATTTGATTTTTGATGACGAAACTGACAATTCCCACCCATATCCAATTAATAAATCATATGTAGACAATGACTTAGTCATACCGACAACTTTAAAAACTGCGTGGATGGCTTTGCATCCTATGTGTCACAATTTTTTGTCAGCATCTCCCATACTATTATAGTAACATACTCACCATGACACGTTCATATGAGATATATTTATATGTATGACTGCCAATCACACATTCCAAAACATGGGGAATAGGGGAATAAATACTTTGTTGGGTCAATCCCAAGTTATTTGATCTGTGTACTTGTCAATATGTGAATAAAATGAGATAATTAATAAGGTCGATCTACTGCTTATGTCAGTCCTACCCAAAGAACTCAGTGACATCATTTTAACTGATTGAGCAATCCATTTGAAGTGAGGGGGTCTGTCAAATAAGCGGACATCTAGTTCAAATGTATGGGAAGTCTACTGGTGACAAATTCATTGAAATTGAAGTGAAAATTCTCCTACCTTGTCTGAAGTAGCAGTTGCTCGTCCTCTTTCTTTACAATTTGATTTTTATACTCTTCGATGTGGGCCTGGAGCTCAGCTACTTGGTCCTGAAAGTCAGATGTTTCCCCTTCCAGTTTCCTCTTGGCCTTCTCCAGCTCCTGACGGGTCTTCTCCTCCTTCTTAAGCCTCTCTGGAATCCAAATGACAAAATGTTAAAAGTGTCTTGTCATGACAAAAGGCATAGTAGCTTTTTCACCATCTAAGTCGACCATCATGATCTCTTGTTTGTTCTTGGCCTTTCCCAGATTCTTAGCCTTCTCTTCTTCTTCAGCAAGAAAAACAGTCATTTCATTGATTCGATCTTCTAGGGACTTTTTTTCCTGCAAGGCATAATTATATGTTGTGTACGTGTCCAAAAATATGTTTTGATGATTCCTAGGTGGGTAAAGATGCCTTTTTAGTAGACTCTCACCTTAACAAACTTGGCGTTTTGGTCCTCTAGCAGTAAAATATCCTCTTCAAATTTCTTCATTTTGGCTTCAGCTGTTACTTTCTCAAGCTGCAGCTTTTGCCGAGCACCTTCCTCCTCATCCAGCTGTTCCTCAAGATCCTGCCAAAATAGACACCCAACCATTAAGTTGAAAAACTTTTTTGCAGGTTTTACAATTGTGATTGTAGAGGAAATGAAATAATTCATTTAGAATACACCTAAACAGTCAAGAGTTTAGTGAGCATAGTTGGATAAATTACATAAATAAAACCGATTTAAGCCCTTAAACTTAAATCATTGATGAAGTTAAACTAAAGAACCTGTTATAGAACAAGTGCCTATTATATATACTAATTAAAATAAGAAAAATGACAATTTGAAGTTAGTCATATTAATGCATCATTAAGAGTTGTTGACAACAATAGACATTGAATTTATCTCAACCGGCAAAAGGGATGGTACGTCTTAATGGCAGCCAATGAGGTCAAAGTGTGCCTTATAAAATGTTAAACAAATGTGAAGCTGAGTGAAATCAATTTCAAAATATTTCTACATGCTTTAAGCATAGCCTTTCAAAGGAGAACTAACCTCAAAATTGTCTGATACGGAAATTCTGTTTATTTTGCCCTTAAAACCTCCGAACTTTGCTAAGCAAGCAGTTTCAATGTCACAATTTTTTTTTTAGTCTACACAGCTTTAGAAATGTTGGGAAACAGACTGAGAAGGAAAAACTACCCACTAAGTTTAAATATAACAGAAACTTTGACCTTGAGAGAAATTGAAAGGATAGAATGTTGTCTTCCCCTCACCTGGATATGAGACTGCATCTTCTTCTTCTCATTGACCATGCCCTGTGACCTTTCTTCTTCTTCTTCCAGTCTGGATTCCAGGTCATGAAGGATCTCCTCTAGCTCTTGTTTCTTGGTCGCCAGGCGAGATCTCATCTCCTCAGCCTCGGCAAACAGCTCAGTTTCCGCCTGCAGTTGCTCTGCTAGGATGCTTTTTTCCTCCATTAACTTCACACAAACAACACTTACTACGCATCACACAAAAGTCTGTTTTGAGGACGGTTGCCAACATTATTTGTCACCTGCTGGTGTTTTACTTCCATCTCCACCAGCTGTCCCTCCACTTTTGTTTGCTTCTCCTTCACCTTGACGAGCTCCTCATCTTTAGCCAGCATTTCTTCCTCTTGTCTGGTCACCTGCAGCAATGGCTTTACCTGCATTTGGAAAATAACGGATTGTGCCAAAATGGTTGAGGAATTTGGAATTGTTTTACAGTAGTATCCCAGGAATGCTGTGGAAATCCAAAACAGAATAACCCACCTTGGTGAAGAGTCTCCACCACTGCCAATGACGCAGTTTGAGGTATGCCGCACAGTTTCTTTGGAGAACCTTCAGGGCACTGAGCTGTTGTTGTTTTTTGGCAAAGGCTCTAAAGCAACATCATTGGGAAAAAATGAACTTAGCAGAGTTGCGGTAGCCACAAAAATCATCTTTTACATAAATTAAAGGTGTCAAACTGGCAGCAGAGGGGCCAAATATTGCTGTTTTTTTTGTGTGAGAAGTCAATGTCCACTTCATGTATTTTGCTAAAATTAAATGTGAAAAAAATGGAGTATATTCACAGTTTTCCATTTTTTTGAAATAAATAACTAACTTATAAAAATGGAGTATATTCACGGTTTTCCATTTTTTGAAATAAATAACTAACTAATAAAAATGAAGTAAACCTTTTTTAAATCAAAGAATATGTAGTAAACGATAACAATTAGAAAATGTGCTGGTTTTCCTTTTTTAATTCAAAAGGGATTTAAAAATGATATTTAATCTTTACCATATATTTCCGACTATAAAACGCATATGAGTGTAAGTTGGAGTATCCAAAGAATACATAATAAAAAGGAAAAAAATATATATAAGTCAAAATATTTAAAAAATCTTGATTTATAATCCGGAAAATACATGAGTGATAATTACACTAAATGTTTCTTTAAGAACATATTTGCTTTTTCAGTTTTTTAAATTAAAACATAAATGACAATAATAATATTTGCTATTACTGATTGCCTGCCGTTTACACCGATTCACATTCAGTTCATTTAAACTGGCTGCGAATACTCATATTTCATCAAGATCAGTAGATTTCCCATTCCAGTCAAAATTGATTGGATATCTACTAGCCTAATCAATGACAGCCAATGACTATTAAAAAAAACGAGTTTGACCCTTTTTTAGGTTGCCAATTTCTTGAAACCCTAGAAAATAACCCCACAATACAATTTAATCATGCTGAAAAGTAAAAGAAAAACCCTTACTTGCGTGCCAGATATCCCCGACAAGTGGCTTGGAAGTAAATAATGATGTCAGTGATCTTAAGGTCCCTCTCTTCCTCCAAATGGGCTAAAACACCTGCCCGGAAGAAGATTTTACTCTGGCCGATTCGAAATAGATTGTTGTCAAGCTCCAGGGATTTGATCTAAAAAAAGAAGGAGGACATTATTAATATTAACTAATGAAAAACAATGAGAGACTTGATTTGTTTTTTTTTTTACTGACCATTCTCTCGCAGGCTTGCTTGCCGTCCATAAAGCCTTTGGGGATGGCATTAGGAGTGAGAATTTCATATCTGGACAATAGAGAAGTGACTGATTAGTATTTGGCTTTAGTTTGAAACAATAAAATTATGGGCATTGTTTGAAATAAAGTACCTCTGTCTGAACTCTTGGAAGATAATGCGGTTGGGGAAGCCTTGTCTGCAGATACGAATCCCTTCCAGGACACCGTTACATCTTAGCTGGTCCAGAACAAGGTGAGGATCTAGTTTACCAGCCTAGAAGAGGAAGAAAAAAACAAAACCAGGATATTAATAAAACTACCTCGCCAATTTAACACTTTTGTGGTCCTTATTAAAATATAAAAGATATGAGATCATATTTAACGTTTTCTTTTTTTCCCCACAAATATTTTTTTTAAGTTGAAATAAAAAAATCAATGCTTTGATTTTGATGTCATTACATATTTTAATGATAGGTACTTATAATGATTAATTAAAACTGATAAAAATTAGAGAAATTATCACAGTTTTATATTTTTTTTAATTAATGGGAAAATATATTATTTTAAATGACAATTTATTGTTTTTTAATTGTGCAATTGTTTTTCAATCAAAATGCTTAAATTAAATAAAAATATAGAGAGAAATTATAGTTTTACCCTTTTTTGATTAATGGGAAAATACATTTAAAAAATGGCTATAGTTTTTTTATTGGTTAATTGTTTTTCAATCAGAATGCTTAAACAAAATGGAAAATAAATAGAACATTTTTAACTAAGAAGGTCATTAAAAGGTTAAAGTCACTACAGGTTTCATCCACGATCAAAAGTATTAATTTGACAGTTAATTAGATGCCTATTAATTGATTTCTTGAACCCTTGTTGGCATAAAATATGATATCGACACCTCTACACTGCCCACAATTTATCAGAATCTGAGTTACATATGGTTGCATATTTGATTATTCTAAATGCATGCTTAACTAAAAGTGTGACCATGACTGTAGTACTTAAAAGAAATTGCAAACTCAACCATCAACAAATAGGGTGACCATCTCGTGACTCACCCGTTTTTCATGGTTGGGAATGATACAGCGGACGAAGTTGGGATTAGTGTTCCTCAATGTGGCCATCAGTTTGGACAGCTGCTCCTTGTACAGTTGGCCCACTGTGCGGAACATGCCCTTCTTTGTCTTGTATGCGGCGCCAAATGCTGTCTCATTCATGCCAGCAACTTGATCAAGGCCCACGATCCGGTCCACTGGTGATCACAAATATACAATGTTAAAACACGCAAAGATGTTAGACATGTACATGAATATATTTGACACTTAAAGTGTCATTATAAATGGTTCATTCCAGAATTGGAGAACATTTGGGTTTTTAAAAAAAATAATTAAATCTAAATTAATCTAAAATCATCTAATATAATCTAATATAATCTAATATAATCTAATATAATCTAATATAATTTAATCTAATATAATCTAATATAATCTAATCAAATATAATCTAATCAAATATAAACTAATATAATCTAATATAATCTAATACAATCTAATATAATATAATCTAATATCATCTAATATAATTTAATCTAATATAATCTAATATAATCTAATATAATCTAGTACAATCTAGTATAATTTAAAATAATCAATTTAACATTTTGTATTTTAACAACTAGAATTTTCACCTGTTTGACAAGCTTCCAATTGGAAATTTTAAATTTGGAATAGTTACACACAGGAAATCATTATCCATGATGGAAACAATGGGAAAATAAATGAGAAAAAAAGGGGAAGAGGCCATGCAAAACCAAGCAATAGAATTGAACTTTTGAAGTGGCAGTGACAATGATAGCTGTCCAATCGTGTCATTCTTTTCATCCTTCTGCTGTGAATTTAAACGAGTTGGTCACGAGTAGACCTTGGCAGGGAATTCATTTGTTGTACAATCACTTCCAATGAATTGGACGTCTATCGTGGCAGCCGATGGCGGAATGGGTAATCGATGTATCGGTATGAAGTATGTAAAATAGCCAAAAGTAGTCGATATTATCGTTCACCTGGAGCTTCATGGAGCTCGGGCACTTTGTCATAGAAAGAGGCTCTCTGAAAGGTCTGAATGTCTACAACAGGCCGTGAGTCCACAAAAACAAACACAAATCCGCACAGAGAAAAGATAGCATTGTAAGTTAAAAAGGAGAACATTTTAGTCTGTCACATTAATCCGTATAGTGTTAACATGCCAATCATTTCACTTTTTCTGGCATGCAAATATTTCATTTTAAGTCCTTAGTCACATTTTATGTGTTCTTTCAATCTTATGTTACATAGGAGACAAAATAGATGCAGTGAAAATGTCTCACCATCTTTCCAAAGTTCAGCCACAAACTTGTCAGTGGATTGATGCAGCAGCGTGGCCACGTTGTCATTAAGGGGGTCCATATTTTTCATGAGCCATTCATCAGCTTTATAGTCCACCTGAAGAAACACATCAGTCTTGCGTCATTTCGATCATATCCATTGGTGGTGCTCATAAACTGGGTGTTGTATTAAAACGTAGTTGTAAAACTTGAGACCGCCACCGCATTTTTTACAGCTATAAAAGTCAAAAATGTGCATTGACTTAAATATTTTTACATTTCATGAAATTTAACCACCCATCACACTAAACAAAAGATGGAACGACATAAATCATAAGAAACGTGACTTGTTTTGGGAGAAAAATAAGTAAGACAAATAAATTTCAAAAATAATACATTTTCTATTAAGAGTCCCCAAAAAGAAGAGTTGGACAATTTTTGTCTCAAAGTCTTTAAACACTGCGATTGGCTGACCAACAATTCAGGGTGTCTCCTGCCTGGTGCCCATAGTTAGCTGGGCATGGCTCCAGCACCCCCTGCGACTCTTGTGAGATTAAGCTGTATTTAAAAGTTTTTTTCTACAATGAAAATAGTTGTTTGCTAATCAATTAGATATTGATTAACACTGGCCCTCCTCAGGAAAACCATAGCTATGATGTGTCTTACAAAAATGAACCCCCGAATTAAACCCCACAACTGTGCTTTTACTGAAACACCACCCAACATCAATGTGTGGTACCAAATTTGTTCACGTCCATTCTTTTCATTTGACTGACAAGTCACGCTATTTGCCAGGGATCATGCCTACCCTTGATTGGTCATGCTATGTTAATTGGATTAGCCTGTAACACCAGGATGCCCACGCAAGACTAAAAAAAAAGTGGCGGATCAGAGCACGACATTCCAAGTAATTGACACGGTAAGGAACCTGAGATGAGGAATGCCGGCTCCCCATCTGGGTTGAATCAGAATCCCGGAAAAGCAAACTCAACACTGTTTGCACATATTTTCTCTTCAGGACGACTGACTGTCTCCCAGGATTTATTTGAACAAGTTAACATTTAATTCTCCTTCCTGGATCGAATAGTAAATGAAATATCGCATCTATATCAGTTTAGTGGACTGTTATTTATTACTCTATTCAAATGGAAGAATTGAGTGGACGGCATTGCAGTGCAATTCAAACTCGGCAGGGTGTAAATTCAGCAGCCCTTGACTGACAAGCTTTTGACGTCCCTCGGGCTGTGATTTTGGATTTGCGGACGACTGCGCAGCATGCAGAGGTGAAAAACTGCAAACTTCTGTTATATAACTTTTGCTGCATGAAGCCGTCAGTCTCGTCGTCTCAATGTGAAACAGATGTGAGAATTGCTCTCCTTCAGCAGCAGTGGAAGTTCAACAACTGGGCTATTGTATATCGCCAATGATGTAAGCCATCAAAGTATGCGCCTTAAAACATTAGCCAGACAGAAGAAATGTGACATTTTTTTGGAAATAGTCGCCATTTGATATATTTTTCTTCCTTCTACCTATGGTAGAATAATACCCTGTGCTTCCAAGCCTTCAACGAGCTGTGCTATAGTATTAAAAACAAAAATGACATACCCTCCCTGCATAGTGGATGATGCAAAAGTCAGCTTTGTCCTTCAGTTGGCGTGGTTTTTGGAACTTAGTGTGAGTGCCTTGCTCCTGAAGAACTTTGTCCACAAAGGTCTTGTCTGTGGCTTTGGGAAACCAGCACTCTTCATCCAATAAAGCCAGAATACCAGGTGGGTTATTCTGAGGAGATGAAAGTTAAGTTGAAACACACAAAAAAAAGCTTAAATATTTCTTGCACCAAACAGGGAGCACCAACCGGTCTCTCGATGAGCTCGATACAAGGTTGCAGGTCAAGGCCAAAGTCAATGAAACTCCACTCTATGCCTTCCCTTTGGTATTCTTCTTGCTCCAGGATGAACATGGTGTGGTTAAAGAGCTGCTGTAATTTCTCATTGGTGTAGTTGATGCACAACTGCTCGAACGAGTTGAGCTGAAAATGAAGCACGAGGCATAAGTCAAGTGAGTAAAATGTAGGTAAACTATCATCGGGTATGAAAGAAATGGATTTCTACCTCAAAAATCTCAAAGCCAGCGATATCCAAAATGCCAATGAAAGATGCTCCTTGACGTTTGGTCCTGTCAAGCGCCTTGTTGATACGATGGACCAGCCAACGAAACAGTCGCTCATATGTAGCTTTTGCCAGAGCTTCTACAGCAAAGTCAGCCTTGCAGCGAGAGAAAATACAGTAAATTTACAAGTCCGCGACAAGTATATTATTTTCTAGATATTTAAAGCAAAGAATAGCCACTTGCCTGTTCCTTGGTCTGCGCTTTCTGTACATAGTCTCGTCCTACTTTTATTCTCGGAGTGAGGATAGCTCTTGTGAACTCCATAACATTCAATCCAAGTAGATGGCAAAGCTTCTGTGCCACTGAAAGAGTGAGAGAACAGGCAGATGGAACACATTTAACAATGGAATTGAACTTTTCACATTAAATCACCTACACGTCACAGGACTTAACAGTTTTTATCAATTTTATTAATGTTGTTTGTATTATCACTTGTGTGGAATTTGCATGTTCTCCCCAGCTCGTGTGGGTTTTCTCTGGGTACTACGGTTTAATTTACATATACATATATGTATGTGTATGGAAATATATATATATATATATATATATATATATATATATATATATATATATATATATATATATATATATATATATATATATATATATATATATAAAAATATAATAACAATGTGCAATATTTTAGAATATTCAAATTTTTTCAATTTTTTTTTCTCCATTATCTTGCCCTGATGTGAATTTTTTAGATTACTTATTCATGTTTTTATTGGGAAACACGCACTTTGTGGAGTGGCACAACTAATTTCATAATACGCAAATGTTATATAAAGACACTAAAGGCTTTTGACTTGAGTTGTTTTGACTTGACTTGATTAGGAGCAAATGTGGATGAAAAACAGGAAAATATGTTCTAATTGAATGACTGAATCTCATGCAGATAGCGACTGCGGGGATATTGGATCATGCTGACACTTAAACATGTTGTCTGTCAACACCTCTGCATGATGGATCAGAATATTGCACTACACTAAATACCGAGAAAAGAATCCAACTTTTTGTTTTTAGTGTGGGAAAGATGGTTTTCTACCATCTGTAGTGGTGAAAGAAAAAGGGACATTCATCACTTTTGAGCTTGGCAAATTCTTAAATTCCAACTTTACCTGTATTTTCAGGCATTGAGGCCTGATCAGTATTCCTCTCTTTCTTGAAAACAATATTGCCAAATTGCAACACTGCTGAGACGACCTTCAACATGCCTGACAAGAATGAGAAAAATCACTCACTTATGGGAATGAACCTAAGGTAATGTATATAGTAGTTACAGTCAATTTTGACTCCAACTGGAGGCCACGAGTACGTACGTAACTTGAGCTAATACTTACAAACAATCTCATCGTGGGAGAAACTCATTATATGCATAGCCTCCAGAGTCTCCTGGAAATTGTCTTTGTCCTGTTGTCCAGGAATAGGAATGTTACCATTTGACAGGAATCTGTAGTTGTTAAAGCCCTCGAGGAGCAGGTCCGCTGTAAAAGGAGAAAAGATTTGTAATGTCTATTTACTTTTGGGATTTTGAAAAAAAATACACTTTCAATCTTTTACACCATGGCATCAATACTTTCTAAAGGACTCAGACTACTACAGTAACACTATACTATCAAAATTAAAAGGCTCTACTGTCCATATTGCTGTGAACTTTTTTCACTCATTGGCTGAAATTGATGCTCCACTCATTAGAGGTGGGAGGGTTGGCAGCAAATGTTTATTGTAAATAAATATATGTATATACATTTAATTTAATTCACAATTCTCCATTGAAAAGAGCCATGTGATTATACGCCAATCAGCGACAATGGCCCCAAATAGTTGTACAAAAATGAATTACTTTGTGTAATATTTCCAATGTGTTTTTTTATGTGGCTGTTGCTCAAGTGGTGATGCCTCCCCATAAGACTCATCTGACACTTTGAGAGCTGCTATAAAGATTAAAAAAGGCAGTATACTTGTTTCCAAAGTACTATATTGGAACAAACTTTTCTTTGGGAATAAAAGGAGAAAAAATCCTCATCAAAAGATGTGCAATACTAAAAGCCAGAATTTTTAAGACTATCATTCTTGCTGGAAGTAAATAAAATGGCTATGGCTGGCTAGAGAAAGAGACTCACTTTTGAGATGCTCTCCGGCTCCTGCCAACAAGCGGTAGAAAATGTGGAAAGTTCTCTCATCTTTGGCCTGTCTGATTGCCCGTGACTTCTCCAGAAGGTCTGAGCACAAATGTCAAGAACTGATAGTGTAAGAAGAACAGAAATCAAGCTACTAACTTAGTCAGTGCTGTAGCAACTATTATATGACATCACACATACTATAGCTGGAAAATAGAGAGTGGGTGTTCACTATGCTTTTTTACCAGGACATTGCAGCCAATCATTTTGGTATACAATCTTGCAACAAAAAACTTTTTGCCAAGGCTGCATCCTATCATTTATGTGGTAAACAAAGTGGACTTAAATAGGATATATTATTTTAGAACTTGATTTCATCCCATATTCTGGGAATTTCTTGGTTGCAGTAGCAAGACAGACACACAAGACATTGTAGACCTAGTTAAAAAACTGGAGCCACATCTTAAAGGATACAAGTTTCAATGTTGGCGCCGACAATGTAGCCCGCAACGTCAAAGTTGACTCGAATGAACTTGCCCTGTGGAAAGAGGGATCAATATTTATGTTAAATTATAATTCAGTTGAATGCATAGGTATTCATGATCCAGTTAGTGGTACTTAAAATCTCCATTTAGATAGCTGCAAATAACAAAAAAGTAGAAAAAACAGATGCATTGTATTGAGGAGTCCCAGTATAAGTGGCCAAGGGGGGAGTGAAGCTTTATTTTCTTTTTATTCCCATGATATTACTGTGTTTTCATCTGTAATGTAGGCAAACATATGTGAATCATAAGGAATTGAATTTCATGGTGGTTAGAATTGGCCGCATATTTTGAATACTGCCCGAGAAATAGTTGTCTATGTCTCTTTCGATAATCTGACAAGACAATTTGTGTTGATAAGCATATCATAATATAGCATTTTAACAGTTATTTTCACTCAGAAATTTCAATTTTATACCTTGCATAGTACCAATAATTTTTTTCCATGCAATTGAAAGAAGTTGTAAATAAAGCATGTCAATTCCATATGGCATTCCCTGGTAAACTGTTTCAGTAAATGTAAACTAAGCTGATAGATTATGCAGCCCTAACCTAAATCCTTTCACGGAATTGTAAACATATGTGCAGCGGAGTCAAAATAAAGATGGTCTGTGCAAAAAGGGTGAACTCACAAAGCGAGAAGAGTTGTCATTTTTCACTGTCTTGGCATTACCAAATGATTCCAGGATGGGGTTAGCCTGAAGGAGCTGGCGTTCCAACTCACCCTGCAAGAGAGAAAACGAGGTGAGAGGTCATCTATCTGGACCACAATGCTAAGGTCTCAAATAACAAAAAAGAAATGGCAAAATCATAAAACAATGAAATGAAATACTGCATTTGGGAACATCAAGCTTTGAGTAAAGGGTTAAAATGTTTGGATTTATACAAAAACACATGCTGCATAAAAATATAGTGTGTGGGTTAAGGTAACTGTCATGTATGTTCATGTAAACTCAAAAATGCAATATGCTATTATTATTCCATGTGCAAAATATACTATCAAGACGTAATAGCAACAAGTGAGGCTCATAAATATTAAAAGGTGAAAACTACGACATTCCCTAAAGCCTGTTTTCAAAATAGGTTTAAAAAAAATCGAATTAAAGGTTGATACTGATTTACTGACCTATGAAGAAAAAAATGAAATTGCACATTTGGAACAATCTGATTCCATCAAAGCCAAATTGCGACTGTTTCATTTGTAGTTAGACTGGATTTCATAGAATTCATGATTATCGACCACCAAATCATATTCCAGTGTTTATAATGCAATTTACGATAACACGTTAACCCAATTTAAATGTGATGAAAAACAATGGCCCTGTGTTCTGAAGCAGAAAAAAAACACTGGCACATGATGAATCCCATAGTCGCATTATGTCAACGAAACTCCAAAAGGGGTGATTTGGCGCATAAGCTAAGTAAATATCAGTCCTAGTATCTTATGAACCTATCAAATGTTGCAAAAAGCACATGTCCAACTTGAAAATAGAAAGGCATTCCCAAGCGATTTGGTGTGTTTCTCCACTACCTCATATTTTCTCCCCCTACCACACTTGCCGCTCAATCGCTGTGTCCACATTCCTCTGGCTTTTGCTCAGAGGGAGCCATAATGTGCTGCAGAAGAACAGCCGAAAGATGGAGGTCGGACTGATGGCAGGGGGAGTACTGAGCCCCAAGGTTTAAATTTACTTGCCCACAGTGAATGTATTTAACCATCAAGCAGCAGACAAGGAACACTTTTCTTATTGTGTTTAATGTGTTTTTTTCTGTTAGAAAATGGTATAAATATAATCAACATTGATTTTTTTATTTTCTATTTTACTTTGATACTCTTCTTCTAAAACTACTATATTATTGTAAATCAATAGTTTTATTTGCCTTTGGAATGAAAAAGGACAAAGTGAGCTTTTCAGAGAAAATAGACTTTTAAAGTAAAATCTACTTTTTAAATACTAACTCTCTATAATAAAATTGTTCAGATAAATCATTAAAATTATGAATATTATATATTATTTAAAATAATACTACTAACAATAAAAGGTCATATCACTAAATGACAAACCATAGAAACATTTTTTTAAAGAATTGTTGCAAGGTAAAAATATAGCCACTACTACAGTAGCGTCAAAATAATACAGTACAACCCGACTGACATCAAAACTACAGAAATTACAAACATCACTGACATGTCATATTAATTCAAGCCCATTCTACATGTGTTTCTACTAAAACCCAATTGTGGTTCATAATAATTTCATCCGGTTGTTGATTTCATGGCAGATTAAGCGGACTTCAAATAATCCCATAAGAAAATGGTGCCAGTGCAAATAAATACTCCACATCATGAACAAAGGAGCAGAATAAAGCTCCGATTACTCATGCAAAATCATCAAATGAGTGGCTTATATTCGGCGATAAGGGCATGCAAACACACACGGACAAATGATAACACAGTAATTGAGATAGCGGTAGATGCACTTGCCTGTAGCTTGAATGCTTTGGGAGATTCTGGCTGTTTGTTATGGATAAACAAATGCAGGTATTATGTTAGACACAAGCATAGCCCCCCCACACACACACCACTGTTGCATGAAGCAGGAACGAATCAGGATACAAATCTAATAAATTAGCTGTTGATTAGCGTGGGATTTCTATTCAAATATGCAAACTAAGTCATCCATTCATCTTTCACTGTAGTGGAATAATATTATCAACATTGACTTTAGAAGTCAAGGAGAGAGGATGGATGACAGTGGAAGAAAAGCAAAGAAGGCAAAAGGGAAAACAAAAGCTCGACTAACAGTAGTTTGAGTGGGGTTCTTACTGGAATGTTGTGGTCTTTACGTCCTTTGTGTGAGGAGGCAACATGGGCCAGGTACTGGATCACCTTCTTTGTGTTTTCCGTCTTTCCAGCGCCTGATTCGCCTCTGAAAGTAAAGGAATTGCATTCTGGATATGTGGTGTAAATTGGTCACTTTTACAAAAAGTGAAGACATAAAATGAGACTAAAATCCTAAGAAACAAATAGTAAAGATGAAATTGAGGGAGAACAACAGCAGGCATGCGTTGTTGTTTTTATTAGATCCCCCCATTCCACTATAATGCTTCATCAGGCCAGCAAGTGTTTTTATGGGCCAGTCTCCAAAACTTCCAGGCGTTTCTTCCAGACCGGATTCTAATGATAGCTGTGTTGAGAGAGGACTATCCCAAAATCATGTCCCCGAGCTAGGAAAACCACGGGTAAGACCGAAGACAGTCCAATAGCAACATACCAGTGGCTTTAGTCAAGCTGGTGATTAGCTTCTCTGCACTTTAGATGCAAAAGGGGTGAGCCCACAAAGGCAGAATGTAGGTCATAACCTTCATTTTGGCTTCAATTTTTTTTTCAGAGTTGTGCATGAGTGACATAAGATAGAAAAAGATTTTTTCTGAAAATGACCACTATCTTTACTAGACAGTTTACTCCAAGAACCCAAAGAAAGAATACTTTACCAATGGGTAGTCCACATAGACATACAAGGATTGCAAACTAGAGGACACTCCCCATCTGGGATCAATGCAGAGGGTGCATGTGTCCTAAAGTTTAACCCTAATAAATGTTGACTATGCAGCAAATAGACACAAGGAAGCATAGAATAGGTGAGTGGACAAGGCGCAGTTACTTGATTTTGTGCCATAAATGATAAAAAATATATAATATAATGGACGGATGACCAGTCTGCCACAAGAAACTATTTGTAGTATTCTTGATCTACCGCAATTGACAGGATGATGGCCGTTGTAAGTGTGTCAGGGTGAGTGAAAAAGTGGAATAGTTCAGAATAAGAACAGATCATGCAAGATAAAGCTTTCATATAAAGTGTAATATGAATGGTCACTTTACTCACGTGCAAAGGATTGATTGGTCCTCACGATCTGTAAAGATGAGAAGAGAGCAGTGAGCATCTTTATATATTTTCCCGCACAAAAATCTGTAAATATAGTAACAATGTCTTCATTCAATTGAATTTTCTTTCACGGGACTGGTGGTAAACAGTGTATTCAAAATGTTAAATACTTTGAACAAGTGACTACATACGTAACCTAATCCAATAATATCCCTCTGTAAAGTACCTTCATCATAGCCACAAACCACATTTACTGTAAGTGCCCACCAAAACCACTGTACTCACTCCCTAAAAACTGAACCAGATGATTCAAAACATCAAGTAATTCAATGGCAGTCACCCAATTATTGTCATGTCCAAATGTTACTACGTACAACAGTCATTCTTCTCCTGTGCTCTGCCAAAGAAATACATCTCTTCAACAAAGAGCTGCAACCAATTTAACAGAACATCTATTTTCAACTCTGCTTACTGGGCAAACACTGGGAGAAAAGCAGACCAGACCCTGAACTAGTTGCCCATCAGCTCCTGGGCAACCAATTGAAATTGCCATCATCATTGAGTGGGAATATTCTTGAATCTTGTAAAATCATTGAGGCATTGTGGCAGCGTAAAAAGTTCAATCAAATCTATGTGGAATAATACTAGAGTCTACTTTTCATCATGTATGCAATGGTTTGAGTCATAATAAAGGAAAACAACTGTTTTTGGACACACAGATTTATCTTGACCGGCGTAAAATATGCACCAAAATGCAGCCAGTTGTGTTTTAGTTCCAAAATAAACTTGTAACCCCAGTGTGGTTTGGTAAATGATACTAAAAACCATAATTATTGGGAAATACTGATAGATTGCTATTCAGTTACTTCATCTTTGGACTGCTCAAATCATCAATCATGCTCTCAACTGGTATAAAATATGACGTTGGTTCAATTAAATCAGGATTCAGTAACGTGTTGCACACAAGCAGGAAAATCATGGTCAGGATTAAAATTTGGATTGAACTCTACAGCTCTAATTATAAGTTCCCTCATCTATGATGGGATTCCTTTTCTTGCTACTGGAATTCTCTACTATCCTTGTTTTCAAATTAAATGCTGGCAATGCTACCTCATTTATCATCTTACACACTTACATCATCTAAGATGCTGTTGCTATGACTGGACAAACCAACTTGAATGAGGTCACCATGGCTGAACAAGCCTTTAAAAACAGGACGTTTTGCATGAGCTCGTTCTTATTTTAAAGCCAGGATGTGATGAAAAGCATACCTGAACATAGCTCATAAACTAACAACTTGTTTTGTCACACAAATCAAACAATTGGCAAGATGGCCTCTATCATCCTGACCTTTTGTTCTCACACTTTAATGTGATCTTATCTACAACGATAATCTGGTGCAGGACAGGCTAAGAAAGCAAAGTCGTGCTCAATCCCTTTAACTCACTTTAAGGCACTTAATACAGGAAGCAAAGCAAGCATACTCACAAAACAGAGTTAGATCAACCAGCTTTGAATGATTAAAGCATACGCTGGTTTTCATGCATGACATCATGGCTAGCAAAGAAACACCTGGTAGTGTCTGCAATCTACACAGGATGACAAATCTGATTTAAAATGTAATGACTTGATGATGTACATTTGCACCTTGAGCCCCTCTGGAAATCCTTTCTGTCATCCAGTTACACAAGTGTGTTGATGGTCATTATGCGACAGGAAAAGAATTTCCGGGACTATCCGTGAAATCCGTTTAAGAAGAACATGAAAAATCACATCATTAAAAAAAATGGCATTAATGGGAAATCCTTAAAATGACAAGGCAGGAAAGAACTAAATAAAGTGGAGTTAAGACATCTGCAAACATCCGCATTCCCTTTTTTAAATCCACTCATCAAACAGCAAGTTCTTTTTAAGATCTGTTGCTCATGTTCTATTCTCTTTTCATTTGACCTTACTTTTCTGTGGACATCCATCATCTTCCAGAGACTTTTCATCCCAAATACTTTGTGATTTTCAGAAAGTAATTACATTCATCAGCACAAGTCTTAAACTAGAATGAAGTACTACTACAAAAAGAATAATTAGAAACATAGCATTTCCCAACACAAAACATACCAACTTCTCTCTCATTTTGTAGTTCTGTTCTTCAAACAGCACTTAGCTGTAAAAAAATGATTCAAAAACAATAATGTCTGACAAGAAATAAATAATTTGTTTCTTGAAGCTATAAATGCATTCTGATGCTTCATTTTCCAACATCAATCCTGTCAGAGTGGCCATTTGGCAACTCATTGTCAGCTTGTATTTTACCAAGACACTTTCTTCCCGACCATAAGCTCATTACTTCCTCAGTAAATTTCTCTTTCCTTTGTGCCTTCATTTTCTCTCCGTGGTTCTCATTTCCCCCAACTCACTACTCTCCCAACACAATGTCTGCATGGATGGTGTAAAGCCAGATCAATCAACCCACACTTAGCATTAAAAAAAAAGATTAGTGCCTTCCTGCAGCTTAATCACACTCTCTAAAGTACATATGTTTCCAATTTTATCACCTCACCAGGACCTGTAGCGAAACTGTAACATGTCAGAGCCACTCATTTCTATTTTAAGTGTAATTGTATAGCCCTTAATCACAAAAGAGTTCTCAAGGGTCTTCGCAAGCAACATCAACATACTGCATCTTGATATATTCCCCTATGTACAGGCAATTATGTGAAGGCAAGATGGAAATTATGGAAATAAGAGAGCAAAGTCATTTATCATTCAAACTCTAAAATAAAGACTTTTGCATTACCAATGTTTCTGTAGTCTGTTTCTTGACCTCCGCGGCAGAGACCCCACCGGACCCCTGAGACCGAGTCATGGAACCCAGGTCAAGAACCACTGCACTAAACAGAGGACGGATTACCTAATGCTGAATAAATGCTCACCACATACTGTTATAAATTGATCATGTAAAGTACAGTTTAAAAAAACTATAGAAAGCATGAACTTTGGATAACTAACGCATAATATAAATGTATTTATAATATATTGATCAGCACAATTGGTGTAAAACCTTCATATAATCAACATGAATGTCAATTGACTTCCCAATTGTGTTTTACACAGCAGGGTTCCTTTTACTGCTTATAATTTCTCCCCCACGAGGATTAAGCATGCGCTAATTCTCCACATTCCACAGCATTGCCACTCTCCCAGCAGCACCTCTACCAAAGTCCAAATAATTTCTATCAATCGCATTTATCAAGCTTGTGAATCAATTTGCGTCTTCAGCAACATACTTGCATTGCAAATTCTAGATAGAACATCATCTATCAGCACTGAAATGTTATTTTACTCCATGATATCCTCACATGAAAGCCACTATTATCATTTTTAGGTCAATTTACAAAAAAACATGATGACTAAAATCCTTATTTCACACAGCCAAACCAATATTTGGATACACTATTCAACACTTTGCAACAGTTATTCTGCAGGTAAACAAGGGCTAGGGAACATGATTTCTGTTTGTTTTGTTATTTTACACTTTGCAACTAGTTAATGTAAACACATTTCTTCCACTCTGCTGCTCAAGCTCACAATTTGCTTGATAAAAGAAGTTGTAAAATGGTAGTGAATGCAGTGAAAGGTCTACTACCATGGCAACCACTTCACTCACATCAAAAATCCTAAGCACTTGTGTTACTCATCTCTATTAGATTTGGTAACATTTACCAAGCTGCACATTTGTCCACTCATCTTTTTTAAAGGAAAAACCTAAAATACCTTGGTGTGCAAAATTAGACACATAATTATGAAATAAAACTGAGTTGAATTGGAAAAGAAGTGCCACTACTATGTCCTTTCCATCTATTAAAATTGCTCAAAAACACCTGGCAGATAGACTGACTATATATAAACTATCTTGGTAGTTTATGGTGGGCAACCATTTATAATGAGTTTGCCCTTTGAATGTTCGATGTTGACTCTTATTATCATTGTGATGTTTGTTTGTTGGCGCACTAAATAAAGAATGCAAGTGTCCATTAATTTCTGTTCTTACATTTACTGACGTGAAGTTTAAAAAAAAAAACAATCATGGAAGATTGAGTGTAAATGTGAAGTCTAGTGCCCGAAATGATACTGAAACATGAGCATTCATTGCATTTTGAAGACTTTTAATACAGCTATTTTAATTAATTATTCTGCTCATTCTCAAATTTAGTTGAAGTATGCCATGTAGGGTTTAAGTCTGTGGATTAGTGTGGCCAAACTAAAATTTTATTGACTTTGGTAGAACAAGTTTTATTTTTCATTTAATTTGCCTTGGTATTATGATTCTTCAACCTATAAATAAACTGAAAATAAAATGTTTTTGTCTCATAACATTTTCAGTCTAAATGAAAGGAATTGGCCACAAAGCCCAAGACAGTTTAAATATGGAACAAGCACTACCCATTAATAAGTTCTGAAGAGTTCAACAAAAGAACACATTAGAACATAGAACCACTTTGGTCTAACAGCTGCAAAAAGTAAAAGAGCAGCAAATTACATCATGAAATGTTTGCAGTCGATTTTCGTTAATGACAGGTTAGGACATTTGCATACCTCTGGCTTAAAAATCAAGCACTTATGAAAGAAAACTATGCACGTTTCAGAGCATTCACTGTGGTTTTTGTAACCGCTGAATGATGAAGCATTAGTCCTAACCATGCTGTTAGAACAGCTGCCAGTTTGGCATTCTACGTATGGAGAACAGGCCAGACAACCCCACAGAGCTGACTGGCTATTTGTGTGGATATATGCGTGTGCTAGAATTCGGCATTCTCTGGGCGGCATTGGGGCCTCGGGAAATAGAAAGGGTGCCATTTTTGCCGGTGACGTTTAGCTGTATGGGAAGTAGATTATAAAAGAAAACATGATGACGTCTACTGTGTTTTTATGACTTTTGGTGTTGAGTTTTAATGAACAACCTGTAGACTCTTATATTAAAGTGTCTCTCCTGCGCAAATGAGTAACACAAAAATGTTGTGAGTCACAATACCGAAAGCTCTCTTGACAAACTAATGAGAAAAAGGGAAGAGATAAGTGTGAAATCCAAATATGAGGAGGAATGTGTCACTCTTAAAAAAAGTGGAAAACCAGAAACCAGGCAACTGGTGTAGTGGGAAAAAAGTGATACGAGTATGAACTGCTGGAAACACAGATTAACAGTAGGAAAGGGGAACATTGGAAAAAAAAGGCAGTAGGTGAAGAATATGAATCTGCTATATATAGAACCATGTCACCCACTGACATACTTGAGGATTAAATCCTATGGGTGTTTCTGCATTGATTCAAAGTTGGGGTTGGTGACAGCTGAGATCACAGACCAAAATAGTTTGTCATCAGAGGTTGGTGAATGTCCACGCCCTCTTGGAAATGAGCACGGTGAGTTATGGACCCCTTGTAATGTGTGTGGCTTTTACAAACATGCTAACGGAGAGAAAAGCGAGGAAGCAGGTCATTTACATCTAGGCAGTACAATGGCTTGCTGTTAATAAAGTACCTTGTCTAATTATTGGTGCACAGTAAGTTTACTTCTTAACTTTGGTTCCATGTTCTGAGCTATTTGTGTAACAGCAGGCAGAAATGTTTCGTAATGGTTAATGATCTTCTTTTATTTTCTGGGTGGTGTAAAACTCCACCAAAAGCAATGCGGGAATTGAAAAAAATGTGATTACTTTGTTCATAGACACATTTAAGGCACTCCAACAATAGTTGTTTCAAGCCAAAGAAGTAGACTTAACCCCAGTGATATGCTTTGAACTTTCAAGTAAATGAATCAAAAAGATAAAGCGCCAGTACGACAGGTACATTTGTAACAGTGCACATGCAAGCACATGAAGGCAGAATAACTACAGGTTTGATTTATGAAGTTTGCCTCACTTCTTGCTTATTACTTGGCACAAGTAAGGTCATCTTAATAGCAAACAGAAAGAAAGGCATGAAATATCCAAAGAGAATACATTGCAATATATTAAATATGTCTTTTTCTAAGTCCTTCTGGCTGATGTAATGGTTGTTTAAATTTTAACTCTCTATTTAAAAATAGTATTGTTATAAAACATGAATGAAGAACAATTCATGTGCCAATGGAGTCTTTTGCATGCAAAAATTGAGGTTCAAATTCAGGTCTTGCAGACAGATGGTTGGCTTTTAAGTTGTTGTTTTTTTAACTCACCACACATTTTAAGACAGTTTCTTTTTACACCGTGTTCCAGAAAGCATATTTCTTCAAATTTAATCGTGTCGATGTGTAATCAGTACTGTCTGTGAGGTACAAAAAGGAGATGTGATGAAGAAATCCAGCACCCACATGTTTGTCATGGTGTGGAAAACATCATTGAGTTGAAAAATAGATCTTTGATATGAAATGCCTTCATTTCACTATGACTCATGAAGATGCATGGCTAATACGGCACTAACACATCATTCAAGTATTTAGTATTAGAGGTGAAAAACCCATGGCTGTGCTTTCTTGTCACAAGTCTGGGCATCTGGGATGATAACATCTGCTGATTGGGTGCAAGAGTGGAAACAGACCAAATGATGTCACACGTTAGTCTGGACTGTGTTTTTCCTGCCTCTACTTCTTCTGGTTTTAAACCATTTTCCAGTACCAAGTCTTCCCACCGTAATAAATCCACTCTAGGGGTGTTCAGATTTTTTTTTGCTCCAAGATCTACTTTTCCCGTTCTTGCTTTTATTAATTTATTTAAGAATTTTACCTAACACAACCAAACAAACCATGCACTTTAAAATATAACAGTAAATATGACAAAGGCATACTCAAATGCAAAGTTAAAAAGTCTTAAATGCTCCAAATGTAGACTAATTGTCTTGTTAAAATGCAATTCTGTGGCAGGACTGATTAAGGAAATATTGTAATGGCTTTACCTTCCCTCAATGACTGCAATTGACTGCAATAGAATGTTCAATGTCTTTGGTTTGCAGGATGCAGACATATTGATAAAGTATATGGACATTTGAAGACTCATTTTATCTCTTTTTTGGTCAAGTGTAATTATGATTTTAAAAACTTTCATAGCTAAACGAGGAACATGCCAGGCTGTATACATGGAAAGCGACCATTTTTGTTCGTTTGAGTCAATACAATGGCTCATTCACTGTCATTCACAGTTAGGTGTCCCAATTTAAATTAATTGGAGGCCTATCGCCATCATTGGCAAAGAATGAGTGACATTATCTACCTCTATTTCATTTTTTGGATGTTGTTGATCATTGGTATTTATCCTTGGGGTTTTGAGAGGAGAGAAAACTATTGCAGGAGATATGGCACGAAAAACAATTTGCCAAGTACTAATCAATTTCAGATGGTGGCCGGAATTCCAAAGAGGCTCTTTGTGGTGGTTAGGCCCGCCGTAGTTTAACAAAACAAGGGTGTTTTTATGCGTATGTCCATTGCATGATTATTTATGCTGGCACTTTAAGATAATAGTGCTAAATGCTGGAGCACCACAGGAATCCAGACACACACACAGGGGAGTAGAGCCCCAATCACAAACAAGGATTGCATTATTGTGTCAAACAGTGGTAGATTGATCAGATTAAATCTGTCGGAAATGGAGACTACAATGAAGAATTACTATCCGAGTTATGGAGTATAAACAGGGATTTGTGAAGCAGCAAAATTAATACAGTTTAGTTATTTTAATTCATTAAATGTGACCCTTAGGAATGTTTTTTTTGGTGGGGGGTGGGGGGGCCTGGACTTTTGAGAACATTAAAGTACTATTTGCATAAATTTGCAATAAATTATTTTGTGCATACTTCAAAAGGTATGTTTTTAATTTTGCAGGTAAAAGTATTTACGAATGGAAACTTTACTACTGGTCTTAAATACAATAACAAACATTTAAATATCTCGTAATGATAATATCAAAGACATTTTTTTTATATTTGGGATAAAGAGAACTAAATTAATGAAACTTCTAAATCTGATTTTAGATTAAAAAAGGATAATAAAGCTAAAAGGCTTGTCCTAAAAGTGGTGAATATTAACATTTATTTACCATACATTTTGCATTTAAGCTTAACACTAAATATGCATTATTTGTCACCTTTATTGCCTAATATTAAAAAAAAAAAACTTTAGCGATGTAATGCAATTTGTTATAGTTAAATATAGTACGTATAGCCTGTCCACTGACAATGCCCTTTTCGGGAATCTGTATGGAAAATGCTAAGGATAGAGTAAAAACCCTAAGTAGGCATATGCTACTATAACCGAGCACTAAGCTTTAAAAATCAAATCTAACCATATCCTGTATGACTTTCCCAGCTGTGCATCTGCCAATATATTACTACAAGAATGAGAGCTTGATGCAGTAGACCGTTTAAACAGACCTCAAATTTGTCTGAATGTCATCTCTTGAACAAACTCAATGGGGAGACGGATCGTTTGAAGACTAGTACAGCCCTTTCTTGAACACACTCTCACACACCTGTCTTGTCACTCAGGCGATATATGTAACGTCCTCATTGCCCCAGAGAAAGACCTGGTGGTTTCCAAGGGGAGATTTCAGGAGTACCCTTGTGCATCTGCACCCATAGAGCACAGCACACAGGTCCCAGCCCCCCTCAGACTGCATAAAGCCTCTATTGTGTAGCACAATGCTGCCTGCCCCCACTAAATTTCCCATGTACCCTCTGCTCTCTTCCCCCCATTACTCTGCCCTCTCCTGATTTTTGCATAACTCCTGTTCTCTTGTTCTGTACTTTCTAATCACCTTTCATCTCATTACAAAGTGCAACTTCTTTTCTCATTGAATTCAAACCAGCAAATATTTTCCTCAAATGACAGGCAGAATTCGGAATTTTAACTTTTCTTTGTGATTATGTTAAAGAATCTACACTCATTAAAAATATTTTTTTGGGTTGAGCCAAGTAGTCAAAATTAAAAAATAAATAAAGCTCAAACCGTTTAAAAGAATTCATGAATTATTAAAACGGTAATTAAATCAGACTATATTATCTGTCTATAATAGATATCAAATCCAAAGCATTGCATATCCCAATTTAATCTAAAAGCAATCATATTCTCAACTATGATGACACTGAGAATGTTGAAAAGTCATCCAATGACTGAAATAAAATGTGAAAGACAACAACAAATTGCTAGGGCTCACCTTACTATGCAACACTGGGCATTTTCAAAAAAGTACTCTACATTACTACCATATTTTTCAGAATATAAGTTGCACCTAAGTGTAAGTCGACCAACCAAATAATGGACAATAAAGGCAAAAAAAAAAGTACATAAGTCACATTTTAGGGAAGGCAATTTCATCCTAAAGAAAGATACAGTACTTCAGCTATTTCCTTGCAAAAAAGGGTAAGAAATCAGGTCTAAAAGAACAGAGATCGTGTCAAACGCTTCCAGCAGATTTGTGGTTGTATTTTTATGTTAAGCAAGTGGGGACCAAAATGGTCTGAAGGATGTGGGAAATTCCTTTCTTTCAAGCCGAAAGATTTTGTTGTCGGAAAAAGAGAATAAAAGAAAAAGTGGAGGACGACGAAAGGACGGCAAAGACTAAAACCAACTGCTTTAATAAGGGAGTGAACTCACAATTAGAAATTAGATTGAGATTCTAAATAGATACGATACTTATAAGAGTCAAGTTAACAATTTGGTGTCTATTATGACCAAATGTAAGGCGATTCAGTAACAGAAGTCTTGTTTTGCTTCCCTATAAAACAGTGTTGTTCAGCAAGTGACACCACCGCTATCTCACTTTCCTTGGGATGGTTATTTTGGTTGCACGTGCACACCCACACACACATATACACACACAGTATCCATGGTGATGCACTCTTGCCCAAAGCAGTCCTGCTGTAGTGGGTAACGGCTGCTCTAGAGGCAACTTAACCGTGACTCAGCGTGTAGAATTTAGCACGGCGGGGTATTTATCGAGGGGACAGTGATGACCTCATTCCACTGGCTACTGTGCACCTCCCCCTGTGTGGGTCAGTAGCTCAAAAGAATAAAACCTCCTGCAGGGGAAATATTGGGTCAAACAAGACCGATTGCATGAGTTTTACCTCTTTTGGAGGTAAACATCTTGCATTACATAAGCAGGTAGTAAGGGGTTAATAGGGTCATGTATATTTGGGATGGGTCGGTACTGGGAAAAACCACGCTACGAGCCATTATCCAGTTATTTGGGGCAAAAGTTAAGTCTGTGTTTTATAAATATAGACAACTCATTTTTGTTGTTATTTGCTGTTGAGGAAAAACTACTCAAGAATATAACGAATGTCTTTCAAACATAAAATGTATATGTTTCAAGCAACTCCCTCAGAGATTAGAGATAAAATCAAGAAAATAATGATTGCCTTGTGGTTCATATAAGGATCAAGGACAATCCAGACCCTAAAGTCATCAGTCTCAGCTGTTTGTACATCCAATCCAACGTCCTGCAGGCATCAGTGAGCTAGCTGCCTGAGGGCTATAATGATGGGGAGTTGACAGCACATCAGCCACACACATAAACCCTGCAGCTGTGGACTAACAAACTCAATGAAAAATGAAGCACCCTTTCCAGCATGCATATGAGTGATGGCATTAAATAGTAAAGTAGCATGAGCTGCTCAAAGATCCTCAACACTACTACTCTCTGCCTTCAACATTCACTTATGCAGCAATAGATGGCAACTGCATGTGTACATATGAACACTACAGGTGTATGAATGTATGTCGAGAAAAACGTCTGATTTCACCATTATTGGGTGTTCTATAAACAGATATCTGCTTTAAGACTTTATGGTTTGGGGCAATGGGTTTCCGAAAAACATGTCAGGTCTATGATTCCTTGATGTACTGCACTTGTATGATATAATGAGAAATGTCATATGAATTGTGACCTTGCGACCGTTCACACACTTTAACCACTTCTTTCGCACACTAATCTCCTAGGGTATGCAAGTAAACTCAATGCTGGCTGCAAGTGAGCTAAACTCTTTCACAGTAGAAACCACATTCCTGAAAATACCTTTAGAACCTGTGTCTAAGAATTGGCGCTTACAATTTCTTATCAAAGCAATAGGAATCTACCAATACTGTGGACTGCAGTCATGCCTTACATCTGTCAGTGACAATGCAAAAAAATAATAATAAATCGTACCTTGAAGCATACAGCGGTACGCTGACTCCGATATGGCGTAGATGTGAGGCGGCATCTCATGTCTCTTCTTGCCCCGATACATCTCAATGATGTTCTCTGAATAAATGGGCAAGTTTTTGTAGGGGTTGATGACCACACAGAACAGGCCAGAATATGTCTATAAAGAGAAAAATGGAAAAATACACATGTTAAAGCAAAGGATTCAAATCACAAAGACACATACATCTCAACCAACATCTTTTTAAGTTTAACTCGTGACACTGGTTGAAAATTTATAGTACAGATAGAAAAGAGTTAACTTTTACACCTTTGTGTTTTATTTTCTTCTTATACTGTTGGATATTATTGTGTACTGGCTGAGTACTGGCCCCGAGAATGCGTGTGGTATGAGAGATTTCTCCAATCTCATCTACGCTGTAGTCTGAATAAACCCAAGAAGGGAAAAAAAAGACAAATGAGTTAGAGGCCCTGGTGAAGTATTGCTTCCCCTTGTCTACAGATGCTATAGGGGTTCTGTATCCCCTATAGAAAAGACAGACTGTTGAACGCTTCTCCATACTATAACTTTGACCACTTGCTTGTTAGCTACATCTTTTGTGGTAACCATAAATCTCCACTTCATCTATATATTGCTTGTAACCGATGTGCAGTATGCAATTACTGGTACCTTAAGATTATGGGCTGCTAAGTTTTCATTTTTATATCACATATCTACTCAACTGAACCTAAGCTACCCTAATTTGTTCTGTCATCAACTCAAGAGCCTTACAGGATAAAAAAAACCCATCATGGATAAAAGATCTTATGATATTAATGAACATTTCTGAGGATGTCACTTTTGGTAATTACCATCCTATTTGTAAGGCTTCCCTTTTCCCCTACATTTAGGCAGCCTGCCATTCATTGGCGAGAGTAGAGTGCAGCCATGCGTTTTCTGCCCAACGAACCGTCACAATGGCACATATGCTGACAAGAGTATCATAATTACTGTCCACTGAGACAGGGCTTCAGGAGTAGAGACCCAGGAACCGGACAGCATACTCAAATTGTTATATAATAGCTCAGTGTGGAGCCCCCGGGACCACCAGCAAATAATCCACTGTACAAACGATGAACGAAAAGAAGACAGTTGCCGTAAGAAAGCAAGATGAGAGCCTGATAACTTTTCCAAAGGTGCTGGAGCCAATCCCAGCTGTCTCCAGGCTAGAGGCCTGAATTGGTGGGGCAATTCACAGTGTCCAATCAGCCTATCATGCATGATTTTGGAATGTGGGAGGAAACCAGAGTACCCATAGAAAACCCACACAGGCCCAAGGAGAACATTCAAACTCCACAGAGGTAGACTTGATCTGGATTTGGACCCAGGACCCCAGAGCTGTGAGGCAGACATGCTAACCACTCACTCCTTACTGAGTGGAGCTTGCCTGTTCTACCCAGGCTTGTGTGGGTTTTCACCAGGTCCTCCAGATACCACCCACGTCCCATGCTGACAGCAAATCTTTGCTATCACTGGCAGCATTCTACCATTCAAATAACTTAACATGACGCCAAGTCCTATCCAGGAAAAGGAAGTGGATATTTCCACTGTGAAATCTGATTCAGGTTTAGGGATCCTGTGGCTTGGTAACAGCTGAGCAAAACACAAGCAACAGCGGACACGACAGCCGAGACCATCTGCCATTTTTTGGGGCGGGACATTGGATAGCACTCCATCCACCATGACAGTGTCTTCATGCCACTAGTCTGTGTATCGTAGACAGTAGAAGACATTTCCTTAGCAGCAGTCTTATATGTACATATCATGGCAACTCAAAAAGACACAACAGAATCGTCTTTAACTTACTCAAATCACACCAACAGAGATTCCTAAGTTTGGATTCAACAATAAGCTCTTTGGCTGAAAACCATTACCTCTTAGGAATGATCTAGAAATATCCAAATCTTCAAACTATTTCAAAGTTAAATAAGCACACGTGTTAAAGATTGTTGATTTTTCAGACACCACAAACATCAATTCAGAATACCCAAATATACAGTAAAGTCGGTACACACACACAAAAAAAACTGTAACAGACACTGATTAGAAGCACACAGACTAACAGATGTACACTACTATGACAATCTTTTTGCCACGGAAGAATGCTGGTGCTTTGGAACAGCTGTGGCTTATCTTACGATACAAAAGTCTGCTTGTTTCCAAGCTACCATGGCAAGCCAGTGTGGAGCTCTGATTAGCCTGTGACGCACCACTTCGTCAAAATAAATCATTGCAACCAAGCGTGAGGTCACCTTTAGATACTACGACAATGACCAGCACCTAAATGACTGTGTGCGTCATATGTCTGCGCTGACTCAAACATGGACGCCTTCGCCTAAAGTCCTCATGAAGAGGAAGGTTTAAGGGGGCATTACAACTTGTCTGCAATGAACACTGAGGAGGTAAGTCAAACAACTGAAGAGGGAACTGTTCTTCCTGTCAAAAAAAAAGACCACTTAGTGGGAAACACATGTTTGTAATTTGTCTTAGCCAAAAGAGAAATTAAGAAGATCCCAAGCTGAACGTGAGCCTTGACAAAACACAGAAGCAGCCACCTTGCCATTAGAAAAAAGTCGACAAAGGAATTTAGATTCAAAGTAGTTTGGAAATGACTCAATGTGTATGCAAAGCTATTAGACCAGAAAGTCCCTGAAAAATAGGGTTAAATTTTGACCAATTAAAACTACCTATATTATATATGAAGATACTTGAATGTAAAGCAAAAATATACATAAAATTTTACACATTATGGACTAAAGCCTGCCAAATTTGCATGAATCAAAAATGAATCTCCAGGTCATATAAAATTACTTTAGAATTTCAAATTCTGAAAAAAATATATGTACACATTATAATAGCAGTGCACACTAGAACATCATTATATAATATATATGTATTTATATAAAATACAATGTATTATTTATGTATTAATTAATTTATTTACTATTTAGTATATGTATTATCACCCTCTTGCTATTCTAACAATGAAATTTCCCTAATATGGGATGTATAAAGCTATCTAATCTAATTTAATCTAATCTAATCTAAGTACTACATTGCTTTTGCATGTGTTCATCAGTTTTCTGTAAAAAATGAATCAGAAATATAGCTCTAAATTAAAGTCTGTGGAGAGAAGAAGCCAAGTTATTTATAAACAAAAAAATATCAACCATCCCTAACATAATGAGCAATTGGACAATTAAATACCCAGTACAATAAATTATGACGTTTTTGGCCTTTACAATAAAGTATTATTCCGTTTAGAAGAGCATTGCAAGTGATATCAATTTCCCAATTGTGTAATTGTGGTTGCTAGGTAAAGGCAGCTGGCAAATATTCAGCAGCTGTCTTATGTCGCACAGTGGGGGATCAAATCGCCAGCATAACGTAGAGGTGCCGTCTGGCATCTTTTATAACTATGATACTGTACCCCAGAAAGCGAAAAATTTGAAGCTCTTTGTTCCTGCAACCCACGCCGCCATCCTTTATATATAACGTCGACTCAGAGATGACATGTCACATGTTTGCAGGTCTACATTTCGCTATTTTTGCCATGTGTGTGTGAATGCATCATATATAACCAAGTCATAATAAGTGTTAGCACGTATCTTCATCTGAAAGCAGCATTCCACTTTCCCTTGAATAAACAGTAACTGAGAGGTGAACAGTCTGAGCTTTCTCAATTCCAGTTTTCCAAAAACAACAGTCTCCTTGTAGGTACTAAATGATATTATTCCCTTAGGTGATATCCAACCCAAATTCTATTCCTGAAAAACCATCAATTGGGTCACAGGCAGAAAACCTGCTCCATTTTTTCAGCAAGTTCGGAAAATGACATTTAACAGTATGTACTTCAAAATATATGTATATAGTCTGCATTTTACAAAGAAGAAGACTTTCAGTAGAAAAGAGAACTGGTTTAAGATCAAGACAGATTGACTCCACTTGTTTGATCACAAAGTCAATGTCCTACTTTGATAAATATTAGAAGTACCCATTGCAAAATAACTGACTAAAGGTTACTAGTCGCGTGCAAGGCGCAGTGAATTTAAGCAGAGTTTTGAGGTTAATCATAACCATAAGAAAAATACTTCTATACTCACATATATGAGTCCAGAATAATAGCGGTCCTTCAAATTGTGCAGCACAGATGCTTCGTTCAGGCAGGTGAGCTCAGCCATGTCCTCCACTTTGCTGAACTTGGGAGGATTCATCTTCTGGATGTCGTCTTTGTTTACGACCACCTTTTTACCATTCTCGGCCAGCTCCACCACCACTTCCTCGCCACGCTCCTCGCGGATGCTGGCCCCCTCAAAGCCATGGCGCTCTGAGGGAACCCAAACCAGTTTCTTGGCTGTCCAGTCAGCTTGTGTGGCTGGGTTGTAAACCACGGCACGATCCACAAACAGGTACCGCTCTGGGTCCTCTTGACCACTTCGATGAGACATCTTATTTTGGGTGTACGAGAGCAAGGTGGGCGCCTAGAAGAGACCAACATTGTGTAGTACACATTAAAATTTGCTCCACATACATCAATAATCATGATAACAGCAAAATGTTCTGTATAATTTGAACACGCTACTCTATGTCTGCAAAATTAAATGTCCCACATATTTTTTTAAAGGAAAGCTTATTATTATATTTAGTGGGAAATTACCTCTGCACATTTTCACTGTTATGGAATCCAAAATAGATTAGATTAACCTTTATTCATAGCGTATTCGGGAAATTCAGTTTGTAGCAGTAGCAAGCAAAGACACAGACAATGTAGAACTAGATAAAACTGGAACCACACAAGGTTGTAGGTTGAAAATATGCAGAATCACTCTTCCAGTCACAGGCACAGTCCCTCAGTAGTCTGGATCAGAATCAGGACCGGTAGCCTTCCTGGCATTAATGGTTCCAAAAAAAAATGTCCAGGACTAGCATAAAGAAACAGTCGAGTCGTAAAAACAAGCACGCGAACTACATTCAAATAGTCAATGTTGACAATTCCTTCATTCATTTATTTTCTGATCCGCTTATCCTGACTTCAGGCATCATGCAGGAATCATCCCGAATCAGTAGCCAGCCAATCGCAGGGCACGAGGAGACGGACAACCATTTATGATCACACTCATACATAGGGGCAATTTAGAGTATTCAACCGGTCTACCTTGCATGTTTTTGGAATGTGGGAGGAGACTGGAGTACCTAGAGAAAACCCACACAAGCCCAGGGAGAACATGCAATACATTTTCAATCATTTTTACCTACTAAGACACTCTGAATAGTTGATGTACCTAGACTGGTAGTAAAGAAGTAATATCCAATGAAAACTGTAAAACACTATTGTAAAGCCAATGCTTTTTTATTTGAGGATTTGATTGGCGTTAGTTTGTGTGTACACTTTACCTGATGTTTTTTTTCAGTTACTGATGGATCATTTGCAGTCTCGGTTTGAAATAGAAAAAAACTAACTGAATCTGATGTTAGGAATTCAGAGATTGGTTAAAAATTGCTAAGAACAACGGAGACCTGCGCAGTGGATGCTTGGACTGCAGTGAGCCTTTTAGATCTGTCATTATGTTGCGCATTGTGCGTAACTGCGCTTCACTGTACTAGTACACTATTAAGTAGATACAATGTACTACCTCCACCAAACCTTTGAAACCCCGGATACACAGTGATCGATTGTAAAAACAATAATTACAACTAGTAGTCTTCTTAATGCATAACTGCTTACGCAAGAAGGATGACTTTGCATCCATCCAAACAAATATGACAAAATCGGGATGTATTTATGTACATAAAAAATGAAAAAGTAGTGGATCGAGATATTCAGTGCTGAAATATTCAGTATTTAATGAAACAAGTAAATGAGTTGATCGATAACGGGCTACCTGCGTGTTTAGTTTCTTTCTAACAACATGCACGCCCACTACTAATTTGGATGGCTAATTATAGCATCGGATAATTCAAGTTGATCTGATTAACACGAGATGAACGATCATAAACCATCTGTACTCACAAAAGAGAAAAATGAGTCCAAACAAAGTTTGCGAAAAGATCTCGTGCACAGCCTCCATGCCAAACACGCCGGATCCACAAATCAGATCCAGCCGGACAACATCGGTCATTTCCGGCAGCTGACCTTTGACACTCACCTAGTGTCGTCGTTCGCAGCAGCTCGAGTCCGATCCCCCACGCAAGTCCGCTGTGCAACTGATGCGCAGCCTGTGTGCAACGTTCTGCTCCACGCACACAATGGAGAGCGATGAAGGCATGCGTTTGGGATCTGGTATGCAAGCACAGAGGCAGGGCTGCTGCTGCTGCCACGACACTGGGGCCCCTCCTAGACCCTCTGGTTCCTCACTTGACCGCCGCTGAAAACCCCGCCTCCAACTGGCACCCAAACACAATAGGAACGCCCCACAATCTGTTCGGTTCCCAAACGCCATACTTCCTATTACCAAAACAATGTTACAAATGAAGTACTATATACTAAGTACAACTACTACCCTTCATGCACTAATTATGAAAAAAATACCATTATATATACGTATATGTATACATAAGTATACACATTTGCATATGCATAAACAATGTATGTAGATATGCATATATATACATACATATAGATATATACATATATATACATACATATAAATATATACATATACATATATAAGAATATATATATATATAGATATTTTTTTAAACACAACCATATTCAGCCATTTAGTTAAAACACTGAATTCCACAGATGAACAATTTCCTTTCTCACATAAATCAGTTTTACTAAGCCACCTAACAGCATTACGGTGTCTACTACATAGTTTAATGTGGAAAGTGTGCTTTTTAAAGGTAGCAGTATGCATTTTAAAGTCCACATTCAACAGTAGTGTGGGGTAGTAGTCATTTCCAACCCTTTAAAACCAAGGATTTTGGAATTGAGTGAGATCATCAGGTATGCTGCCAAAAATGGTTACACTTAACTTTCAATCATAAAGCACTTTTCATACTTCTGCTGAATTGTGTTTGTCAAATAGTTTAGTTGGACAAAAATCCTGCACATACTGCAGTCTGCTGTGGACAAATTGCCCACCCTTGATGAAAGGGAATAGCTTGTTTTCAAATAAACTTGGCCAAAATTATTGTTGTATAAACTTTAAATGTATGATGAAGACAAATGTCAAAATATTCAATTGTATGGTTTCCAACAAGAGGATAAACACCTAAATCCTAATTCAAAAATTTCTCATATATTAGCATAACAGTACCCAATAATTGAATAGCAGTAATCATCATAGCAAATATAACACAAAATATTTCTTCTTCATTGAAAAATGAACTTGCGCCACACTCACCAAAACCTAATCCTGTAGACAATAAATTGAATGGATAGTACTAGCTCTTTAGTTCTGGAGGGAAAAAGGAAGCAATGCTTAAGCCTTAAGGTATGAAGTTTTACTACAAATGGGAAAATTCATTGACAAAGAGGCAATGTATTTCAGGCCAAAGACAGGAAAACTGGGCATGATCATCTTCAGTTGTTGGCATCAAAGAGAAGATATTTACGGTTTGTGGTCTGTACAGTTAAATGAATAGCCTCAACGTCCACCTCTCCGGCCTCCCCCGCCCCGGCCTCCCCCACCCCGGCCCCCTCCGCCCCGGCCCCCTCCGCCCCTATTCCCAAATCCTCGTGTTGCTCCCGAGCCCCCTTTCACCTTCTTCCTCACGCCGCTCGACTGTTCCGTGTCATCATCGTCTCTAGCTCGATCGTACTTTTTCCGTTTCTCACCTTGTTCTTTCAGTTCCTGAAAATAAAAACAAGAAAAAAACGCTGATTCTACATTCTTACAATATTTCCTACAGAGTAGTGTTGTACGATATGACGATATAGTTCCACTTTTTTTTTAATATGAATCTTTCTACCATTAAATTATCGCCATCAACAGACCTATTACTGCAATGCATATTTTGGTCACATTTTGCCATAATTGCAACACCAATCAAGATGTCCCTATCTGCAGTCAACAGCTTTTTGCTTCCCCCTGCTTACCATACACAAGTAATGCACGTAAGGCAATTGAAAGTAGCAACGAATATAATCAATCAAGAACACAGACAAGACAGTCCGTTCAATATTATTTCGTTTTTTCATAACTCACTGGTAGCCATGCACAACAATATCAACATTAAAAAGGAAATTAAACTATCAATGGTCTTTTGCTATTGAAAAATAGATTGGGTGTCTTACACCATCAATGGCAGCTAATCAGTTAATGATATTATGATAACAAGTAAAATAGTAAAAACTACCAGTCAAAAGTATTGCAAGATAATTTGAAACTGAGCAAAAAATGGTGAATTTGGATATTGCGAAAATAATTTCATTTGACACTGAAAATAACGATATTTTCTTACATTCTAATTACAACTCGATAGCTAACAAAACACTTTATTTTTAGGATGATGAAACAAAGCTGACTAACCAGTTTGGCAAATCGCTGGGCCTCGCTGACCCTCTCCACCAACATCATCACCTCCTCTTCATGGGTAGGAAAAGCAGGAAGTTTCTTTCCTATCAGGGTTTCAATTCTCTGGAAAAGCTCCACATCATACCTGAAGAAAAAAAAACAAATTAACCAGAGCAAATTTGCCTTTACATTTCATGACAAGTTTAAAAAGAAGCTGTCCAAATTTGTCAAGTGTTCATAGATCAAAAAAGGTTCTCACTGGGTGACAAATGTGATGGACTTCCCCGCTCTCCCTGCTCTAGCTGTCCGACCGACTCTGTGGATGTAGTCCTGTAAGGGGTCAACATATGTACGAATTAGTTGACCTCTCCATAAATTCCCAGCACTGACAACACCGGGTTACCTTGGAATGTGTGGGTATGTCGTAGTTGATGACACAGTCAACATGTGGAATGTCGAGTCCTCTGGATGCCACATCGGTTGCCAAGAGAACTGACCGTGACTTGGCCTTGAACTTGTTTAGGGCTCCGAGACGTTTGTTCTGAACAAAAAGGGGGAAAAAATCTGATTAGCTACCAAGAATATACAAGAAAAAAGTGATATTTGGATTAGCGTTCTCTACCTGACTCATTTGACCGTGAAGAGGGATGGCAGTGATACCAAGGTTTCTCAACAAGAGCGCCACACGCTGTGCACCGTTGCAAGTGCCGCAGAAAATGATAAAAGAGTTTCCGGCCAGCTCGTTCACGATGGACACCAGATAACAGTCCTGCAACAAAAAAAAAAGCTTGGTTTGTAAAATCTAATGTCATCCGTTAGGTAGATAAAAACTAACTGGAAACAAATGTGCTACCTTGTACTTGGATGGTATGAAGATGTAGTACTGCTGCAGTTTATCTACTGTAGTGTATTTGGTAGAAACATTACACTTGACTGGGTCCTTCAGGGCAGCTCGCTCGAGTTTTTGGACCTGTAGCAAAGGATTTGTATGTATAGAGTTATGTTCAAAAAATAATTTTGGTCTACTTGTAGGTGACCACCACAAAATGGGATTACCTTTTTGGTCATGGTTGCAGAGAAAAGGAAGGTGCGTCTCTCCCTGGGAATCACTTTTAAGATTTTATCCACCTGATTAAAAGAAACACTTGTGGTATTATGAGCGTTGAGATGAAAGATGATTTTTCAATACCTACCTCAGACTCAAAGTCCATGTTGAGGATTCGATCTGCTTCATCCATGACAAGAAATCGGAGTGCTCGTAAACTGAAGCCCCTCGTGTTCTCTAGGTGGTCTAATAATCGACCGGGTGTGGCTGGAATCAAAGATTTGTGTAGTATTGTATACATGAGTCTTCATTTTATTTATATATATCCATCTCTATCTATCTATCGATCCCTATATCCATGTATATCCATCTATATCTATCTATATATATGTACATGTACATATCTCTATATATGTCTATCTCTATATATATCTATATTCATATGTGCATATATAAATATATATAGGGGGTAGTGTATATAGTGTCCTCATCAATTGTTGTATGCTTCCTTTAATGTAAAATCGGAACTATTGTCAGTGTATTTTTATTTATTATCTACTAATAAATCCATTCCAAAAATAAATTATAGTCTTACCTATAATGATATGTGGTTTCTTGGCTAATATCACAGACTGTGACATCATGTCAATTCCACCAACTACGACAGCTGAAACAAAAAAAGGCAGTGTTAAACTGAGAATCATCAACACTGCTGATGTACATTGTTTGCCTTTAATAGGTCACGTACCACACTTGACGCCGATGCTTGAACCCAGGGCCTCAAACTGCTCCGAGATTTGAAAGGCCAACTCTCTAGTAGGAGTTAAGACAAGGGTGTGGAGTCTCTGGGGGGAGGCCAAAAGGGACTGAAGTATGGGCAAAGCAAATGCACCTGTCTTCCCTGAACCGGTCTCAGCCAAGCCAATGATGTCCTTTCCTAAACGACAACAACGAATAGGATGGGGAGGAAAAAGGTGCTATAAAGTAGGACATGAACTGAATTAAAAATGATAACAGTCCATATTTTGGACAAAAGTCCATCAGAAGAAGTAACAGATAACACAAAGATTAAATTAGATCTGGGACCTTACAAATCGTTTACTTAGTATTATCCAAATTGTGATAGTGAAAAATTACTATTAAGGAGATTGAAAACGACAGCCCAAATTACGACGCAAATAGACTACATTGAACGCAACAAATATAAGTGCATGCAAACAACGTAGTCATGTCAATTTCAACAATGTTAATGAGGAAATAGAGGGATGGCTAAACCTAAAAAATCTTCCTGCATCTTACTGAATGTTATCTTGAGAGATGACAGGGAAATTATTTATTTTATTTGGAATAATACATTATATTGACGCATGCTGTTTCATGATGTCTAGAAGTTAAAAGATCATATCAAAGGATGGCAAAAGCTACATATAGTAGTACGATTACATGTGATGGGTTACCTTCTAGGGCCACTGGTATAGCTTCAACCTGAATCTTTGATGGACTCTTCCATCCCAGTTGATCACAGGCCTCGCACAACACGTCGGTGACACCCTGACAATGATTGTGAATTAAATATTAAACATTTTGAATTTACAATTGGTCATAAGTGATGAGCTTCGTTAAATACTATGTTAAAGGTAGAATATTAAAAGAATTATTATTATTGTCTTGCGTTTAGCTATTCTTCGCAGCAATATACAGCTGAAAGTGTTTCTCGCTTAGCTTTCGGTAAACTTACCAGATCTCGGAAAGTCTTTGTAGTCTGCTGATTTTCCTCACTATTGTCGTTTGTGTTATCATCTTCACTACCTGATTCTTCGGGGTTTTCTGCTGTGTTTAGCTCCGAAGTCTCCGGATTTGGTTCCGCCATGTTTTCTCTCCTAATCAACGTGCCTTCTTTGCAGCAGTGCGCAGATGCGGATGTTTTACAAAAAGCCGCAAAGACTAATGGGAATTGAAGTTTTTACGTCAGCTGGATACTGCATTTGATTTAGACAAGAAGACACAAGTTCTTAAAAGTATTTAGTCAGGATAGAAGCTGAGACATGTTTCCTATATAGTGGAATTATAAAAAAAAAACAATCAAGATTTTAAATTTAACAAAACAACAAATGTGAATGTCATTCCAAGGAAATAAATGCAGAATATAATGGGCAAAGAGAAACAAAGATTTGGTTGGTGGGAGGCGGTATAGGAACCACTCAATTAAGGATTATGTGCATCTATTTTATTTATTTATGTTTTCTTTAAACATAATTTTCCAGATAAAATGAAATTAACATTTGAGAAGAATTCTTAAAATGTAGGAGTCCTAATTGCCCAGAAAACATCAAATTCTCTATGACAGTGCCAAAGCATACTACTACTTACTAGACAAAAAAACCTGCACTTTGAAATAGACAAAAAACATTTCATTTTAGGAACTTGCTTTGTTTCAAAGGAGTCCCTCCATCTCTCTCATGAATGCTTCATACACCTGGTCCTTGGTCTTCATGTTATGTTGAGCCACAGCACCAATATGAGCTTGGTGAGACATGCCATGTGAAGCAGCAGAGGCATGATGTTTGTTGTGACCATGACCAATTCCCATCATACTATCATCTGCTCTCCTCGCCATGGCATTGCCTTTCTCTAGCGGACCAATCACAGGCCCGTGCGCCACACCGCTCTTGTCCCTTCGCACCCTCAGCGCAGTGGGCACAAAGCGCGTGACCTCTGCTTTGGGATTGATAATTTGTGGTTTGGCAGAGATGGTAGCCCCCGCACCGCCGCCTGCTGCCAGGCCGCCGACACCGGCCGAAGAAGTGAGGTTGGCCCTCTTTTCGATGGTGGCGGCGTGAAGGTGACTGACGGCAGAGGCCGCGGCGGTGCCGGGAGGAGGTGGGTGTTGCATGACGTTGGAGCTGGATCCTTTTTGCCGCTGGACGAGGCTGGGAGGAGCACTAAGCACGTTGGTGCTGAGCGGCGGTGGAAAGAGGCCGAGAGGTGGCGCCATGGGACGAGGAGGCCCTCCAGATCTTGGAGGAGGAGGTGGGATACCTGCAAGGAAAAGTGGAATAAATTAGTTATCGACCGATATGATTTTCAGTTGTCAAAATTGCATTGACAATTATGCACATGCATAATAAATGTGTTATCTGGTTTAGCTCTGCATGGCGCTATGGGCTTACCAGGTGGTGCTGGCGGTGGTAGTCTTGGTGGTGGTCCCCGTGGTGGAGGGCCTGGGGGGAGACCAGGTGGGGGGCCAGGTGGCGGACCAGGTGGGCGACCAGGTGGAGGTCCAGGCGGTAGAAGACGAGGTATTGGAGACCTCATGCCGGGAATACCCAGTGGCCTCAAGAATGGAGGGGCACCTGAAGACAAGATGAGCATTACGACTAAACTAATGGCAAATGAAAAGGAGCCTTTACTAGCAAACTTTGGGCAAAAGGTGAACCTGTACAATGCTTTTGTGGCAAATAAGCATTCTTGATATGACAGTGAATATAAATTGAATCTGACCTGGTGGAGGGCCAGGAGGCGGACCAGATGGTGGACCAGGAGGCCTTAATGGCGGAGCTGGTGGAGGACCCATAGGAGGAGGTCCACTCATTGGCGGTCCCTGCAAAGGTGGAGGTTGGCCCACTGTGCTACTTGGAGGTGGGACACGTTGGGTAGATTCCCCTGGTGGCGCCTTGTCTTCAGCATCCGAACTATCTGATTCATCACTGTACTCTTCCTCAACTTCCTCTTCTTCATCCTCTTCAGGAATAGACTGACCTGAACACGGAAAGTGACATCATTCCCAACTCTTTACTGAATAAGGGTCAGTAAGTACATTTATGGATAGAATCTCTGACTAATCCACAAACCTGCCATCTTTAACATCATGGCCTGCAGAGGAGTAATAGCTTTGCTCTTCTTTCCCGACTTCTTTTTCTTTTTTGATCCGTCATTGGATGTATCCGAAGACAAGTCTGCAAATCGGACACTGCGACCTATCAAGAAGTTAAAAATAATCAACAATATATTAGTATCAGCAGGACCCAAACAAATAAAAGTATTTCCTGATCACCCAGAAAATGAATGACCAAAATCAAGAAAGAATTTTCAATTCAACATGCAAATATTTTTTGTCAAATTTACACAATCAAGAAAAACTAACAAAATCAAGGCACAAAAAATATATACATCAGGCAGTTTATGGAAAAAAAAACGTACATTCTCCCCATAATTTGACCCCAGAAAATGTCTTGAAAATTATCTGAAAATAAGTAACTACTAATCTATTATATCATAAAGTGGCCTAAACTCAACTGAAACCACAAAGACAACACAGATGTACAGGGAATTACCCTGTAATAGCCCAAAATGTATAGGAGTAAACTGGAATTGACCTGTAAATTCATTTAAACTGAGAGGGATAGCATCTCATCTTTCAGTGGCATTCACGCAAATGGATTGGACACCTGGTGTCCAATCCATTTGACTGAAAAGTTAATTCGCCCACAACTAGAAAAATCTGAAATTCTTGTTTTTCACCTCTTTCGTCATCTCTTCTCTCGTGTCTGTCAGAGCCCTTTCTTGTTTCACGATCTTCGTCCCGCTCGTCATCACTGTCGTCTGAGTCGCTGTCGTCTTCGTCTCCATCGTCCCTGTCACTCCCGCTGCCGCTGTCCTGATCTCTTGCCAAGTCTGTTGATGTCTTCTCTAAACCATGTGTGGATGGCTCTACAAGCGAAAAAAGCAGAAACATCAATAAAAAAAGAAACATACACTTTCTTTTAACAAAAAAACAACAACAACAAGGCTATTCATCTAGATCAGGGGTAGGGAACCTATGGCTCAGGAGCCATATATGGCTTTTTCCATGGGTGCATATAGTGGAGTCCTGAATCCACATCACTATGGCAATGACCACAACAACAAAAATCATACATTTTCATGTATTTTTACTGTTCAATTCTGAGAATGGCTCTCAAGAAATAACACTAGAAAATATAAATTTTCTATGGCTCTCTCTGTCAAAAAGGTTCCTGACCCCTAATCTAGATCATCCAATTTTCATGCCTTACCAAAATCTGTGCCATAGGGCCGTCGTGGAACACCACCACCATACATTGCCAGGATTTGCGGTGGTGGGGGTCCAGGGGGAGGCCCGGGGGGTTTCTTTCCGGGAGGTAAACGTGGCACCGGTGGCAACATGGACAAAAATGGAGGTGGTCTACTGTGGGGCACACATGAATAACGATTAATGGAAATTTAGCATCATACAGTAGACATTTTGTGTCAGGATGCATACAATGCAATTGACCATTAGATGTACAAATAATCCTGGATTTCATAGTTGGGTTCTGACATGCAAAAGCAATTGTTCTGACATTTAATTGTCAAAGAGGTGTGGTCTTGGATCTCAATGTGCACAGATAACCTACCCAAAAAAGGGAGCCTTCTTCAATATTGAAGGAGGTTGAGCCCCTGGTAGAGGAATGTCCTGGATGTGAATATTGGATGGAGCATGGGGCATATCTGGTAAGGGAATAGTGTCTACTTCCACAGACTCTGCATTCTGGAGGGGGGAAAAATATTTATTTAGTCATCAGAAATGATAAGCGAATTATCGTTAAAACTTAGTGTATTTTGGTTTATCGTGCCAGTGGTGGTAGACACACTGTATAAGATTGGGCTGTGTGGTTGACTGTAGAATTTGAAGCAAAACACGCTGTCTAAGCAAGTAACAACTAATTTATAATTACAAAAAAATAACACAAACCTTGACTGAATCGAAATAGAGAGCCAGCTGACCCCTTTTGCTCTCATAATCCAATTCCAGTTTGCGTAGATCCTTGTAGGTTTCAGGATTCTCTCGCTCATACAGACGGACGATGCGTTCAAATGTCTCTCGCAGCTTCTTCCGCTTGTCCCTGAGCACTTTTTCATTCAGCAACGGCTGCTGGACTGGATTGAATTCTAGAAAAAAAAAATCAAATGTACCTTCAGGTTTAAAAAAAATATTGAAGTTACGGGATAGTCAAAGTGGTCGTCTGAAAAGAACCAAAATAGCAATTAATAGCCATGGTAAATATTCAGTCTCTTACCCATTTCATCCAATTTCTCCATGTCTCTGATTATCTGTCTGGGGTCTTTCATCTTGAGCACAGCTGCTCTCACCATCATTCTCTGCTTTTTATTCTACAAATACAATAATAAAGAAAAAACATGTACAAAATGGCAATAGAATTACCTATCAAATTGTTTTAAACACACACAAATATATTACCTTTTTCAACTCCCTTTTTCTGGCTTCTTTCCCTGTAAAGTAAATAATGTGTCCATTATTGCACTCTTCTGATCAGGATTTTTTTTAAACATTTAATTTGTATTAATAGATTTTCCTGGCAGATACTTACTGGCCTGATCTGTGGGATTCATAAATTTCCCACTCTTGGTGGATGAGGTTGAACGTCTCCCCATTGTGATGGCGTGGGTTCTCTCCTCTTAACATAAGAGACATTCAAATCAGTCAAAAAATAAATTTACAACTTACACGTTAACTTCACAGACATGTTTCTTTTCTAAATATATATTCGAAACAGTAGTACGTCACGATTTCCATTATAGGAATACCCACGAATCAGTGTAATAGTTGAGGTTTGAATTGATCACTACTGTACATTTAAGTCTCTCAGCGATCGATGAACAAATGAACACATGTTAAAAATCATATGTATAAAGCATAATATTCAGAATTGTTCAAAGGTACAGGATTTGGATAGCATTGAAAAGACGAAATTAAATGCAAAAAAAAACGGGGGGCACACTCATATATGCACACTGCAGGGAATAGCTAGCATTAGCATGCACTTGTAGCTAGGGCCGCATTGCTTCAACAAGCAGAGGATGCACCAAAAATATCAACATTACCTTATAATGAAGAAAATAAGTAGGACGTGTAACACCTTTAGATAAAATGTGAGGTATCCTACTTGAAACACTGTATTTTAATTAAGCCATACAATATGTGACAGACAGCGACTTTGTGTTAGCCGCACGCCATGGTAGCAACAACCGTAGATATCATGTATAAAGGAATAGCTATCGTGAACTAGATTTGACGGCGGAACACATCAGCCGCCACCTTGCAACAGAAAACCCTTTGGTCGAGATTTTCATTCCCGACATAATTGTTCTGTATATTAATTAACATATTTGTGCAGTTATAAAACTGCCCTCCGAGAACACTCATACATGTGGTGTGAAGTTTGCATAGTACATTTATTACTGCTTTACATATAGTAAACATTGCGAGTGTGCAGAAAGTGCACGCTAGAGGGCGACCTTTAATTGCCATATTGTTGTTGTTCTATTTTCTTTCTTTTTGTTTTATATCATTGGTAAATTTTAATATCCTCTGCAGCAAACCTACTAATATCCAACAAGCGTACATATTTTGTAATAAACATGGGTTGGCAGGTAGAGATATACCTTGGAATTTATTACTTTCTTATTATATATTTTTTTGCAAACTGAGATTTGATCAGGAATACCCCTTTATTCAATATGCTGCAGTCTGAAGGATATATAGAAACAAAAATGACCCACTGGTTAAATTCAGTGAGTACGACTTATCCTGTATGCATGCCTATTGAATAAATGCATGGCAAGAAAGACAACTATGTCATGCAAAATGAGATGACAGTGTGAATTATGGTTTGGTTCTTGTGTGAGTTTACATGATCTCCAAGTGCTTTGTGGCTTTCCTGTGGGAACTCGGTCTTCCAACATACCAAAATCATGCAAGTTAGAAGATGCTGTGCAGGGTGAACATGAGTGTGAATGATTGTTGCATATACACTGGATATACCCTGCAATTAGTTAATGATTATGAAACTAATCAAATTGTGGTTGACTGGTTAGCACTTTGCTTCACAATTGTGGTTTAAAATCTAAGTAATTTGTCTATATGTGCCCTATGATTGGCTTGATTCATCAAGTGTGAGAATAAATAGAAAGACACATACAGAATACATTTCATTATTATTTTATCTAATCATCACGCTACTCTACGGGCTTAAAGAGGTGATAGAACCAAAAAGATAACTGTACAGAGTTGAAAAATAAGTTCATGCCAATACAGTTCATCCTGCATGGCTTCCACTCTTTGCAAACACTCTCTTGCATTATTTTGTCATATGATTTGAAGAAAAAAATGGATTTCACTTTGATAAAGATGATCATTAAAAGCAATATAAAGCATTTTTTTTGTTATGAGGGTTAGTCAATCTTTGGAGTTTAATAAGCATTTAATAAGGAAGAGGTCCGTAGTAGGCTTTGTAGGCAGCGATGACTCCATCTGTGTCCATCATGTGCTCACAAGCCAAATTAGTCTCGCACACCTCTCTCAGGCTTTGAAGAAATAGAAGAGATATTTTTTTTAGGTTCAGGTAATTGATATAAGATTCTCAATCATTTTCCGAAGGTAAATATTTAGCCACTAAAGCTTTTACTGTTGACCTGTAAGAAATATACATACTTCTCCATCTGGGTCAGGGATAGTTCAACAGCTCTCCTAGGTTGAACCACTGCGGCGGCCTGTGCACGCTCCACAAACACTCCTGGATACAATCACAAAAAAAATATAATAATAATGTCCACTTGATAAAAAAAAAAAGAATTAAAATCTACTGACAAGATTTTTTTTTTAAATTTATGTCATCATGAAACAGAATATTATTGTAGTTATCCATCATAGCAAGCAATCACTGTAAAAGTAACATTTGAGGGAGGCAAGCATGTGGCTCTTGAGCCCCATGTGGCTCTTTGCTTCTTATCATATTTTGTAATATACTGTGGCTCTCGTTTCATGTTTTTCTTATTTTTATTCCCTCTTAATACACACTCAAATTCACCAAGGGCCATTTAAAACAAAAAATAAATTCTATTTTAAAAAATAATTTGGCAGATTGGATTTTTTAATGCTGCTTCTGACGCAAGTTGTGGCTGTTGGACTCGCATAGTTTCCAATTTTGGCAGTTTTTGTCTATCTTGTTTGCCACTCCTGCACTAATATGTAAAAAATTGTAATACGGGATGAAATAAAATTCTAATCTAATCTAATCTAATCTCATGAAGCAACTATGGTAACAAAAATGCCAGTCCATGACCTTACCTTGGCGGTAGTGGTAGGTGTCATCTCCATTGTTGCGGCGGTAGTCGTCACCGTTGTTGTTTCTGCGGTAGTTGTCATCGTTGTACTGGCGACGGTATTCGTCATCGGCATTGTAGTTGCGACGGTAGCTGTCATCACGGTCGCTACGGTCATCGCGGTCATCCCCGTTGGAATCCATTGAGTCTGTAAAAAAAAACAAGGCAGAGATAAAAGTCAAACAAGTATTAAAAAAGAAAATAGAGTGAGCAAATTAGTCATTTTTTTAAAAAGTTCAAATACTAAGTGTTGAAGAAGAGACACCATTTATATTGATATAGTATAGCATGTAAAGTAAAGCCTGTATTTATCTGGATTTCTTACCTGAAGTCAGACAGGCAAGAGCCAGGGAGGAAAATACCAGGATGGCCAAAGTCTTCATCTTCTTGAGTGTCAAGTCAGGCAATGTAGAAGCTTGAAGATGGGAACGGCTATGTTGATCTCTCTGCAAACATATATACCAACTCGGATTTATAGATGTAGCTCTCTCAATATGATTGGTTAGGGAATCAAGTATCACAAACACACCAAAAAAAAAACACACACACATGGTCCAAGTCGGAAAAAAAGCACAATAAGAGGGGGAAAAAAAGATAAATCCTGGAAACACTTTGAAAAGAGATTCTAAATTAAGACCCTTTTGAAATCAAATTAGATCCATTATTGGTATTAGAGTTTGTAAATTTGTTTAAGGAATCTGATGTTCAGTTTGATTTTTATTCATATTCTGCTGAAAAATCACATTTATATATATATATTTTTTAAGTTAGATGGGATTTTATATGATTTTGTTTTAAAATGCTCCTAAACAGTGAAAAATTCAATGTGAGACCTTTTTGGAACTGCATTAAAACTTATTTGATGAAGTGTCAGAGTATCAAAGTGTTATACCAACATTGATATCAGATATTTATTCCTTTTGCTGTATTCTATATAGGGAATAACATCAGAGAAAATGTCACATACAAACACATTTTACAATTATTCATTATGATGGTTTGCAAGTAATTATACTTATACTTTATACTTTACCTGGACACAAATAGGATGAGTGTGCTTTTTGAGTTGCATTTAGCATTTTTAAATTCAATTTCAATGAGTAACTTGTTATTTTTTATGTTAGTAGTGAATAGCAATGTGACATTGACTTGCTATTATATAAGCCATTTATATTTACTGTATGAACTCCAATGTAAAAAATAAATAAATGCTTTGTCTCTCTTGACCTTTTGATTTTTTTTCTCCTCCATTTTGGATTTGATTCTAGATTGCACAGGCTGGAAAAAAACACAAGATGTAATTTTAACGTCTGGGTGACTGTTGGGCCTTGGCAGTATTTTAGTGAATGATCTCAACAGACTTTTAGTTCCATTTAAGGACATTTTGATTGGGTCATTTGTGGGCATGTGGCAGCACCATATAAAATCACTCAAGTGTTTTTATTCGTTCAAATCTGCTGCGAGGTGGTGTGTTGGAGCAATAATTTGCAAGTGGTAAAGCTCCTCATTTGATAAAGTATAATAAAGGACTCCCGTGATGAATGCAAATAACTTCCATGTGGAAGATGTTAACATCTGCCGTGCTTTGCAAAAACTCCCAAAGAAAAAAAGCAAAAACTCCCAAAGAAAAAAAGCAAAAATTCCCAAAGAAAAAAGCAAAAACTAGATGAAAACAGACGTAAAATAAAAGATTTTATTTTCTCACTGACAACAGTACTGCTGTTGGATCATAGAGAATAATAAGGTGCAGATAAAGGAGCACCTGAATAATATAGAGAGGGGAAAAATAGCTTGAAAAATGATTGAAATATGCCATCATCAAATAAAGCATCATCTGCTGTTACTACAAATGATGAATGGAGGATGAAAGTGGATGTTAATAATAATGAGTTGTCATGTAATTAAATCATTTCCATAAATGATTCTATTTAGATGAGCCCATTATTTAAATTTGTGTTGAAGATAGATCCCTGATTATGAAATGTGTATTTTGAAGTGTGGTGGAGCTTAATATCGACGATTTCCAAATGATCTCCTCTGTGGAGTGCTGGTCCCGAAGTATCTCCTATAGGCCACTTGGTAGCCGTGGTGATAGGCGAAGAAGCGACAGGGTGAGTAATCCTCGCAGGTCTCTGCACGTCTCTCAGCTGGAGACTTTACTCTGCGACTGTGTTCACGGGGTAGAAGAAATTGCATTTGTTTGGACATTTTTGGCTTTTGGAATTTGCACTTATTGATGTATAGTGGGCCTGGGGGCCATAAAACATATAAATAACTCAATTTTGTCTGTTTGTTTTGGCAAAAAAAGCATTTTAGCAACTAGGTTTTCAGCAGATTGTTCCCTGAGTGATTGTTTCTTTGAGATTATTTTGTATTTAAAGGCTGATAGCACAAATACTTATTTGTGACACAGAGGTTTGCACTTTATTTGGCTTTAATTTAACTAGCTTCTTGTTTTTAAATCTTTATAGGGGAAATTTTCAGTATTAACTAAAAATAAAACATAACCACATGAATACTGGTCCACATTAATAATATTTGTCTTACAAGTTAAGCCTGCAGAACCCAAAAAGTGATGTCAACCTATGTGGTCGCCCAATCTCAATTATATTTTTTAAATTATTTAGAATTTCTTTAATGATTTAATACAATTATGAATTCATAAAAATGTACAAAAGAAATGTACTCTCATTATGCAGCCCACTAACCCTAACACACGCATTTGGACTGGAATAGATTTCTCAAAATGACCGCCAATGCATGTCCAATAATGGGTAAACTTGTCTTTTGATTTTTTTTCATTCAAATTGTATGGTGGATAAAAACATCCCCAAAAAAAACGGAAATCACATTTCCGTCATAATGGCCAGGCCTAATTTAAAGAATTACATTTTACCTCATTAAATAACTGCTGTAGCCATTTCCTCTTGGAAGGTTGTATCCGTTGTTTCTCTGAGGTCTGATGAATGTATTTGCTCTCCTCGGCGCCACAAACACATCTGAAAGCACAATTTCCCCCCGATTTAACAAAAAACACCAATTTTCCTTAAACCACACAACTGTGCGCTGACATTAAAAGTAATTTAAGGGAACAGAAGAAACTGAACATGTATTTACCTTCATTGGATTCTGTACTTTCATTGGAGTCTAGAGGGAAACACACAGATTAGATTCATTGCGAACTTTTAAATGGAAAAATTACATAATGATGGAATTGCAGGAGGGGTTTTATTACCTGAATTTGAATTTGAGAATGCTGCTCTACCCCTGTTAAGGCAGGCGCAGAATGAAAGCACAGCACAGAGTGCCAGAAACTGAAAAAGGCTCTTCATCGCTGATGGTTTTTCTGTAAAAAAAAAAAATGATAAACTTATTGACCGAGTTCATATTTTTGCCCCAAATAAGAAATTGGATTTTCCTTGAGTCTTTTAGTTCAAATGATCCTGACCTCTATAATAATGGCATCACATAGATAAATCTTTCCCAGGCGGTATACGTTTTAAATGTGACCGATATAGTAACTTAAGTTGTATTTATAAAGCCAGACTGAAAACCCTCAACTCCACAGCCAATCCACAAGAAGGGCTTTTCAGCTCAAAACTCTGCTTGGAAGAACCATAAAAGTTGTTGGTGTTTATCGCAGTGGTACCAACTAAATGAGAAATAGATGATAGCTATAAAAGAAGTGCGCATGTGCACACCCTCCTATGAAATTCCCTCCAATTGGCATGCTGAGTCATGAAAAGGTTCCTTGTCAAGGATTCATCACCACCTGTGCAAACAGAATTATTAGTTGTGTTTAACACTTTTTTTTTAAAATCATGATATACCCTTAAAGTAAAGATGGCGTATTTACATAACTGCACTGGAGAGGAGCTTTCATCCATCCCTTGATTTTGTGGGATTTGGATAAGATTCAGTTTGAGTTGCCACCCCGTTTTCACTGTCAATAGCTGCTTTCATTATACAGTGAGCACACCCACACAGCCACAAGGCACTCTGACACATGCTTATACATTCTCAGAATGTTTATAACACGAACCCCTCAGGCATATTTTGGCTCCACTTTAAAAACCTCAGCAGTGGGCAAAGAAACAGCAAGTCTGCAGGCCAAAGATCAGAAAGAATCTGCATGGATGTGTGTATAAATTGCTGACCTAATGTGTCTGCAGAGTTTATTAGTCGCTATTCACAAGGTTTTTTTAGGGATAAGTTTGTGGCTCACAAGAACTCAGAAGTTTAGAATGTCTCCATAAAAAGAAAAAGAACATCTTAATGGACATTTCGTGTTAATTTTAACTAAGAATAATTTTACAAATTTACCCCAATTTGTTGACACATTTAAAATACATGAGTTTTTTCTCATGTCTGAAAAAAAACACACAAAAAAATGAAAAAGTTCAATAAAAAAAATCTGAAACTTTTTTTAATACCCCAGGGCATATAAAAAACGACAATAAAAGTTTGATTAGACACAAATTAAATCAATTCAAATCACATTTTCCTCTTAATGTACTCACCGTTAGTTAAGTGTAGCGTGAGGAGTGTTGGGTATATCAGTTAGTCTATTTTCCCCAGGAATATTGACTAATTCCTCTGAGCATGTCTTTTATACTTACCTCTCTTCCCTCCACCCTTTCATTTCACCCACCGACTCCCTCCCCAATTGCCCTCTCTCCTCCCTTCTCATATGTATCAACCCTCTTTTCCCCCCATCATTTATTCAGACCAAAGTATTAGCTCACTTGCTCCCCAACTCCCATGATTCACCAGTATACAGTAGTGAAGGCAAAAAAAAAAAACACTGAGGGGTAAACAGAGGCAAGGGCGAAAGAAGCCTGGCACGGGGATACTGAACCTGGCTCATAGCAGGTACGTGATAATATTCACTACCATTTGACTGCAGCAAATTATATAAAACACATTCACCACTATCCATCTATCTATCCACTCAGTGAACGTACTCTACTTTTAGGCCCCATAATTCTGCTGTGGTAAGGCACGAGCAGCAATTCTTAATGATGGAGGGATTAAAAGAACAAAACACTAAAGATTTACTTGGAGAGGAGCTGTTTGGAAAGGTTCCTTTACATTCATGAAAGGAGAATCTGTCCTCAATAGCAGTGATGATTGTGATTGTCAATAGAAAACCAACCTCAGGAGGTAAAAAAAAAACAAAGTTAATTTAAGTGATCACTCTGATTTATTGCTTATTTGCCAACATGTCTGCGGTCTAAAAGTGTTAAAGCGGTAGCTTTACAGCCAATGATGTTTCAATGGCCCAATTATTCTGAGGTCCATGCAGGAGTAAGATTATGGTGTCTATCTGGGTGTTATGTAATCCAAAAATTATATTTGGCTAGAGCAGAATAGCTGAGTGAGAGTTGAGCTTTGCCAATGGTAAACAAACAAGAATAGGCGAGCATGCTAGGAATCAGCGAGACTCAGACAGTCAGATCAACATTAGGATGGAGATAAGTAAGATAAGTAAGGACTTGATGAATAGGGGATGCACTGAGAGAGATGATGTTGTGTCTGGACTGTAATGTTTGAGTGTGAGGTGAATACGTACGTTCACATTTGCAAATGCAGTATGTATGGCTGTTGCTGCCTGAAGCACCGAGCAGATTATTCTCATCTCACTGCTTTATCCTCATTAGGGTCACGTGGGGTGATGGTGCCTATGGAAAATGAATGAATCAGATTATTGACTGACTGAAGCAAAAACTGCTGCCACAAGCATCAGATCAGTCAGCCGAAATGGCCACTCATTGTTCAGCAAGAGATGACGGCTCTTAAATTAAGTCTTTGAGTTGAGCGGTCAGTTAATACAATTTCTTACAAAGACATTAAGATTCATCAGGTGTTCATTTTAAGCAATAGAGTGACACAATGCAGACATGCATCGTTGAAGTGTGGCCAATGAGCCGGTCCCTCTTCGGTGCCTCATCTATCCATCTTTGGTTTTTAACAGCCTCACACCTGACCTCCAGCAATAAGCCACAAACTGCACCCACACAGTCCAGGGACGGGCCAGATTGAGTGCAGTGGTCTTCCCCAGACATTTCCTTTCCTGATCTTTCCTTGCAAATAGTCTGGTCAACCCTCTGCCCCAACCGACTGGTCTGGCCTTCCTTCAAAGCCGTCTCAGTGTTCCTATACTTTATAAGCCTACTGCCACCTCAATGTCATGCTTTACAGTTGTACTGTTGGATGCCAGGCTGCTTTCCGAATCTCCATCACTGTCACTGGCCCACGCCAAAAGCTCTTTTCTGCTCTCTTCACAGGCCGTTCACCAAACGTTAACTCTAATCTCCAGCCATGAAGGCCGTCTAGTCCTCGGTTGCCCTTCTGAACTCTTCTGTCTGGACACCTACAACAAGATCTGAACAACTTTGTTGTTGCCAGACTTGAATTAGCAATCTCAATTTCTGCTTCTTATTTAAATCTCAGTTGACCCATTGCTTTTCTCTCAGTCTTTTTTTTGGATACAATCTTCTGCTAGTGGAGTCAGATAGTCATTGGAAGAACATGCAAACTCCACACAGTAGGTACCCAAATGGGATGGTTCAATCCCAGAACTGTGAGGCCAACGCTCTAACCACTGCCTCAAATCATAGTTTAAACTAAAAGATATGCTTCAGGCCATCGTACAACTAACAACTTACAATTTTCGTTTACTATGAACCTGTGTACATGCCTGTTTGACTAAATATACTGTGCCTGCGAATGACTGGTGACCAATCGAGGTTGTATCTTGTCTGGTGTCAGATGAGACGTCTAAAAAAAAAACGTCTGTGAATTATGGGATACATTTAGCAAATTTCCAAAAGAGACTTTGACCCCAAATGAGTGAATATGTAGCTAATGTCTGCAAAAACAAAAAAACATCCTGTAATCCAACTTGTTGGGCTGGCTTGTTTCCCCAGGTGGTCAAGCAAGTGTACCTCAGTATGCGGTGTGGTTCAGACTGACTCACTCACAAATTACACAACTGTTTCTATGTTCCGTCTTCATTTACAGCGCCAAGAAATGTAACCTGCTATTCCTTATACTATTTTTTTCAATGCTTTCCCCCCCAGGTATTTCCTATAGAACACGTATTTGAAGACAGTGAAAAAAGTGAATGACTAAGATAGTTGGTGAAAACAACTATTGATGTCATCCTGTTCCCTCAGCATGCCAGTTTATAGCATGATGGAAGCATCGGGTCAGACTGGATGAAAGACAGACGTTACGCACCACTGTCCGCCTTTGGGAGCCTTTTGGTGGTTGTTGTCTCACGGCTGTAAATATTGCCGTCAACATCAACATGTTGTATTTGTGTTGGACAGTATGTCAAACTGGGATAATTTATGTTTGTTTAATGCCATGCTAATTTATATATATATAGTATTATGGAGTCCAGAATTATTTTATTTTGACATTGTTTTGATCGGCATATAGATGGTTTGGAACGACTCAGGCTTCAATACTTCAATACAAAGAGGGAAAAGGTGTTTTAGAAATTCTAGTGTGATTCATAACAATGTTATGGTATAAGGATACATAAGGTTTCTCAGTTGGATTTCTTCTGAATCAATATGTTTTATCATCTGTAAATTTGACACTGCTTCAGGGATTTGTTTGCTTATGTGTTGAGAATAGAAATAAATTCTTTAAAGATGTCATTTAGACATCATACATTTGTTTTTTTTACTACTATGTGGTTGAATCAACGCTTATTCATTTATAAGCAAATTAACTGAGACAGATGTGGGAGTTGGTTCTGCTCACAGCTGCTTTCTTTTTAAAAAGGAGAGTTTTTTTCAATAATATTGCCAAGGGATTGCTCACGGGGCAATTGACGTGACTCTCAAACAGGGTGTAGTTGTCTACTGTTTTAAAGGTTCCCAAGATAAATCTGGCATAAAAGATATTATGACAGACAAGAAAATATGATTTATTCTTCTATCCTGTTTCAATTATATTATTTGTGAAAAGGGGAATCATCATCTCAGAACTAATTCATTCATTTTATGAACCAATTTTTCTCACAAGGGTCGCAAGGGGTGCTGGAGCCTATGCCAGGTGACTTCAGGTACCAGGCGGGGCACACCCAGAATTAGTGGCCAGCCAATCACAGGGCACGAGGAGACGGACAAACCATTCCTGCATATTTGTACTTCTCAACACCATGATCACTATTTCTTAGCACAGTTTGTAAAAATAAACAAAACTAACACTTGGTAGTCTTAAATCTATCATTTTGTCAACTAAACTAATTGGAGGGAACGAAGAGGCAGCTGTTTGGATGCTTCTTTGTCACATCTAGTGTTCTAAACACATTGTTGCTGCCAACCAGTTGCAGGAATAGGCCAACAAAACATATAATCCCACTTGGGAAATTGAGCATACTGAGAAAAGAATAGGATAAAGATGAATTTGGAGTTATTCTTTAGTGAGGTTTTGCAAGATTTAGTATGTGGGATTCAGATGGATGTATGACATATAACCCCAAAACTTCTCATTGTGTGACTTGGAAGTGGCAGTTGTTTTTTTTCCCCTTTGACTTCCATGTGCAAAGATCCACAATCCCACAACCGCTCGATTGTACTTTCGACACTTTGCTTTGACGTACTTAATTTCAAACTCCAGCTAAGCCTGAAAAAGACCTGCACACTTTTAACATATCCATATTTAATGTTATTTAAGGACATTGTTGTTTATGACTTTAAATGTACATGGCTAAACAAAAAAAAACCCTAAAAAATAGCAATTATTAATTTGCAATTGATTGAAAGGCAAATTGAGAAAAAGGAATGTTACTTAGAAAATTTTGAAATTTTGATATTTTGATAGGACATCTATATTCCGATAGATTTTGACTGCATATTTAACAACCATATTTTACATATACACACACATTATCATTTCTTACAACTAAATGCCAAATAGAAAGCTAATGTGGGTTGTCACAAAACGCAACACTTTTAAAATGTATACATTAAGGCTGTTTATATAGTAAAAAGTCAAGAGCACATTTGATTTTGGCTTACTTTCATGGTTAGAGCGGACAAGTAAACAGACTTATTCCAACACAAAGTAGATTGTTTACTATTGACTAAAAAACAAATAGAAAATGTTGGATTATTAGACATAAAGTCCTATTAATTCTACGAAGAAAAAAACTATTTTTGTGTGTTAGTGACTTATTACATCCACTTGCATGTGTATCTTGCAATTGATCAATAACCAATCCAGGGTGTAAAACGTCACTTAGTTGCCAAGGAATATTTGCTCCAGCACCACCATGACCCTTCTAAGGACATCATGGATAGGGAACATGCATGCGTATGTGCGAATGTTTGCCATCCTGTTGCTGCATATTTCAATTTCAACTTCTCATAACAACACTATCCAAGTTTTCTTTTCTTTTTTTCTTTAGTCCGCAATATTTACCTTGGTGCCTGGCTTCTTTCCTGTCCGGCCAAGTCTAACAAAGTGAAGCTGCGGAATACGCGAGCTGCACCCACCTACCGGGCCAGGAATGTAACACACACATGTAAAGATTTACAATGCACAACGTCAGTTGGCATTCACGAGCAGAACAAACGATCACAGACGACGGCGAGCTTCCATTAAAAGGGATAAAGGGAGCACAATTATGTAATTAGCATTGAAGTATGGTAAAAAATGTTTAATTGAGGGTTATACGTTGTACAATAGCTATAATTTTTTATCACATTAAGGTGTGTATACCTGATTCTATCAAAGCATAATTCAAAGTCACACAAAAGTGTTAGGGGTAATGGCGGCGGGATGAGGGACTCTGTGGTGTGTTGGCGATAATGATGGCGTAGCCCACAGCTAGAGGTGAAGTCATGAATTTAAAGGATGACGTCATTCAATTTAGCGACAGGCAGGGGTAGAGGAGGCCTACATAACCACACAAAGAGGGAGAGAGTGAAAAATGGCTTTTTTTTGTACAATAAGTTGCATTGACTACCAAAAAATGCACAAAATTCTCAAAAAAAATGGTGTAGTGTTCTTTCCGCCTGACTTCAGTCTGGGTTCGAGTTCCACCCTGTTCTAATTGTGAGCGTGAGTAATTGTCTGTTTCATTGTCATGATTATCATAGACCAATGACAAAGATTACTCTTTACAGGAATACAAATAAGATGGAGAATAATAGGCTAAAGAGTCAATATAAATGCAACATATCTTCTGCTGAGAGGTTTTGCAGACATCCTCAAAGCAGGCACACTGACAACAACAAGCTGCTCATTTGCTCCCTCTTCTCCATCCTTCTATAATCTTATTGTTTGCCTGTCCCTCCATTTTCAAACTCAGCAAATAAAACGATGCAGTTACTGCTCTTCTTTTGTCTTGGCTATGTATTACTACTCATTATCTGACATCTTGGACTCTATTCCACATGCTTTTGGTAACCTAAACTTAAACTTACAGTGGGAATTTGAGCTGACTGTGCATCGCCGGATAGGGATAGCAGCTATAGTCATACGTTTTAATGTTAAATGCACTACATTTAAAGCTACTTGATCCAAAATCATTTTGTAATTCGTGCACCTGACGGTAAAGTGGTTGGTGGCAGTAGGATTGTGAGTGTGAATGGTCGTCTGTCTCTCTGGTGACCAATCTAGGGTGTATTCAGCTGGGATAGGTTCCAGCAACCATTGTGAGGATGTGCGTTAGGGAAGATGGAGGAATGAAGGAATTGTATAGTCACTCAAATATCAAGTTGTCACTTACAGTTGATGACTTTTTCTTCATCGGGATCATCAAGTCTATTGCTTCCTCCTTAACCATGGTTTAGAAATGTCTTCAGTTGTCAAAAGCCATCAGTTTAATCACAAGTTAGCTGACCACTAACACAACAGGCACAGCTGTAAACCTGCAACCAGATGATGAAACACAGGGTTACGGTCAGAGACACGAGGCCCGAGACCTGAAAATATTTACAGTCCTATTCACACAAACAAATATAAATCGACATTATAATGGTTAAAAGAACTGTATATTGATGTGCATGTATTTTCTGAAGACGTATCCAAACCACTTCTTGCAAAATCAAAACAAACTCTCAACCACGCATTCCAGACAGCTAGGAATAAAATACGTGGTTGTGGCAGTGTGTAGATGGCTTTTATTGTTCTAAACTGAGACTTTGTACTAAAATAAAGTGATTTACATTACAGGGATAAAGGCCATTGAGTTTAATTGTGTGTGTGGGGAAGGTTTATTTTGAATGGAATATACTAGTAGCCATGAGTATATTCAGGTTCACCTGGATGTAATCCAGGATTAAATCGTTATTTGATTGGCTTCTTTTCAGAGTATTTAGAATAGAATAAAAATAGCAATAGTTGATGGCAAAATATGCATTTTAGGTAAAGAAAAAATGCAGAATTGACCCCACTGAGGTTAGCTGGGAGGGGCTCCAATACACCCTGAACTCAAGGATGAGGACAACTACTATAGAAAATGGATGGATGGATGGTTGAAACAGGTGCTGCTCCAATATTTTTTTTAAAAATTGACAGGGATTGGCCTAAAACGTACTGGAAGTGACCTAGAAATGCTCCTAAATCATCAGAAAGTTACCTCCAATTAACAGAAATTGACCCTGAAATGCCCCAAGATCAATAAGAAGTGACCAATGAACGGAAAGTGTCATGTTTTGATCAGTTGTACATGTAAATTGAAATGTTTGATTCATTGACCTGACTATAGTTGTGAATAATGCTGCCTATTATCTATCTAAGTCTCCAGGTCTTACCAGTAAAGGTCATTCCTGTGAATTCACAACTCGCAATCAATGGTGAAGACAAGTGGAAGTGGACACCAAGTGCCTCCAAAACCACACACTGCCCGAGGCACAATATTCCCACAATGCTGAAATGTCATTAAGTGCATGACAGCATGGAACCTCACTCGTTTGTCCTCTTTCGCCCCCACCAAAGCTTGAGAGGAAATATTGCAAACACAACGTTGGTCTGCTGTCTGCTGGTGACAACAAAGAATTGCAGTTTGAATTGAATTCGAGGGCTTCCACCAGTGATGATGAGTACTTCAAACTAGTTTCTCAAGTTGTTTCATTCATACATTTTTTTTGACTAGCCCTCAGGAAATTATGATTACATTTAAGGCACAAAATATGTGTTGAAATTCTTTTTCCAGAATCTACCTTGCAAACATACCACCAACTGGCTTTACTTTGGGGTCCAAACTATTGCCCAGAGTATATTAGGAAAATATTCAAAATAAGAAGCTTAAATTCAGCCTATTTTCTCTCTTTCTCTTCTAAGCATTTATTCTGGATGGCACTCATCAACTAATCATTAGCTGAGGGGGTCAAAACCTGACAACACGTAATTAATGTCGGTATCGGTAGAATTTTAGGATTTTGTTTTCCATACATATATTGATATAAATATATACAATAATTTAATGTGATAAAATGAGCTATTTTGGTTTGCCCCCCCCCCCCCTTCCATCCTCCAACTAGTCAATTTCCCTTTGCAATGGAAAGTTTGTCTCAGTAGTGTTATTATAAATATTGCAATACTACTCTTGTACTTTTGGATACTGACGGTGATTGATTTCCAATCTATTTGACTGGGGGGCTGACAGCAATTGATTGATTGACCAGTCAAAATGGACTGGTCATCTCATGGCATCAATTAAAACCAATAAATTAACATTAAAGTGTATATATATATATACACACATTCTGTTCAAACCTGTTTATTGTTTAACCATTAAAAGTGAAAGGCTTTCAGGTTGGATCCTTTGATTTTGATGAGAGGCTCAAAGAAAAAAAATTGGACACGGCTAATCTATACCAAGCGAGTCTTCCACAGATGCTTTTCAAAAGCCTTTTTTTTTTGCACTGCGCTTTTCTTTGGAACTTTTCCGACCTCTCGCTGACTGCCTGAGAGCTACCAGCCAAGACTAGTAATGAGATACTATTTGATCCGACAGGGCAGAGTGGGTGGAGTGGAAACTGCTATTACTTCATCTTCAACTGCTCTTCTCCCTTTGCAATTTCAAAGATTAGAGTCCCAAAGCAAGGTTTCTTCCACATTGCAACATCTTTTTTTAGGCAACTTGAGGTCCTCCACTGTTTCTTTTTTGCTCTCACAACAACTGTTTCTCAATATTTGAAAAGAAACTGTTCTAAAACTGTAACTGTGAATAAAAATAATACAACTGAACTTTACAAATACACTAGTGGAATAATAATGTATATTCGATCCAGGCGGTATTATTTGTACCACTAGCGTACTACTGGTGGTACTAATGCAAATTCCAAATACACAGTAATGTAGATACATATTCTAGTATTAAAAGCTTAAACATTTTCCTCCCCAAAGATGAGCTATTTATACATACACCATAAATTATGCTGTTTCATACATAGATATGCACGTATATATGCCTAATGAGTTTTTTACAAACTACTCCCACCATTGGATTTGATGTGCAATCTCTGTTTTCTGGGGCTTTAATGATTTATTTAAGAATTAACGAGTGCATTACCACTAATGGGAAGAGATCCACACATGCATCTGCAACCAAAATGCTGCAGCGCTTACGCATTAAAGCTGAAAAAGGAGTGTGCAAAGAGTAAGTACTAAGAATTGCCACCAGAAAAAAAAGGTGCCCGTTCACACAGCTCAAAGTCAAATCCCCCCAAACAACAATTTTCCCTCGGTGGGACTGCGTTATGGTGTGCAAAGCCCCCAAGCACTTGTCTCACCGAATAAACTTTTGCTTCTTCACTTCCCCCCTCCTCCAACTCAACTCCCTCTCTTTCTTTCTTTAATCCCTTCTCGTTCTATCCTCCAAGCCTGCATCATTAATCCATTTATCAGAAATGCTCCCATTTTTCTTCTCACTTGGGCTGCTTCAAATGTTGCCTTGAAATGTCGCCGAGTGATTTGCAAGCAATGCCGCTGATCTAAAGAGCACCGGTAAAAGCTTTAAAAAGGAAAAAAAGAAATGGAAAATGTCTCTGTTTATCCATTTTCTATCTTGCTTATTGTCATAAGGTGGATAGGTTATAACTAGTATTACTTATATTGCTATTGGTACCAATACAGCACTAAAAATGACATCACAGGTTGCATTGGGAGTACTAGGAATGAATGTGATGATGTTGCATAATGTGTACTTTTCAGGATAGTTTTAAAGCGCTAGTTGCCCCACCCAATATGGCTTTCAGCCATTAAACAGGGGGGGGACTTGTTATTTGTCCAAGATGATAGGAGACGTCCAATCATGTGGCGTACACTTATCCTTTTGCTGTAAATTACAATGAGTTGATCCATTTAAGTCCAGTCAAAATGGATTGGATCTCTCAAGAGTCAATGGCAGCCAATAAAATAAATAAAAAATATATTTGGTATTTCCTCTAGCCAAACTGCACTGTCACAGCAATTATTTTATCCCCAGTAGACATCTAATCCATTTAAAGCAAGAGGATGAACGCTCATCCACTGGAAGTGGATTGGAAGTCTGGCACAGTCAATGGCAGACAAAGAGTTAAGCAGAGTCTGACCATACTGTGATATTAATTATTTTACAGTCAAATGAGTATGCAGTCATTTCATATTTAAACATAATTGTTGTTTATATAATAGTGTGTGATGGAATAATATGGAAAGGCCTATTATTTGATGACCTCCATGCAGTGGAAAGTGTTACATTGTGAAAGTGGTCATAATGTTGTGGTGTATTTGTATGTCATCATCACCAGCCTCCACTAATTGCAGTCAAGTACATATCCATTGCTTTCATGCATCTTTAAGCATTTGCCTCCTCCTCCTCCTCCGCAGCAGCAGCGCTCTTTGTCCTGGAACGTCATGCTCCCTGATTTAGGAATATCCAATTAGTCTCCCCCGCTAGGATGACAACGCTCACCACTCCAATCTAATAAGCGCCCTTCTTCCTTAATACTAATGGCAACCAAAGCCCAGATTACAGTTCCCAGAGACGACTGACCCAACACTTTTCCAACACATTTCTTGTTTTAACAACCTGGGCTCCTTCCCTTTACTGCACAAGTCATTTTCTCAGCACCTGGCTTTAGCAGACTTTTTAATTTTTTTCTTTGGCTCAGATCACATTTTAAGTATAGCGTCCGATATTACGCAGTACTTTGTTATTCAGTATTCAAAGCGCTGAGGTATATAAATAGGAGTACCAGTTTAAAAATCGGGATAAAAGTAGGATTTTTAATTCTTGTTTGCATAATATTTATGTAATTCTTCTTCAGCACCCCCTACGACTTTTGTGAGGATAAGGGGTTTAGAAAATAAATAAATGAATGAATGTACCAGCAAAATTCATTGTCAATAATCACTAATGAACCGTAAATATGCAATTACTTCAGTTCTCAATTATTTGCTAGTTTTATTTTAAATTCCCTATGAAGTGACTTCAGAGATTCAAAGTGGGAACCATTAATATAAAGCTAATTTTGCTACTTGGCACAGGAAAATAGGTATCTAATCTGAGCTCAACAAAGGGGAAACAGAGGGATTAAGAGTTCTGGAAAATGTTTAGTGAGCAACTGATGACGACAAGCAGTACTAAGTCTTAGCAATGAGATTTGGGGAAATCCCAGCAGTCAATTAGTTGATCAGACAGCTTCTTTAATGGTTATATAACTATGAAACAGCCAACAAAAATCAAAACATTCCTGGATGTGCTTTCAACACCAGACTTCAATATCGCCTCTGTTCATAGAACACACAGAATTTGAAAGTCCAGTACTGACATGGAAAAGAAATGAATTATTCCTTATTGACTATCATGAGATAAAATATGAATGCACTTCATTTTTTGACCAATTAAAAACAACCAAAAAAAGCAGAGAATTTCCGTGCTGAAACGTTAAAGAAAACTTCAAAACAATAAGGTACGAGATTTTAAATATCGAGTCTACATCCAAAGGCAAAGACAACAAAGGTCTATTTATGAATAATATATGAATGTACGAGAATACAACAAGGCTCTTGGTATTGTGGTAATATAAAAGGTTGAAGAAATACTGTAATATAAATTCAAATTATTTATAAGATAAACATGCATAATAAATGAAGCTGAAAATAAGGGCAGTTCCAACTACAACACAATAACAATAATAAATCCTTTTCTTACATAAATTTATGTTATTGCCAGAACTTAGTGAACTTGCTATCCCATGACTCAGTTGGCGTTAAGAATAGAATAATATTATCTACTAAATAATAATATTATAATAGAATGGAGGTAACATGGCTATTGGTTAAGGGGGAAACAAATGTTGACTTAGCCATATATATTTAACATTTTGATTGGCCAATGTTTCATTATTAAAGTGGGATTCGGTTGCTCAGTTGGACCGGGTTTTAGGATACAAAACAGACTGCAGAGGTCAGCATCTAGGTCGTTCACAGCAAGTGTTCAAATGAGGTCGTGAAGTGTTAATAGAAGATTTCCTAGAAGTGTCAGGAGCAATGCTACTTATAAGCTCAGGACAGAAAGTCTAAACTATTTGTTTCACATAGCTGAAAAATGAAATATATGTAGCACAAGAGAAGAAAGGAAAAATGAAGTAAATCTGTAAAATGGCCACCGATAAATGGTTTTGAATCATTAGTGACTTCAGAGAGGGATAAAATCATATGCTTGATATCATGTAAGGGAAAATTTAAATATATGATGTTTATTTCTGAGTCCATCTTTCTAAAAATACTGCAACATTATGGTTACGAGCGATCAAATGTTGTTTTGTGAAAAACCCTAGGACTAAATTGCACATGAAAGGTATTCCTTACTAAATATCAGTATGTTGTCAAATTGCAGTTCAGCGTTGGAGTTTTTTTGAGATCTGTCGACACCCGTTGGACTAAAATCAAAAGGTGTGTTCACATGCTATTAAAAAGCATGCATGGTCTCTTTGAGCTTTTTAAAGAGGTAGCAAAGACCTTGGTGCATTCCACAGATATAATATTTGCTTTCACTGATACACACGCACATGCGTGCAGACACATTCTCACTTACAAGTTTCCTCAACGAACATACTGTCAATGTGACACCCACAACACGCTTATTAATATTTTCTTTGCAGTCCTATAAAATACACCCAATAAAAAATAACACTTAGGCTAGTCCTAACATGGCAATCTACCGGAAATTATTAATCGTGCCCAGTCACGACAGGTACAAATATGAAAAAGTTGTATAAGATGCACTATCCTTATGGAAAAATATCCAACCGCAGAATTTCAGTATTCTTTCGTTCGAATTTGTCTTTTCCTTTTAGGAAATTCATCACTAAGAGCTCCAGACTTGACAGAAATGAAAAAAATTGGAGAGGTTGCATCAAGGGCAGTGGAAGAATGAGTTTGTTTTTGAATAAAATGATGAAGAAATAGCCTTAAAAATACCTATAAAAAATCAAAAGAGTACCTATGCATTTATGAAATTCTTTAGGTTATAATCATCCCTTTCAGGGCAACTATAATTACAAAGTCATCCAAGATATAAATATGTTGACCTTGTGCTAAGGTAAAGTCTACAATAAATCAAACATAACATGTTTGGAATGTAGGAAAAAGCTAGAATATCTTTTGAAAAAAAAGTTATACTATATTACAGTGATTAAAGCACCATGACTAGACTTTCTTTTAATTCATTCCTTGTTTGTTCATTTTTAAACAAACACCAGCAGCCTTAACATCTCATCCATTTTCCTGTTCCCACGGCCATCTGTTAATCTAATTAAAAGTAATACCGTATATGCGTAGTTGCCCAAGAAGCTTGGCCCACTAACCTACAATAGGAGCTTCATCACTGCATATGTTTCCAACCCTGTCTATGGGACTACGGCCTCCAATTATTCATACATTTATTATATCAAATTCTTGTTCATGTATTTTAAATAACACACAAATGGTCAGTTTTACATTTACAAGTCTGTTTGTTTCATTATGGGAAAATTACAGTTTTAAAGCAGCCAGGTGAACATATTAGCATATTAGAATATTTTTTTTAAAGATTTTTTTTATAAATTATAAAAATAAAAATCTATTTTGTTGTACACGTGTAATGGGGCGGGGGCTATGGATGAATTCTTAGCATGTCTGTCTCACAGTTGAGTTTGGCGTTATGGTCAAGAAGTTGTATTGACTATCAGGACAGTAATGGATAGTTATTTTTTGTTCCCTGATGGAGTCAAATTGTAAAAATGATTTTGAGTTGAGGGTTGAGTTTTTGTGGAGGCTTCCTATGTCTTAATGGGTTTTCTCCAGGGACTTCAGTTTCCTCTCACATCCCCAAATCATGCATGGTATGCTTTCTAAACTTTCTAAATTGTCGTTAGTTATGATTGGCTGGCAACAAATTCAGGGTGCACAGGAAAAAGGTATCGGCACCCCTCACAAGACATTGCCCCCCATTATTGGCGAAGCATAGGTTTGGGTAAAAATGCATTACTAATGATATTTGAGCTCAACTATTTACATTTTCATGATTTCACTTATTCACTATTAGACAGTGATAGATACTGAGTTAAGCTAGAAAGTAGGCTTGCTGGCATTAAATTATCACATCTCATTGCCATTAACAGTGGTGTACGTCCAATACATTTTGACTCATAACCACAACAGTCAAAATTGGATTAGATTTCCACTGTCGTCAATGACAGACGAAGAATTAATCATCCCCCCAATGGGATCGAATCATCGTTGCTAGCCTTCCTAGTCAAAATGGATTGGATATCTATAGTAGCCAATGAGTTAAATACTTTAAATACTTCTTACAGTATCCTATTTTATTATGTCAAATAAATATGATGACAGGCATCATAAAGCTTTCTGGCTCCTGACCTTTGCATTGAAGATCCAATTATCTGGTGTGTGCGTTGTTTCTTCCGCCCTGCAGCCCACATGCAGTTAAGAGGCTTTTCCATTGAACTGCCCTCATTTGGGACCAGACAACCTGTTTTTAAAGAGACAAAAAGTACAGTGTATGTTAAAATTTTGCAAACGTGTTAAATACATTTCATTTACAGACATTTACAAGGGTATACCAAAGATTTTTTGTAGCCAATCTATAACCATCGTTTGTAATCTGCATCCACAGATTAGTAATGATGCGGATACTGTAGTCACCATATTTGGTGAGGACTCTAAACATTAACACACCAACCAAGCAGCTGCACATTGGCTGCTTTTGACAAACAAAGTTATTTTAAAAGGAAACAAACACACGCTTTCGTTGCTCAAGGTGAACAATGTCACTTTCAAGTGTTATCATTCGCATGTATGATGATATTGTGTATGTGCAGGTATAAAAGACCTAGTGTTTACTTTGTCTTTCCCTTAGCCTCGGGACCTTATTTGCAATGACCGAGAAAAGGAGTAATTCGTCTGATAAATCGTCAGATTGTTAACTACCGTTTCTGGGTCATTGCTAAAATGTGGGTGCAGATTACTAGAATGTGGGTAGTTTAATAATCCGTGGGTACTTCTTATTAAATTGTGGGTACAGTTTGGTAATTTTTGGGTTTTAATGTCATATCATACAGCTAAGCAAACTGAACATTTTGTAATATATTTTAAATAAAAATTAGGTACAAACTTATTTACAAAACATGTCTTTCATTTAAGTCTCTATAATAATAATACTGTACCTATTTGCATTTAGGTCATGTTTTAAGTGGACTATACTTTAGAGATCTCTAATACTTTACTAACTCCCATTATAGTTTTTTCCCCCTATCCTTTGATTGTAATTAAAAAAAATATCCTTCACGTGTAGATGGTCAGAAAACAAAAATCACATGGACTATAAGCGCGACTAGGTTTTCCCCCTTCCCCTCAACTAGAAATCCCATGCCAGGCGTACTAAGGTTTTAGAGGGATAAACCTCATCAAATCCTTCAGATTGACCTCTGACTTTAGGTCATATAGAAAAGCCTGAGAGAGTCCTTCTCGAGTCTAGGTGACCTGAGGGGCCACGTGACTGGAAAGAGGTGTCTGAAGGGATTAGAGATGGAGATATAAAAGCACAGCCCAGACAGCAAATGTCACAGACCTCAGGACGAAGCAGGAGGAGGATAAGAGATCAGTGGCGGCCTCTTGGGATACCTCCAATAGGTGAGAACTAACACTCTAAAATGCTATTGCGGTTGCTTTGGAACACTTTGTAAATTTTCAATTCATAGCCAATGTTCCAAGTTTAGAGTTATTATTAGGTATACGATGGAGACACTTGTTGGGAAGGCTTGTGATTGTCTAAAAAGTTATGAGAGGACTTTAGAGCAGTACTTTAGTAAGACAAAATAGAAATACAGTATAGTTGGTGACTGTGGTAAGCAATATTGACAAGAGCTGTCACAGCAACAGATTGTTTATCTGCATTGGGAAACCCATAAAATGTTTAACTCATTTGCTGCCAATCAATGGTGATAGATGTCCAATCCATTGTGACTGGGAGCCTGGCAGCAATCTTTTGATTCCTGTCATCCCCTAGTAAAGTTGGATTGGACGTCTAGGGATTTCAAGGCCAGCAAGACATGATCACTCAATGCCAGTCATCATAGTTGAAACAAATTTGATATATCTAAAGCTGTAAATGGAAGTGAAAGAGTTAACAGGACTGTGAGATGATAGTGGACAATTGTGACAGAGGAAATGAACGTATTTTGTGCCTTATCCATTTCTATACCCATGCAAATAACCCCAAAGCCAAAGATATTGTTAAATAAACAGTGTCAATCAAAATGTATTATTATCGCGTCAGTTGGAATTTTCCAATACCGCATATCGTAAAGAAGACAGCCGGCATCCTTGTTGTCGAGGAAGGGTAATTAGCCCAGGATGGATCAAACGTGGATTAACGCTAATCTATTGGTTGGAACTAATTTGCATAATCTGTGCAGATTAATGCAGCGACACTAATAGGATTATCTACAGCGCATCTGGTTGAAAGAGATTTTGTTGTGATCTTTGAAGGAAACTTCAATCTAATTTCTTTTTCCTTTTCAAGAGTAAAATGAACGCCAGCCCACCGGCAGGAAGCGCCTTGGCCCCTGGCGGAGCCACTGGCCCCACCACACCAAAGAAGGGCCCACCCAAATTCAAGCAGAGGCAGACTCGTACATTCAAGAGCAAGGCCCCCAAACCAGGCCAGAAAGGGTAAAAAAAAAACCTTGTTACCTTAAATGACTACTTCTTAACATATTCAAGACAAGTATCCCTTAAAAGTACTTGAATACGTGAAAATCGCCTCAATCTTAATTGTATTCTTGGTTTTACAGCTTTGGTGACGACATCCCCGGCATGGAGGGTCTTGGCACAGACATCACAGTCGTGTGCCCATGGGAAGCCTTTGGCGACATGGAGCTCAGCGACCTGGCCAAATACGGCATCATTTAAAGCTCTCTTCCTCTGTTCGTTAACGCTCGGCTCGTCAGGATAAGGCGGCCGGCGATCCCCTTAAATGCCCTTCTCGTCATCTACCTCTTGCCTCTCTCTCCACTAAGTGGAAGGAGATCTTAACGACTCTTATATATATATTTTTTATTATACATATCATACTGTTTACAGTATATAAAACCCTTGAAAGATTGACGAGAAAATCTTGACGCACCCCTTTCCTTCTATCATCCCCAACCCACGCCAAAGAACGCGAGAAAAACTGGTCGAAACTAGTTTGATTTGCTTCTAGCAGTTGATTTGAAGTGTAAATACTTTGTACCGTGTTTCCTCTTGTTCCTTTTTTATTGGTATCCTTGTTTTGTTGCATTGTACGACTTCACAATGTCATTGTAAACATCAAGGAGGGCGCTGTACTGATGAATACTATAATGCACTTTCACCTCCTTTTAAATGCTTTTCGTTCTCCCATTCTTAGAGATGGTCAATACTAAGGGGAAATTTGGCACAAGCACAGAACGGAGCAGATGTATTGTGAATGGATGCTGCATAATAGTTGCATTAAATGGCTCTTTTTGGAATTCACTGTCTCTTTCTTTGTTCCAAAGACCTGTAAATCAATCACAAAGTTGATTTCATTGGGGATGACTAAAAAAAGTGTTTTTTTTATGCCCAAAAGGAAATTGAACAAGATTTTTAAAATATTTTCCATCAGAAAGAATATATTCAAGACAAAAGTTCTATATTTTAATTCTATTTTCTATTTTTTTATTCTATTTATTCTATTATTTATTTTAAATACCTAATAAAAACAGTATTTCCTGAATATAGAGTACAAATTCAATCAAATGTCCCAGTGTACTCACTAATTAATACTAAATAATCATTAATACTCATTATCACATGTACATGTGCATTAATATAAAGAATGTCACAAAATGACTGCTTTATAAGCAGTCATTTTTTACTGTTTAAACATTTTCTCTACAATCAAAGGTTTGAGAAATTTGTGATTTGCATACTTGACTCTAATACAATTTTACCAGTAAGAATCATGTATTTTATTATGTACATTTGTAAGTTGCCTCATTGCATAAGTCAAAGGCGGACACAGCAAAAAGAAACAGGTCAAAAAACTGCGTCAATAGGATTATGAAACCAGCTATACATTATGATTACTTTCTGGAATAAAATCACTACCATGTAATAAATATAAAATATAAACACCCCAACCCTAAAACCTCAGTTTGTGTCATGTCTTTTAATAATATCTCTGTGATTAACCACTAAAACAACACCCCAATGTCTGTCCAAATGACTAATTGTCACCAAAGTTTCCCACATTTTTGTTCCTATGGTTACTTTTGCTTTTCAAAATAAAGCTCTGTTATTAACATTGACAAACTTTTGTTTGAAGTCATTTCAAATCAAAGCAATATCATGAAAGGACCATAAAAATGAAGTAGTACATGAATTATTTGGTAAACATTGAGTGTTTGAAAAAAACCCTGAAAAGATATGTCAGAAAACGCTACACTAGTGATGTATGATTTATACTGCTACATCCAGTTTGGGTGAATTCTGAGCGTGCCTTGAAGTAAACACACCCCATAATATCCCTACTTGTCCTGACATGAATTGAATCTTAAGCGCGGTCTTACTGAAGAGAACAGCACTCTTACTAAACGACACAACAAACCCTGACGCTAATTTCATCACTGTCCACTATTGTTTCTGTCATGACATGGTAACCATGGCAACAGTTTCATACCCTAGCTCAGACCCCCCATCGACTGCCTCTTTGAAGGCAGCTTCACAGCAGGTCTTGCTTGTGGAATTCTGGTTAGTCCAGGTAGAGTGCACAAAGTTATCGGGAACCATGATACAAATTCCTGTGGGGAATTAGGAAAACTGGGGAGGGGTGAATTCACTCTTTGTGAGTGTGCGTGTTTCCTTCAGGTGTGCGAGCCCCACCTAGTATAGACCGAGGGAGGAAAATATGAGATGGGGTGCAGTATTTTCTTAGTATTGCCCAACCTGTGGATCTTAGGCATATACACGGCAATCCAGGTGTCTCCACAGTGTCCATAGCTCGTGTTTTTTTTTCCGGCTAATGTTGGAGCGTGCAGTGTTTTGAATTAAAGGTACCTGCATGGCTACACACTGAGTTGGTATCAATGCACCGACACATTGCGGGTTGTAAACAAATTGAGCCTCAGTTGTGGGGGACATAAAGGATTAAAAGGTAAGTGTCATTTTTCGTTATTATGGCTACTTCTGTAAAAAAAGGGGGGGATCCAGATACAAATTTTTAATAAATTAAGGATTGTTTGATGAAGATAAACAATCATTTCCTCTGAACAATGGCATTTTATTGAGCACTGTTTCTATTTTAAATTGTTAAATAGGATGAGCACAATATTTGAAACATATTAAGCTTTAAAACATGGATTTATTTGAATTCAGTACTTGTATTAATTCCATTTTCTGGAAGTAGAATATCTAATGTTGTAGCAAACAGTAATGACGGTTTCTAGGCAGAATAGATAAGTTTTTTTTTTTGCTGAAATAAAATATAAAATTAGTTTTACTAAAGTGTAAGAAATAATGTCATATATTCAGGGTGTTATAGTTAGCTGGGATGGGGTCCAGCACCCCCTGCGAGCCTTGTGAGGGTAACCAGTTCATAAAATGAATGAATGCATTGTTTTACTTATCATTTTTACTTGCATGGTGCTGTTTTCAAATTAAGGGCCATGCACCCACTTTAAGGGGTACACCTTTAACAATGGCTTGGGATTTTTTCTTGTAAGAAATAATATTTACTTGCTATTTACATTTAAATCGTATTACGTCCTGGCTCTTTTTTGTTGTATGGAAGCAAAATAGTAGAGGAGTGGATAGCATATCGCCTCACTGCCAATATGACCCAGGTTTGAATCTCATATCATGCTTTTCGGCGCGTTGCTGGCAAACATGTAGGTTTTCTATGGGTGGTCCAACTCCCTCCCACGATACAAAAACATGAACTCAGCTTGAACAACCTGTGTGATCTCAAACCAGTAATGATGCAAATAAGGGCCATGTGAATAAGCCAATGCAACAAAGGCTGTCTTATGAGCCTGGAGGAAATGATACTGTCCTTCTACTATCGGTGGGGAATCACTCAACCAGCCTCATTAATTTGCACAGCAAATCAAATCTCATAGACTTGCTCAGTTTCACCAACATTCGTTGCACGCGAGGCACAAGTTAGTTCATTTTCCTTCTTCATGAGAAACTTGCATTAACTTGACCCGTTTTCGGGCCCTCACTCAAACCTCTCGTCCTTGTTCTGACATGTTGATATCTTCACTCTCCCTATTGCGTTTTGTTTTCTATTAGTGCGCTAGATCATGTAAAAGGTTGCAGTATTTTCCTATTTTGGCTAGGCCGGTGAGTTATCCTCAGGCACAATTGATGTTTTTGGTGTGTTTTAAAAGCCACAGTTTGCTTGATATGTTTGAACATAGATAAAATGTATTATCATTTTGTGTCAAAATTTGACAATGATCGACTTCCAATTCATTCAAACTGGCAGGACTGGCTGTTAGAGATCATTGGTTAGCACCACTGATGACACTAAAAGATTTTAGCAAGGAACAAAATGTATATTGAAAGGTTTTTGTAATAGGTAAATGACATTTCAATTCATTTCATTTTTTTCATTTATTTAATGACACATAAAGGAATTGTCTATTTATGTTTTAAAGTGGCTGGCTGGAGCCATTTCTACCTGACTTAAGACCAGAAATTCAAATAAAAATCTGTTGTTTTACAATGTTTGTAAGTCACAAAATAAATAAAAAAAGGCCACCTTTTATGTGCATTGATGTTTTGAACACTTTATTTGGATGAACATATTTACGGGCCAAAAGTGCTTTGTGTCAGTCTTCCTTTATGATGCAACAAGGGATATATTACTGATATTTCTTTTAAAGATGCACATACTGTGGAGGGGTTAACTAGGAAGTGATTGTTTATTGCTGTTCTCTTGTCCTTCTTGTGCGTGCGGTTTTGCATTGTTTTTACATCTTGAAGACAAATGTTTGTTTGTTTCAGGAAAGAAGCCTTCCAAGGACACATCGAGGGGAACTGAATAACCAGTGGACAATTCCAACATGAGTCCATCCTTGTTAACCGAAGATCACAGGTTGGCATTCTCCCTTGTCCTTCTCTTCCACGTCCCCTTCGCCTCTTTATCTCAATCAATGAGAAACATCACCAATGAGACGTCAAACCCTACTTCCTGGAACTCCACCGACCACAAGGCAATTCCAGGCTGCCGCCCAGGTCTAGACCCTCTCTATCGATACCTGTGTGACCGCAAAGCCATGTGGGGCATCGTCTTGGAGACTCTGGCGTCGTCTGGTTTCCTCTTCAGTATATTCCTGCTCCTGGGCCTCCTTATCTGGTCTCTGTGGATCTGCATCTCATTACGACAACAACGCAGCAGCATAGGGAGCATAGTGGCCTGTATGACCATGTTTTTGTTGGCCACGGGTGGCATCTTTGCCATCACCTTCTCCTTCATCGTCCAACTAAGCCCTCAGACGTGCCCAACCAGGATCTTCCTCTTCGGCGTCTTCTTCTCCTTGGCCTTTTCTTGCCTGTTGGCTCGATGCTTAGCTTTGTTGGGCTTTGCCGCCGCTCGAGGTTGGGGCGAACCCGCCATTGCTTTGGGACTTTTTGTCATTCAGGTGATTATTTCCACCGAATGGCTCATACTGGTCATAGTGCGGGATAAGAAGCCCTGCCAGTACAGCCAAGAGGAGTTCATCATGTTGCAGATCTATGTCCTGTGCCTTCTGGCGACAGGCTTGATTCTCTCTTTGCATTTCCTCTGTCGCTCCTGCACCACGTACAACTACCGGTACGCGGGTGCGCTGCACCAGCAGAGCCGGCAACAGGCCGTTCTCCTCTTCCTCACGCTCCTGCTCTCCGCCGGCATTTGGGTGGCGTGGATCGCGATGCTCACCAAAGTGAACTCCAGTCTGGACCGCCGGCCACAATGGGACGACCCGACGCTCGCCGTGGCCTTGGTGGCCAACGGCTGGCTGTTGTTGATGGGACACGGCTTGGCGCAAGTTGCCTTCCTGTGCCGTGGCGAGGCCAAATCTAAAGAAATCCCTCTGAGCTTTGCGGGCTGGACCAGCCCCAGTGCTGATATCCCAGGATTGAACAGTCCCAAGGGGGGAGCCAGGAATGGAAGTTTTGAGAACGATTCAGAACAAAGGAAAGGTAAGAAGCCTCAAAATTGTTTTGCTCCAAGGCTACATTGTGGTGGCAATGGTTGCCTTTAGTATTCAGCAGCAGTGAAATAAAGACACATTACTTACATAAACTTTCCTCTTCAGTCCTGACGGATATTTATTTAATTGTTGTACATCTACTCTTTTATCCTGACAAGGGGTGCTGGAGCCTATCCCAGCTAATCTATGACCACCAGGCAAGGGACACTGAATTGGTGGCCAGCCAATCGCAGACAACAATTCCCTTTTCACAATTTAGTGTACAACCAGCCTCTTATGTATGTTTATTATATTTTTAACCCAATTGATTGCCTAATTTTATCTAATATGCATTACATTGATGTTTTAATGTCAAAGCTGCTGAAAGCCTACGTATCACCCTCTTTGAATATTATGAATTTGGCCTTACATTTTTTTTTTAATATCAACTGTATTAAATAAGTTGTCATCTTCTTCCCTAAATTACTTGAAGTAAAAATACAGTGTTTTTACCAAAATGCTATTATCTCAGTTGTCATCATGAGTCAATCATGTATTACAGCATGTGCTAATTATGTTTCCGCCGCCAGGCCAGCGAGTAGATCCAACGCTACAATCACCCTACGAGTCGGGATTCTCCATGACCGTGAGTAATAAACTGTCACCATTAACCATCTCGCATTTAATTGCATACTGTGACCTTTTCCATGATAAGACACACTATTTGCTTCTTGACAGCGCAGTTTATCAAGTGTTAATTGCCCTGATGTTTCTTATGTGTGTGTGTGATCCAGAGAATTGACCCCAATACAGATTATACCATTCCTCGCCCACAGTCGACCAACTATGGGGAACCATATGATGAATATTATGGACAATTGTAGAATACGTGGTGGATCAGAGAGTACCACCATTGTTTGTTTGCTTTGTTTTGTCTTTTACTCAAAAAGAATTCATGCATTGCTTGATGAGAACATTTGTAAACTACTATATTTCTAATAAAGTCCAAGAATGATACCAAAACAAAATACAAAATTCATGTCACGTACTGGCATTGTTTGTGACTGACAGTTAGCCATTTCAACTCACTTGTGTCTACCAGGTTGCACATATTTTGGTGTAAAGCAGTTTGAATTGTATTATAACTCAAATCATAAAACAGAATATTAATCATAACACTGTGCATAATCCTGTCAACATAATGTCCATCTACAATGGTAACTCAAATTATAAATGGCTATACATGTCTATATATTCAAAGTACTATAAAGATCCAAGTTTCCACTTATGGAATGAATGTATTTCATAAGTAGAGGTACTACTGTATATGCAAAATTATTCTAAGCCACATCATATAATTCATTCAAACCTGAGACAATAGGAGTCCTGAGACAGGAGGAAGACTTTCCAAACGGAGATATGAGCAGACAGCAATAGCTGGAACAGCAGACAAGAACAAAATGAGATTCCAAGCCTTCTATTCACTGATAAAATTAGATTACATTAGATTACTTTATTCATCCCGTATTCGGGAAATTCACTGTCATAGTAGCAAGAGGGTGAGAATACAGACACAGGAAAAGGCATTTCAGATATAAATAAATAGGTAATAAATAAGTAAATAAATAAATAAGCCTGTTCAGACATTTCTTTTGTTAAAGAGCCTGACAACTGATGGGAGGAAGGATCTGCAGAGGCCCTTCTTCCTGCAATGAGGGGGGCAGCAGTCTATTGCTGAAAGAGCTTCGGAGGGACTCCACAAATTCATGGTACCACAGTGGTCCTTCAGGAGCGCTTTGCCCAACCCTGAATTCTAACCCTAACAACAAAGTACATCGCCCAAGGTTGGCTCATTGAAAAGTAGATCTTGGAGCAAAAAAGTGAACGCCCCTGGTGTAGTGGTTCACTCCCCAGACTTTGAGGGAGACTGGTCAGACGCGGGCTCGATTCCCACTGGTGGTGGTATGATTGCAAGTGCAGAAATTAAGTATTCTAACCAGATCAAAAATCATGCCTCTCATATAAAATGAAAACATTCTGTAACAGTCAAACCACCAGGGGGCATCGCTTGCACACCAATATGAGACTGAGCGTACTGTCACAGTCATGAGTTGGTTGGTGTAAAACGTGCATGTCCACTCATGCATGTATGGGTTTTCACCTATGTTTGGCCTTCTGTGGGGAATTCCCGACTTAACCCTTTCAGGGATCATAGTCACTAGAGTGGACATCTATTTAAAAGTTGACACTTATAACCTTCAAGCTTTTAAAGAGCAAGTGACTTAAATGAGAAATAATTAAAACAAATAATCATAATTGGAATTTTTCATTTTTAAATTATGTAATAATTTATAAGTTCATACAATGTTAACAAGTGGCCCGGCGGACGAGTGGTTTGCACATCGGCCTCACAGTGTGCGACCTGGGTTCAAATCCAGGTCGGTCCACCAGTGTGGAGTTTGCATGATCTCTCCGGGCCTGTGTGGGTTTTCCCTGGGTACTCTGGTTTCCCCCCCACATTTAAAAGACATGCATGGTAGGCTGATTGGACACTCTGAACTGCCCAAAGGTATGAGTGTGAAAGGTAGTTTGTCTCCTTGTACCCTGCGATTGGCTGGTCACCAATTCAGGGTGTCCTCCGCCTATGGGCCGAAGTCAGCTGGAATACGCTCCAGCACCCCCCTAATGAGGATAAAGCAGTTCAGAAATTGAGACAATATTAATAAAAGACCCACGGGCATAGTTTGATGATTGACTTTGTAGTAGTGCCATTGGGCTTGCAGCCGCATGCCTTGAACACTGAGGTATGCTTTATATATCTCGGGGTATTGTTCACAAGTGAGGGAAGAATGGTGCAGGAGATCAAAAGACGAATCGCTGCGGCTGCACTGCATCAGTTTGACGTGGTGAAGAAGGAGCTGAGCCGAAAGCAAGACCTCTATTTTCCGGTTGATCTACGTTCTTATCGTGATCTATGGCCATGAGATGTCGGAGTGACCGAAATGATTAAATCTTGTAAATGAGCGGCTGAAATAACTTTCCTCTGTGGCATGTTTGGGCTCTCCCTTAAAAATAACATATGAAGTTTGGTCAACTGGGAAGGGATTGGAATAGAACAGCTGGTCTACTGCATTGGGATTATGCAGTTGAGGTGACTGGGCCATTGGATGAGGATGCCTACTGGACAGCTCCCTGCTGAGGTGTTTCAGGCACATCCCACTGGGCGGAGTCCACGAGGTCAACCCAGGATAAAATGGGGAGACTATCTCTCCCTACTGGCCAAAGCATGACAGGGCATTGTAAGGATTTTTTTTTTTAAATCATGCACAAAAAAAGATTAAAACATTATAAATCTGGGGGAGTCAATTATTACAAGATTTATATTATTAATATATTGTTTGTTCATGTGAGTAGTGATCATAAAAAATATATAATCCAGTGTATCATTCAATTTGTTGTGCAATTTTAATATGGAATACAGATAGGTAGGTTGGGATTCATTCAGTAGGCCACAAAAAGGAGTTTGACTGCTATGGCTGATCTCCTTCAGTAACTGTAGATTATGTAAAGGTCAATTCATTCCTTCACAAATCCCCTTCAATCAGACACATTCATATCATCCCCCTTCAAGCACTTAGCAAGCAACCCCATCAGACTGGCAATTGTACCCTTGTGTATCTGTGCAATTAGCTGTCATAAAAGGCTCGCCGCCACATCCGACCCATTATCAGCACATTTACAATTAAAGATGATTTCCAGATTGCCATCCCCTTCACTCTCTCTCCTTGATACAAAATAGGAGGCTCCAGAGTAAGAACTGATCAACGCAGTAGATTTGGTGCAGGACAAAAGCCAAGAAGCATTAATGCTGCACAATCATTGCCTCCATCTATCATCCGAGTCACGAGTTAACGGTCTGCAGAGAACGCGATTCACGTGTCAGAAGACTGCGCAGAATTTCTGTTATTTCACTCGGCTGTGGATAAAAACAGCTGTACTTTCTCTGCTGTATTATGCACCAAAATGTCAGTCATTCAATCATCTTATTAAACGTTAACCTCACAAGGGTCATGGGGGTGCTGGAGCCTACTATTCAAGCTGACTTGGGGCCAGAGGCTGGGGATACCCTGAATCGATCTATCGCAGGGCACAACAAGATAGACGCAAAGAAATTCATTTAAGAATCACCAATTTCCCTTTCTCCGACTTTACCACACCGAGGACAAAAAATGACTCAACCGTGGTACATATTGGCTCTTAAATTGAACAGGATATCAGATGTTAAGGTTAAATAGCATTTCAAATTGTTTAACATTGCTTACCTGCATCTGCTCACTAACACACCGGTGTTCAAGTCCAATTTACAAACACATCCAGACGCATGGTAGTAATTGTTTGACCAAAACACGTGTGCTGCGTTCAAGTGCAATTCGGAAATATGGGCACTAAATCAGCACTCTCACTAGAGGGGAAGCCAAATCAAGCAATCATATCCACAAAGCAGTATAAAAACCAAACAGTTTTATTATATACATTCAATAATAATGGAGAATAAACAGAAAGCAGTTACAAAGATGGCAAAATAAAACATTGTGAGAAAATACATGATGAAATGAAAAGTCACTTTGTCAAATGCAATTTTAAATAACGTGACACAGAAAAGAGGCCACATGCAATTTACACCCACTTCCTTCATCCCAAGTCACGATGTTCCAGCAAACAGTTTTATGCCAGACCCGTGCAAGGACTGAGGGGTCAGAGTAGAGGACCAGCAGTGTGGAAAGTTGGCTTCTGTCATTCAAATTACAGTATACATACACTTTTCTCCCATTGTAGTCTTTCAAATAAGATCTCTAGCGAAAAAGTATCATGGACTCAACATGTAATTTTTTTCGTCTTTCATTTTTTTTTTCCTCCACTAAGAGGCAAAATTTTGATGTGCACCCCACTGGGCCTGCATTAGCATTGTTATCACATATTACAAAGGGAAACCCGCAGGAAGACTGTGGGGGTGGTGCACATTCCAAATTAAACTTCCAACATAACTGATATGACTGCTGATTCCCATGACGCCGTTAAAGACATTTGGACAAAATCAGGCAGATTATTAAAGCAGACTTAAAAATCCGCTTTGGGCTCGGATATTTTATTCCTCAAACCCCCACTTTCCTCCTAAGAAACATCCAAATATTGTTCCCTCATCCCACTAAGCTGAAAAAAACTTTGCGCACCCCTTGTCGTCATCCAGCACTAAGATTTGAATTCATGCACAAAGGAAAAAATTCTGGGACCTCTGTCCTCCCTCAGGAAAGCATGCATAGCAACACTTGTGGTAATACTTGTAAGAGTAATAAGACAAAAAAAGAGAGCACAAAAAATACTCACTACAGCACACTGTGTCACAATCATACAAAACATCCTCACAGGGTGCTCGTCTATCAGCAACTCTGGAAAGAAAAATGGTGTCCTGTCAACTCCAGGATGAATTAATTCCCTTCACCTTAATATTACCCAGTTTAAACCCACACAATGTTCCATTGTTCCCAATTGGAAACAGCCCTATTCCAAAAAATCCTCTGTTTTTTTTTGGCAATTCCAAAAAAGCTGAACACATTCCAAGTCAATCATCTCTCAAGTGATCCAAACACTTTGAATGTAGGGCGGCAATAAAAGTCAATCTATCAGTAAATGATCAAAAAATCTATCAAGATTTTGAATTGCAAGTTCCCAAAAGTGCTGCAAACTTTTGAAATGTATCTTGCACACTAAACTGGACTGTTTCAGCCTAAAAAAAAATACAGAGCTGAAAAGGAAAGATTTAAAAATATATAATAGTCAAGTACAAGCAAAACCACCCAAAAAAAAGAATCCATCAAGTCTAAAATGTGCTTTCTTTTAACATCAACAACAAAAAATCTTTGGAACCAACAAAGGCAAATAATAACAATAATATAGTGCGCGTAAATGGAGGTCGATTACATGGTAGAGAGACTTGGGTAGGCCTCCTATTAAAAATAAAAAAAAGTAGTGCCTGACGGGATGATAGAATAAAAAAAATAAAAAATCCTGCAATAATTGATTATGTCCTGAAATGTGAAATGTATATAACCATGACAATTGTTTTAATTTGTTTTATTATTATTGAAACCAGCAGCAAGAAGACGGATTTAATTTATAGGCCAAAAAAATGGTGCCTTATTTCATATCTTATGGTGATATTTGATTGTTAATTAATCATTTTGGTTCAGTCACTGCATTGCTGTTGAACTTACAAAGTCTCACATAGAGAAAATCATATCTATCCTTTTAGAGGTGTGGTTATAAGAGCAAGGTTCCTCGTCATACTTACACTAAAATAATCCCAACTGGCTCGTTTTCTTTGTGAATTGATGAGGACCAGAAATAAAAGGCATGTTAAATAAGTATGGCAACAAAAAAAAACTAGCAGATCAACAAAATACTGAGGTAATACAGAACAAAACATTTTTTTGTTAATTTTTTTTACACATTTATATATATATATATATATATATTTACTTGCACCCATGGGTGAGTAGAGATGTATAGGGGACTCCACTGAAAATTGAGTGCTCCATTGTTCATGGTATTGGTTTAACTTGGACTTTAGAGGTTCCTCTTAGTGAGATGCTCCCGTGTTCACAACAAATGAATTGGATGTTGCTTTTCTTCAATGTCGTGTTTTAGGGTCTATTGTTGTAGTAATGCTGATCTTTTGGCAGCTGAAGGACGCCGAGACGTGAGCATGGATTTACTGAGGATTTCGAGAAAAACGTGTAGTGTCGTGTGTTGGATCAAGTTAGTCTTTTTATTCCTGATCCAATAGTGTTTCTAAAAAGATGCGGTCATAAATTGTGCCGAGAGCTTTTTCAATAGATCCTTGTCAGACAGACAGGAAAGGTACTTGGTGATGTGGCAATGAGCTTTCCTGCCAATTGGAAAAAAAGGAGGGGAAAGGGGTAAGGGCGGGCTGTCACTCTAGTCCACCAGCAGAAAGATGGAAGGGCATGTCTGCCAAACAAAGATCTTTAAAAAAAAAAAAGGCTTCTGAAGGGACATGGAATTTCCTTGGTGGAATTTGTGGCTTTAGTATGGAGCAAACCTACTGTAGCCTGCTCTGTATAAACTGGCCTGAAAGAGAAAAAGAGATCATTGTCACATTGGAGCTATTATTATATATTACAGTGGGTGCAGTTGTCTCCCTATAACTATAGCAATAAGGGCTAATGCTCCCGACCGAGCCTGTACAATTCAAACAAACAAGAGGAAAATGGGCCTTATTAAGCATTATAAAAAAATTGATCTGTCGAGATTGGTCAAGTAGGCAGGATAACATTGTCAAATATAATACACATATAAGGTGACAAGGTCTGTTTATCTTTCAATGGTTTGTTTTGCCTTGCAAAAATTGCCCCCATTTCTGCCTGGTGGGTCACATGCAATATATGTGTTGTATGTAAACTAACAGTATCATCGCTAACCTGTCTATGCAATGACCTTGTTTGGTTTTTTTTTGTGTGTTTAGTTTTTTAGGTTTTAGTGCCTTTTCCTAATTTTACTCATTTCTGAAACATATTTGCATGATAGTATTTAGACTAACTTTTTTTTAAATCCCAGGGCACATTTAGAGATAAACTATTATGGCCAGAATGTCACTTTCAAATTTAATTTGTATGTTTTATAAATATTTCCTAAATAATGACACAATAGAGATATACACTAATACAGTAGATAGAGAGACTGATGTAAAGTGTAAATTATCAAAAGGTGCAAAGAAAAATGAAAACAGAAATTAAAAGGAAAATGCTGTAAGTAATATGTTCTCTCACCATGGCTCCCACTCCATACGCAGCGGCAGCTGGGGCTAAAGCATGGTACGGATCTGTCGTGTAAACTCGCCCATAGCTACAATTAGAAAGGAAAAAGTGAAACTTAACCAATATTGAAGAGCCAGTCGCCAAAATACAACAGATAAGGATAAAAAGGACAACAGAATAAAGGAATAATACCATTTGAAGGTTAACTAGGAGAAAAAAGCTTGGTTCAAAAAATGAATATTGTAATATTAAGTAACTGCTTGTAATAACAATAGTCATAATGTAACATTACATGAGTAAAAAAGTAATGTTATGTAATATAAGTCACATTATTACAAGATTAAATTCCATATGTGGATCTTGACATAACATGCCGCCTCCATTGAAATAAACTATATTTTAGAGCATCTTTTGGATCTGCATTATAAAATGGTTTACACAAACAAGGAATCATTTGGGTAAATATACATCAAATTATAATCAACATAAGGATTAATCCTAATGCTTTGCTATAGCTCAGAATGTAGTTGTTTATTCTGTCGGATGCAGTTCAGCATTTGAACATGAACTATACACAACCTCGTCGGACTGTGAAGAGAGGGTGCATTTTAAGCTCTTCTACAGTAAAGAGATCTGTGAGTTTGTTGTTGTTTGCCCTTACCTGTCACTGTATGCGGCAGCAGCTGCGGTTGCTCCGGTAACAGCCGCGGGCTGAGCGTAGCGATAAGCGGCGGCGGCGGCTGCAGCGGCAGCAGCAGGATAGCCTCCCTGGAGACACGTGCACAACACAACTGACTAAAGGGACTCCTGCAACAGGAGCTAATGGGTTATGTAAAGGGAAATACAAAATAAAGTATAGTATACTTGGGCTAAACGGCCATTACTGTGCCAATAGCTCACAATTTGAGTGGTTGTTTTTAAATAAACTATAATTACCTGTGTTTTCTAACCCTACATTCTCTGTGATCAACTATAATCCATAATCATCAAAATTAACAGAAATAAAAGCTTAAAAAATGACTATGTAACAAATCTAGTAACAGTGTCACTTCTTAAAAATGTTACATATTTTGAAAATGTCCATAATATTAAAATGATAAAGGATATGCCTGTAAAGGTTAGAGGTTTGAATTTAGAATTAAACTTAGCGTGGACACAAAATAAAGTTTTTCTGGGGTGTAACAACAATAACATCTACACATACAAGACATTACATTTTCATGTGGATTCAATAAGTAGACAGGTCAAAGAAAACAGAGGAGTAGACTTGGAAAAAGGATTACACGCTTACAGACCATTCATACAAGCTATTACTGTCAATAAAAATCATCTAAGACTGACTGCATGCTTGACCCAAATCACAGTTCCAATCTATTTGAAACACACCAAACACCTTTGTCATCTGATCAGAGGACAGTACAGCAAAGCAAAAAATAGATAAATAAATAATCCCACCTGCAACACAACACATTCAAACACGGAGGCTTGGTGGATGGGTGCAGGCGTAAAGAAGATTGGATTATTCATGAGGAAGCAAGGCCTTTTTTTTGGGTGAGTGAAAGGAGTGGAGGTTGTTAGCAGAAACACAGCTTGTCAGCATGCGGCACACATGCTTGATTAACCATCAGGAAGAGACCATGTTCTCCATTTTAACTTGAGGCCATCAGAGAGAGAGAGAGAGTCTCACACAGCAGGCGACCAAACCTCGCTGTGAATGGAACCTCCAATTTCAAAAGCAGGGCACTTGAACTTAACATTTGTGATTAAACTATCTTGGTTCCATTTTAAATGACTCTAATCAGCAAAAAAATAAGAGTAGTAGGTCAATTCCTCAGAATCTTTTCAACCAGACAATATCAGGCTCTACTGAAACTGGAAGTAGAAATTATTTAGTATTTTAGTACAGACCCCACAATCAAAAAAAGTGCACATTTCAGGGAGTTAGTATACAACAAATAAAACTAAGCACAATTGGAAGCAGTGGAACATCTACTAAAAGACAATGTGTTCCAGACCAGATAAAAAAAAATGACTGCAAGATCAGAGTAGGGAATACAGGAAAGCGATGCACACTGGATTTGGTGTTCAGTTGACCCTACCTGATGCAATCTGGTACTAAGGACTGAGTCCTGAAACACTAGTCTATAGAGAGAACAGAAACAACTGTTGTCAACCTGAATACACACACACACTTTATTCATACACCTGCAACACTGCTTCATCCAGCCACAGAACAGCTTGTCATGATATTCAGTAATTCTTCTCAAATTGGTTCAACTTTCAGCTGAGCCAGATCCAAATTTCATGATTTTCCCCCTCCAAAAGATAAATAAATGTGAAATTTCAAATAAGTTAACAGTGGGAGTATGCTGTGCTTCATACTAATTCACCACAGCCACATCCACTGGGCTGGTAGCTCTGTGTTGCGAATGACAGGACGAACATGCCGAATCACACCCAGAGGGAAAGAGCAGGAGGAAGCTGTGAGAGGAGGGGAACAAAGCCTGTGCTGGTGGGCGGTGAGTTTACTTACATATAAGTCTGCAGCGCCGTAAAACCCATCCTGATACACCACGCTAAGAGGAGAGGAAGAGTACGGAGAGAGAGACAGAGAGGAGGTATATGGAGAAGGGAGAGGTGGAATGGGGGCAGTCGTGCAAAAAAACAGAATGGTGCACAGTCGCAAAAATCATGGTGGGTGGTTGAGAGAGGAACAGAGAGAGACAGATAGAGTTCAGAAAGTCAGGGTTGAGGGAAAGGAAAGTGGATGGAGAGAGAGATAAATAGAAAGAGAGAGAGAGAGAAAGAGAGAGAAAAGAGAGAGAGAGAGAGAGAGAGAGAGAAAGAAAGAGAGAGAGAGAGAGAGAGAGAGAGAGAGAGAGAGAGAGAGAGAGAGAGAGAGAGAGAGAGAGAGAGAGAGAGAGAGAGAGAGAGAGAGAGAGAAAGAGAGAGAAAGAGAGTTATTTCACACCCATGCAGCATGCAAAGGAAACACCATTCGGTTAAAAAAATGATAAACTTCTTAGACAACCTGAACAAAGTGTTTAATACAATAGGGGTCGGTGGTGTACAAAAAAATAAGTGAATTCTGGATAAAATTAGGACTGTATAAACCAAATGAATATTTTAACGCTGTGAATTGCAACTAGGGTGTTGTGAATGATCATCAAGGGAGCTGCAAGACGCTATCCAGTAAATTGTTTGAAAATGTGTATTCATGATATTTAAATACATGTTTTTTTCACATATCTTGGGAAATAGTGAGAGTTCATAACCTTATTCAGAAATTGAGAATGTAAAAATCTAAAAATTTAATACTGTTTTAATACAGGGCAGATTGAATGATAATCCACTTGCCATTTGTACAAATGTATAAGTCATGGCTTCTTGTGACTTTTTGGATAGTATTGATAGTTTTTATAATGGTAATGATGTTTGTATAAAATAGATTAAGAGGTCAAATGGGTTCTGTTACCGACTACACCGTCCACTACTGTACAAACCATGTGTGATCTGCAACTATTGTATGTAAAGAGTTGTAAAATTCTTACCCAGGGTAGGCAGGGATAGCTGCCTGAGGAACAGCCGCCCTCACCGCACTGTAGACAGGCCTTCCCCGACCCCTAAGGTGAGCGCCACGGAATGCAGCAGCTGCTGCGGCCGTCGTGGCAGCTGCAGCTGCTGAAGGATAGGGGAAACCTGGAACTAGAGAGGGCATAGGGGAAAAAAGAGGAAAATATAAAGAGTTATTATATAGTGTATTAGTCAGGAATACAACGGAATACATGTTGAAGCCCAGGGTGAAATTAAGCAGGGGAAGAAAGCCAACAAAAGGAAAGCATTTCACCTTAGCCTTAAGGGTTTCATCTTATTAAGCAATAGTGGGGACAAGTGCTAAGTAACTATACATTAATACAAAGTAAAGCCTAGAAGGTCGGTAAAAATAGAATATGGAATGAGGATTAGAGTTTTGCATATTTCTTAGGGAGATAGAATCTTACCCGCATAGAGCTCCGGTCCATACACAGCCCCAACCATTGGACTCAATTTCCATCCTGCTAAAAGTTAGAGAAGGAGAGTGGGCAAATCAATACAGAGTTGCAGTTTCTAACGAGCATAAGCACTTTTAAGATCCTTAGCTGAGACAGTATCACAGACAGACTACTACTTTGTTTCGATGATCAGGCGAGCACATTGCTTCATTGTTAGTGAGTCAGTGCAGTTGTTACCATAAGGCAGCGTGCTCAGAGCCTCTCCATTAGGGTAGGGGCTGACCATTTTCTTGTTAGTCATCACCCTGGCAGTGGCATTATTCACCTGGCAATGGAAGGGGATACAGTCAAAGCCCCAAAAAACAACTGGAAAGAGGACACTCAAGTAAACCGTAATGTGGATTACTTCATTATAAAGCCATCACTGTGCATCGATGCATTTGTCGCAAACAGAGTTTTAAACTGATATGCCTGCAATTATGTGCTGCAAAAGTATGCTTGTCTAGCCCATCTTTGTGCATTGGTTAAACTAATGATACCGCAATGTTAGTTGCAACACACTCTTGATTCTAACTGTGCAAAAGTAGGTGGGAGCAGTTGCGGTTATTTTGAGTCATCATGCAATTAAGAGCCAGCGGTCTGGTAATGATCTGCCGATTCATTGTGAGGTATGAGGGCTGCTACGAGCTAAATTGGTTACAACGCTGCAGTAACTATATGGAGAGGAGGACATTTTTTGGCATGCACAAATGCAGGATGGGGGAGTATTTCAGTCCAATAAGGAGCTTGTCCAATCCAAAATTCCTGATTGCAGCTTCAAAGGATCACTCTAGGCTTCCATAATTCATTTTTAACTGCTTTTGATTATCTTAAAAACGATCTAGCCCTCTGCCCAAGCTCCTATATCTGACTATGCAACAATGCTAGGATTTATGACCTTTAAGCAAGAGTCTGTCCCTGACAAAGAAGGAGCAAGATTGAGGAATGAGACTACTTGTGTGCTCATAGACACTGAGCTTCCATTTAGAGACCATTAATGGCTAGGATTGCCTTCCGTATTGCCTATTCAACTGACTCATGCTTTTTATCTGCTCAGCTTGATTCACATGGAAAATGTTTTCCTTCTATTTCTTCATTGCTAAGTACAAGGTCAGCGGAAAATGATACGATTAACTTATCTTGTAAGTGTTGTTTAATCCAGACGCTTATGGCACTTGAGAAAATGCATAAATTCTGATATTTTTTGTTCCAAAGTAATTTTTTTGTACATGTTGTGAAATGTCTGAACGTGTCTAGTTTACAGAAATAAACTTTAGTGTTTGTCTGATATCTAGCTGTGTTTGTGTCATGTTCAATCAATGGAATAGGGTAACCTGACAGGAAGTCATGCAAATCAACATAGACCAAAATGGAAGGTAAATCTGAAAATGTCAAAAGGTTAATAATACATTCAGAATGTTCTGTTCTTTATGCCCCACCAGTCCAGTCCGACCATCAAATCAAACAAAATAAAATATCATTTCCATATGAAACCAAATCTGTGGGGTTTACACACCTAAAACAAATACAAACAATACAAGGGAGAGTAAAAGGGGGTGCAAAAACATTTGTTTTTAAAAAAAAAATCAATCATAGAACACAAATTACAAGCAGCCAAATATGGGCGCATCACATGACCAAGAGTGAAAACGGGAAAGAAAAAAATCAGCCAATCAGCAAGCATCGGATGCAGCATAGAGACCAATCAAAACAATCGCAGCACTCCCACATCAAACACATGAGACAAAAATAAAACTGGTGATTCAAGAGGAAAGGATGCAGGTGAGAAGTACAGAGACACAGCCAGTCCATATACAAAAAGACAAAATCATAAACAAGGGATATATACATGAATAACACAAAAACATGTCTTAATCCAAAAAATATATATATAAGTATATGAAGGTGCGTCATTCAATTAGATCTGGTGACCATTCTTCTGAAGATCTCATATGGTGGGTTGAGAAACGGCACCAAAGGATGGATGAAACAGAGACTGAGAGATAGAGGACATGAGAGATAAAATAAGAGGAGAGAGTTGGAAAGAGAGAAACAGGGAGTGAGAGCGAAAGAGAGCAATCCTCATTCCCAAAAAGGAGAGAAATAAAATGGACATGAGACACTGTGCCAGGCAAGAGAACTGTGTCACACACTAAAACCGGTACACTATGACTACCACTACAACTACTGATACACAGACAATCCACTACAAGAATACCAAACCAAAAGAAGAAAACAAAATGGCAGCATAATAGAGCCCCCAAAAACAGCAACGTAAACCCCGCATCGGTTTAAGACGCATATGGTTACAACACTGTCTGATTAGTGAGTCGGGGGAACATGGCTCTTTATATAATATGGTTTCAAACAAAAGAACAATCAAATTACATTAGATGAGGGTGACCATTTTTTGTTAGTTTTGGTGGATCATTGGTGTTAGTCTGCAACGGCAATTTTAGCAGAATCAATCACTGTTGATTCCCAAATCTATTTATACACATTTTACATTTGGTTGACTAAAGCTGGAAAGGTGTGTATGATATGGATTTGCTGAGCAGATACGAGATCTTTATAGTCCAAGAGGTTCAAGTTTTTTTTGTTTTGTTTTAGGTTAGGAAAAATGTATTGTGCAAAAGAATTATATTACAAATATCAAGTTTCCAAATGTATTATATAGCCAAACTCAACATTTTATGAGTCAAACTTACAAGCATGTAAAATGCAGGCAGATCAATAAAATGAAGGAATTAACGATCTGCATTCGCTGAAAGAAAACTGTATGCAACAGTGATTTTTATCAAAGAAAATTAATCATAATCAATAGGATAAATACTTCATTAACTGATGGACAATAAGCAGAAAGACTGAAAAGCCACGTCATCGCATAGAGGAGGGTGATTACATTCGGTCATTCTCAGTGAGGTGTTAATGGGATGGTGGGGGTGAGGGGATGGGTGCAGAAAGTATTACTTTTACACAATCCGGACTATTGCATACAGTGTCTGTATGTTCCATGTTGTGACTGCAAATTGTTATGTCAAGTATGCTAAATAAAATGAGTGGCACTGTATTCAAGCGTCCCAATATACCAATAGAATTATAGTGTTGAGTTTACAATCTGTACGTCGTCCATATTGATAAAGATGCCCATTTCAAGGGTGAGGTGGAAAAGGGGATCAGTTGAGTGATAAATGTTTTTACACAACTTACCATTGCAGCAGAAACAGCGAGTGGTTACCGTGGAGACTGACAACAACACACAGAAGTCGTCAGGGAAACAGAAAAAATATAATAAATAAAGGAACAAATAATCCAGGCAACAAAAGAAAGCTAGACGTCATCCCTTCACCATTCGTGTCAAATAAAAAACCTGATAGAAGCCGTGATACAGCTGGAAATAATATGGAATAAAGATACAGTAGGAGAGGGAATGGTAGCCCTATAGAGACCTGTGTATTATAATAGCAATTACGCAAGTGAAAGAAGAATTCTGCATTCTTAAGACCAATTTGTGAATGTGAATGTAGTCTGGGTCCAATAACAACTGGCCAATAGTGAAAGAATAGCAAAATATTAAGATGTAGCAAATAGAAAAACTAACTTACTCTTCCTTTATATAAAGAAAATATGGTGTAGGTTTTCATCTGTTGGATGGAGAGGTGAGAAAATTCATCTTGGTGCGGCAAATAAACCACAGATAGCAGAATTTACAGTTTTTACCAATCCAGCCACCCTAAAAAAAAGAACTCTCTAAAGACAGCTAATATTCATTCATTAATTTTCTGAAACGCTTATCCTCAAAAGGCTCGTGGGGGGTGCTGGATCAGACATTAAATGGCAATACTAAATAAAAAACTAAGAAATAAAGGTGAAAGGATCAAAATGATAAAAAAGACAAAATTGACTGGCAATGGAAGATTGTTACAGAAATAAGGACAAGGATGGAAAGACGAGAGTAAATTGTCTAGCGTTTTTTTTTTTAAATCTACATAATTTAACACATGAAATACTTTTAGGATAGGTTAGAATTAGGTTCATTAATGACGACGACTATCATCCAATATCGGATTTGGTTGACTGTAAATGCTAAATACTTAGGCCGGCCCAAATGAACAGTGCAAGGCACCATGAAAGGTGTTGGCTGAGAAGATTTCTCCACGCAGAACCATGCATTAATGATCAACATCTCCAATAAAACCCATTCGGATGTGTTTACACATGCAAAACTACATCTTTTATGGTGTATGTTGGGTTTTGTGTTCAGCCCGTTTAAAACTCTGCGCTGTGGAGGAGCTGACCCTTCCTGCTGAGACTCTCTCTATCACAGAACTACGACCAATACTCAATTTAAAGTACAGGATCGTGAAAGGGAAGTACTATGAGATGTTATTTGTTTTTGTTTTTTAAACAAAAAACTGAAACGTTTGCGAGTTGATGTTTTTCTAGTTTGTGAAAGTGATATGATTGGAATTATTATATACCCGTCAAAATGAAATGAATACAAAATAAGCAGTTATTATTCAAAGATTTGATCAAGTTGAAAAAATAAAAATATGTTATGATTTTTCAATGACAAGTCATGCCCCATCGAGGGAGTGTGACAAGATTGACACTAGCACTGAGTATGATTATACAATCCCAACTATTTTACAGGTATGCAAGGGTGAGATACAGTATGGGATCAACATCAGAGCCTGTTTAGTATAGTTTTTATGTGAATACTTTTAGAGGTCTTCAGCAAGGTGACTTCTTCAGGGCGCAGAGTTTTATTCCAGAAAAATAAAAGGGCAATAGAATATAATAGTAATGATTCCCTACCTCGCGGAAGTAGGCTCTACATGCTTTGTTGAATTTACATTGACGTGTTTATAAATGATAATAATAATTTCCCGATTAAAAAAAAAATCTCATGTATATACATTCTAATTAAGTATACACACGTATACAATACTAATTCAGTTCCACTGTGATGGAAAGACCATGACTCTAATCTGGCCAAATGCCAACTTCCATGCTAATAAAACAACCCCATCACCAATACTATAACAAAAAGCTCAAAATGAAACATGCAAGGAAAGAATTTGCACACCCAGATCATACCTGAAATTACAAAACTATATTTCCATGTAAAAACACTAATCATGCATAAATAGGCGGCATTAACTTAACCCATGCCAGTGAAAGGTAAGCCTCCATCATTAAAGTAACACCATTGTAAACCGTGGTTCAATAGATCAGAGTTTGTGAATTATGAATGTTGTTTATTGCTGTCAATAGTATAGTTCTACAAACTCTGAAATGACCAATACATGGAAATGTTTACAATAGCAACACCTGCAAGGCAGTAGAACTTCCAGAAAGCATTACCACAAATAGAAGTGCCTGACTTTTCTCCAAAGAAGGAAGAAAACATAAACAAAACCCAGAGGTGTGCCCTGTGCCAGCCCCTTTTTTTTCATCGAGCCCATGCACCATAAATGAACACTGAACCGGCTACTGTTTAAATCACTCACGACAGCCCAACATGACTACTTCACTACTTGTAACACAAGTACAACAGTGCATGCAACAAACTTCTCTCAGAGGCAATATTGATTTCATGCATTAATTATATTGAGAGACAATCAGCTTTAAGCAATGCAACGGACAAGACAGGCTGCCACTCCAAGCAACTCCATCTGTATCCATTCAGCTTGCTGACTGACTGAAAGTGGAGCTGGCAGAAGATATAGCAGTGGGTTCAGGCCACTATTTTGTATTTGGAAACGCAACATAAGAACATATTAGAGACGGAAAGGGACAAAAGGTCCAGCCTCCATTCGTCATGCATGTCCTGCCGACACTCCCTCTTACACTTACAGACACACATACAAATGAAAGTCAGCACAATTAGCCCATGCACAGCTATTGTTCAGCAGTGACCATCGTCAAGAGATCCCTAACAATAAAACGGACTAAAAAAAAATCTGAAGGAAAAATTACTTAACCCTTCATAGGGCAATTGACTATTTTTGGCCATTGAAATAAAGCTTAATCTTATGCTGTCTAAATATATGAAAATCACATAGTTTCTTGTTACATAAATCATTATTTTAATGAGTGTTATTTATACTAATGACCAAAGCAGGGGAAAAATACAAATGCGCTGTGGTTATGGACCCCAATAACACTTTATTATTAATAACATGATGTCTTATTAAATATTACTTGAAAAAAATAGATTAAACATTTAAAAATAATAATAATTTGAGTTTTATTTTTTTATTTAGGCTAGTGTTTAAAAAACAAAAACGAAATAAATTAGAATATTTACTGGCTCTTTTTTAATACATTAATTCATCTTCCATGCCACTTATATTCATGAGGAAGAAATGATACATTTACATATTTAAAAAATTAAGGAAACAATAATTACTATTAACCCGTTGTTTGCTATTGACAACAATAGACGTCCAATACATTTGAACTGGGAGGACTGGCTGTGAAAGTCCAGTGCAGTCAATGGCAGCCAATAAGTGAAACAAGAGCCCTATAAAGGGTTAACAAAAATGTTTTAGTCCAAATTAAGAAAAAGTACATATAATAAACATTCATCAGTGCTGCTGTGATTCCAAGCATGCGTCGTTTGCATCACCACTAAGCCACAAAATAAAGAGAGTAACAGAATGTACTGTAACCAGGGAGAAGAAATTTAGAGAACCCAATAGGAATCTGCCATGCATTATTATTGGATGTCTACCAATCATTTGCTGCCAGGCGGTCTAGTGCCGTCAATGGCAGCCAATGAGCTAAAGGAGTGCCCTCCAAAGAGTTAACAAAAATATATAAATGCTGTTCATAGATTTCGAGGACAAATGAAGATATACACAAAATAAACATGCATCAGTGCTGCTGTGATTCCCAGCATGCGTCGATTGCATTAGGTGCCACAATCACCACTTAGCCACAATATCAGGAGAGAGTAACAGAATGTATTGTACACGAGGGGAAGAAATTTAGAGCATCTGATAGCAATCTGCCATGCATTATCCTTTCACAGCATTCCTCTCGTGCCCTCCGGTGCCAACCACAAAGACCTCATTCCAATTGCTGGTGGAAAGTTGATGTATCAAATGTGGCTTACAAGTTGCACATCAAAAAGCACTAGAGACAACAGCTTCAAGAGGAAAAAAAATGCTGCAGAGGAAACGTACCCCAGCATGCCTTTAAATGTGTTCTTGCACCCCCAATCAGTCTCACCAAAAAAATAAAATAAAATAAATAATAATAATTACAGCGGACCAGGCAGTGGGATATGAATGTGCTATATCACAGTAATATTAATGCTAGCTAGATAGTAATCAGAGATGTACAGCGTTAGAATAGTAGTAGAGCATAAGACAGGCCTTAACAGTGCAGTTTTGAGAGATGGGAAAATTACCTCAATCTTGCGACCTTCCACCAATGTGCCATGGAGCTTTTCACGGGCTTTCTCTGCATCTGCGCTGGTCTCAAATGTCACAAAGCCAAAACCCTGTGGCGCAAAGTACAGGTCAAGTAAGTAAGCAGACACTAAATTGTCATGGGGGGGTGGCATTCCAATAATACATTGTACATATTGTGAGAAAAGAATACAGTACAATGTGGGTTGTATTTGTGATTTACCTTTGAGCCCCTCTCATTGAAAATTATTTCCACATCCAAAATCTTCCCATATTGCTGCAAGAGAACAACACATTAAGTGCAAAAAACATTAATAAGTTAGTTTGATATTCTAAAACTTCTGACTTGTTCAGGCCACGTATCACACTACGGTTAACTATTTATTGTATACCAGGCATCCATCATGTAGGATTATAAAACGGACCTGACTGGACATGCCAGATTGATTGATCCATATATTTCATACTAGGTAAGGGTTTAAATTCTATACCCTCTTCTTACATAAGTACTATTTGTTCGTATCAGTATGATTTGAATACAATGCGGTCATGGAGAGTCAACCAAAGTGGTCCCAAAAGAGCTATTCAAGTCATCTGTTGAAATATCTTCAATTTCTAATATCGCAATATATATACCAAACACCCACAAAAAAAATCATAATGTCATTTTTTCCCCAAATATTGTTCAGCTCTACACCTTAAACAGTAAGGTGTTAACAAAGAATTTACCACAGTTATTGACTGCTTACAAATAGTTTTGTTAAATTGAATAGTTGCCATATTCTTACCCCAAACATCTGTCTGAGATCAGGGTCACGGAAACGGAATGGGATGTTTGAAACATGGAGACGTTTGGGGGTTCCTTTGGCCTCTGGCGAATCTGCACCTCCACCTCCTGCTGCTGCTGGCCCACCAGTAACACACTGAACAGCCGTCTCCCCCTGGGATGTCTCCTCAGTCTTACCCTATGATATAAGACAAATAAGCAATAAGGATGGGAGGGGGACAGTTTTCATTTTATAACCAGCTGTTATTTTAACAAATGAAATGCCAAGTTATGGAAAATAAAGGTAAATATTAGTATATTCTAAAATTGATTCCATGTGGGCAGACAAATGTGAGGCCTGACAATGGTCCAGGAAACTCTAAAGCACCATACAATGCTTACATTGCTCGTGATGGTGGTACTGGTGGTGTCCACATTTGCACCAGCACCTACCTCAGCTGTACCTTGACCCCCTGCACCAAACATAGCCCCAGGGCCAAAATCTGTCCCGGCTATCCCATTCTGGGGAGGGGGTGGAGGAGGGAACGCTGAGAAGGGTGGGGCCACTAAACCATCCTGTGCTCCTGTCGAATCCTGAGACCCCTGCAGGAATAAAAATTGTGGGGGGAAAATATAGTCAATGCACAATATTATTAGTACTCAAATTCAGTCTATTTCTGCTATACTCTCCAGCTCCCTTACCTGCATTTCTCTAACAGCAATGTTTTCAGTCAACTACTCATGAAATATTTACGCCTCACATGCAATATTTAGAGTATGAGACTTCAATACTCATTTTTAAAGATTATAATGATGCACACAGAAAAATACATAGTATATATAGTTATTTAGGATATATTTCAAGCCATTTTTTTCTGAAGTTGTTAATACCAGACTACAATTTTCAGTATACATTAATAGATCTGTCTTGGGCCAGCTTTGTTGACACCAATAGGCACTCAAATTTCCAGCACTGCTATGATATGACTAATAATAAAATCTAATCAGCCTTTATAGTTTTGCTGTTTGTGGGGCACATCAATTGTATCCTGAATATGTTTGTGAGTGGTGACACCAATATTGCTTGCTCATAATATTTTAAAACTCACAACACCAAAGCAAAAATAAGAAACTCAGCTGGCTATGGAGCTATAAAAAATGGATACAATGAATGTAAGGGGCAAGATAAGATATAAGATGACAACAATGCAATGTGTGAAACAACATTGGCTACTAGTACTCGTCTTACAAAAGGTTTATGAGTAGTGTCTTTAATTTGTACTCCTACTGCTCACATTTTTGTCACAGCCACACTAGCCGTTAAAAGCCAAGTACTGACCCTACCAGTCACTCAAAAGTAATTCACTGAAATGTCCATCTAAAAAAAGTCTACTGCCCATCTCCTTTAATGGACAATTGAGTAGAGAAGCACACTGGCTTTCATGCTGACGGGATAATCATAAAATGCTCCTTAGAAGTACATCAACTGTTCACAGGCTCAGACTTGGAAGTGACAACACAAACATCCAGAAGAGAGAAGTTAACAACAACGTTTTTCTTGTTGCATAAAATGTACTGACGTTTAGTCTGAAAGAGGGTGGCATAAAAGTAATAAGGAACCTAAATAGGGAAATGTAATTAGATATGGTAAGTATGATAATGGAAGTCTTAATTATCTGCAACATTAAAAAGGAGCGACACCACAATTACTATCAATAACTGATGGATAACATCCAGTTGGATCATTCATTAAATAGAAGAAAGAAAATTCAACAGGCTCCTGCTGACTGTGATTAAAAGTGTAACTTGCACCCCATTAGCCCAGGAGTTAAGTACTACAGAATTGATTAAGTTTGGCAATGACCCAATCTTAATTTCAAGTATCAGCAAATGGTGAAAAAAAAATCAAATATGAGAGAAAATATTCATGAATGTAAGCAGTGAGATATGTGGTGGCAATTTCAAATTCTAACCCAAAGGATGATGATTTCTAAAGTTGGGCCAATAGAAATGCTTTCACGTGTGTTGAGAATGACAGTATGACAGAACAACTGGGCCTTGCCACCTGTCTGCATCAATCCAACGACTTAAGAGTTTAAACTGCATAGACATTTGTTGACGACATTGGATTGCTTCAAAAGAATGCAAGCACTTTCTATTACATGAGACACATTGTACAGTACATGACAACTGTGTATAGTCATACCAATAGTTCATGCTTGTCAACACACACCACTTAAATTCTGCTACCTAGTTTTAACAGACCAGTAAAGAACTCTAAAACCAAGAAGAAGACGATACCTAACCACAAGCATAATACAGCTCTAATCCCCAAGCAGCCTATCTGCTGTGGTGCACAGAAACACTGACGTTTATTAGCAGTCGGGCGGGCAAATGCAATCAACTGTATAAACATAATATGCAACAATGTTGCTAATAAAAACAGAGCTGTGTTTCTCTTGTTTTGCTTTAGGTTTATTTGTCAGAGTCGCATACAAAAACATAACACTGAAGCCAAGTAAACAATGCAAATGCAGTTTTTGCAGTGAATTCATTCAAACAAGAGTAGCTCCTTATTCAGATTTCTTGATTTTATACATTTCTATTCTCATTAACCTTGGTAATTGGCTCCCTAAGGACAAATTAACTCCCCACTTCCGGTATGAACATCAAGTTCCAAGACTGTATTTAAGAACTTACCAGAAGTCTGGTTGGGTAATAGACCCCCATCATGGTCTGATCTGGTCCAACAGATCTTGATCGGCTCTCCACATTCACGGTTCCACTTCTGGTCCCCTTTTCCTGGTACGGCTCTTCCTTCCTTTTCCTCCTCCTCCTCTTTTTGGCCTGAGTACCACGACCATGTGCTGTGCTGACAACGTCTTCAGTCCACGTCAGTCATCCACATTGAAATTCTCCCTCATCAACTCCTCCTTTTCTCTTGCTGTGTCGCTTCTTTCAAACAAGCCTCGACTGCCTGTCACCGTCTGCCTCTGTTCCGTCGTCTCACCAGCCTGCTTCGCTGCTCTGATCCCTTCAGGCCTTAGCGTCTTTGCCTTCCTGACAGTCAATCTCTACTCTCCCCCTAATGCTCTCTCCTCCGTATGCAGTCTATCATTCACTCGCTCACATTACACGTACTGCTCTTTGACTGTTCCCGCCTTTCTTTTAAACTTCACCTCCTTCTGAGCCTCAGTGTCTCCAATCGGATAGATGATCCACGAAGCCAGCTAAATCTTCACTTGGTTCAAATCAGAAAGGAGTCACTGCAGTTTTCTCAGTTCCCGGGTGAAAAGAAAATGAGAGTGAAGAAAAGCCTTTCTTCAATTGAAACTGGCGTGAGAGTACCGAAGGCGACCCCCACTGCATTGCAGTGTTTATAGATGATTTATTTATTGCACGACAGCTCATCTGTTTCAAAAGCAGCCACATAAGAAATCATAAAAGAAAGGGGTTTGTGGCTAAGTTTCAAGTTCTCAATTTTCTGAAGCAGCTACCTTCAAAACACAGTTGGAAGTCTTGCAAAAAAGGAGGGATTTACCACAACTCTAAACCCAAACCATACATTTATCCTTCAGATACGGCAATGCATGATTACAACACATTTAGCTTCAAGTGTCCAAACTGTATATTTTTGCAGAGAGAAGACAGCAATTCTCTGCACAGGGCTTCCATGCGCACGGTACAGAGCACTGCGGAAAGAATCTCCCCCTGATGCCAAGCTTTTAGACATCTGCTGAGTCTGGCTGGAACTGTGTCCAGAGGGACTGATTAAGGGCGGGTTCAGAGAATGAGATGATGGGGAAAAGGAGTATTGAGAAACAGTTGACCAAAGTGGAGGCAAGGACAATGGGGCAACGGATGCGAGTGACAGATAACAGGATGAAGAGATAAATGGATAAAGGGTTGAGTGAAAAGAAAGAGTGTGGGATGACAGGATTAGGGCTGTAAGTGAAGAGGATGAGGATGAATGAGGGGATGATCTGAAGATTAAGCACACAAACCCAATATGTTGATAAACCCGTGAAACACATGCACAAAAAGTACACAATATGTGCTGTGATAATTCGTTGCTAAACCTAGGTTGGCACACAAAAATCAAGTGATTCCCATCAGCGCACAAAGGCTTTCCTCGACAAATACCCCCCATGGATAGGCAATAGGCCTTGCGTTTATTTAGATATGAGACTAAAAAAGCAAATATTTGAGAAATGCACAAACACTATATATGGTTGTCTGTCTCTGTGTGGCCTACGACTGACTGGCAACCACTCTAAGATGTAGTCCGCCTTTTGGCCGAAGTCAGCTGTGATAGGCTCTATTAAAACCTATAGTATATAGTACCTATAGGAAAAAAAACAACAAAAACCTACATCCTTGCTATAACTATATTTGCATCATCGGGCCTTACAGGAGGGAAGTCATCTGAAATAAGTTTGTTCTATTTCTTCTTTATAAGCTCAATTCTTCCCATAACCACCTTTTATAATTCACTTAATTTAGTTTTCTTGAAAAAAGAATGCTTGATCAATTGGAAACAAAGAGACCGACAAAATACATATATTGCAATAATCTTGCTACTGTCACAATGAAATTTCCCGAATACAGGATTAATAAAGTTATCTAATCCAATCGGCTCTTCAGCACCAGCCATGGAATCTAAAATAGTTGTATTCCCAAGAAAGAAGACGCAAAGTGCAGAGAAGGATAAGGAGGGGATGAGGAGAAAAATATGCATATATGGGAGGATACATTTTCCATGATGGGCTGTGCAGACTAAGTCTCTGGGGAAGAAGTATCTAACAGACAAATACTTCCCTCCTGTGGCACTGGCAAAAAGCTACAATCCAAAAATTGGAAAAACAAGGGTGTGCATTCAAGCTGAAATAAAGTTGGGGGGGCACATAAGTGCTTTTTTTATATGAGCAAACCAAGATATAAGTTGCAAATGCATAAACCCAGATGTATTCCCTGCTCAAGCATTGAGGTAGTCAGAGCTCCCCCAAGTGCACTGCTGCATAGGAAAATTGCGAGCCCTCCTTTCACAACGCTGCACATAAGGCACTCATTAGGGTAAGCAATGGGAGAAACGCTTAAAATAAATTGGAGTGGAATAGAAACAATATGAAACAGTATTGCATGTGGAGAGTGACGAGCCTTCACTTTGAAAGAGGAGCTCAATAGCAGGCTGGTTCTTTAATCCTTACCTCAGAGAAGTTTTTTTTTTATAAGCTAACGGATGACGCAGGTAGGAAATTAAATAGCGTCTGGTGGAGAAAAAATTAAACTGTGCTATACATATAAATACACACCCAAATGGACTGTCTTGCTCGGTAAAACCACCTAATATAACTACCTACTTCAATAAAAATAAAAATCTAATGATTGTGGGACAAATCTTAAGTGGGAAGGTTTTACTACTTGCACAGTTGAATTGTAAAAGGTTGTCAAATGTATTAAAAAAGTAATCCCAAAAACATAATAATAATTACTAATTTCTTACCTGATTGTGAGGAGTGTATCCATGGAAACCAGGATTTAAGGGCTCATTGTTCTGAAAGAGATGAGGAGGACAGAGAGTTAAGGAAAGGGGTGATTGTATTGTACTTCAGTTTTTGGAATGTCTCCAAAAGTCAGTTTTCATTGGAACATGTATGTTTAAATACTTTAAAAGCAATATTGCAGCATAATCAAATGCTTGCCATGCCAGGACCACAGAGTTAACAGCTTGTGGCCTCATACATTAGTGCAGCTTACAAACATTTTATATAGTGCAAAACAATGAAGTGTTGCTCTCAAAAAAGAGGGCAGTCTACTCCTCTCAAGCATTTGGAACCCACCCCATTAACCAAGGCTCTGTTTTTTTGTTTCTGTAATTAATTTTAATTAGATCATTCCTGTCTCATCCCTTCTTTCTATATCCTCAGTGTTATTTTGTCCCGGTTAGAGCAACTATTGTATCCTGCATTGAAAGGTGACGAGGAGGCAAAGGGGAACAAAAGAGGGGGGCAGTAGGGAAGGACTGGAACAATGGGTGAAAGTGAACCAAATGCTGATATTTTGACAGCAGACAGGGAGAAGACATGAACTGGGAACTGCCTGCCGTCGTGCCTTCTAGAGAAAACATGACCACCTACTGAGATTCATGCTGAAACTCCTACAGGAGATGAAGAGAAAGGAAAAACATGGGAACGTTGTTGAGGGGTCAGAATAGATGGTTTTGCTTATGTGGCTAGATGGATGGGGGATGGTACAGTAAAGTAGGGTAAATGTTAGGTTCAAAGCTCCAGCACAAAGGATCAAGAAAAAAATGTTTCAGCATGAATTTGAGCCAAGTAATTCCACAGTAGCGAGAAGGACAGATTTGCACTTTTCATGAAAAGTCAAAAGGTTTAATCTCCTGGCCCTGACTGGTGAAGGAATCCTTCCCTGGTGACATTCATTTAAACTATCAAGTACAAGTGACTGAAAAAGTGACAGCACATTTCATCAGAAATCATATTGACTAGAATGCTGACTGAAGCAGGAAAGGTAATGAAGTTCAACTGTGGCTTGACAGTATGTGCCTTAAAACCAAAAACAGATGCCATTTAGATGAATTCCAGATTGAGTCAGGGGTAAGTCAAGGTATCTGCAAAGAGACTTTGCAATTAAACAACATTAGCTCATATGTTCAAACAACAGATGCAGTGCATGCAACTATGCACACCTGGTGAATTGCCAGTTTTTGTGACATTAGCCAAAAACAACACAAAAATAAAGGAAAACAATCTAAAATCTTCCAGCAACAATGTGACCTATAATATGATACGTGCAATTGAAAAAAGAACACTTAATAGCATAAACTTTACTTGTGCACAACTGTGAGACACGTATTTTCTTCAAAATATTCTTCAAATCATGGTTTATCAGACACACAGTAAATTGTATTTTTAAACTACAGTGGCAAAAAAGTGACATCCATCTCTTATACTGAAATTGAAGATGCATTTTCTGACTGGGGTATATCAATGCCAGAACGAAAGAAAAGGCCTTCCCATAAAGTTGGAAGATTTGTTCATTATGTCTTGGTAAAATGAAGAATTAAGATGAATTACAAAGTGCATTGTGTCCCAGATGTTTACTGGATGAAGGCAGAGTGTTTGCGATTTAAGTGAGCAAAAAAGATTATACATTTGAGACCTGTCCCCCATGAAACAGCCTTTTCTTTGTCTAGGCTCTCTTAACTTCCTGTTTCATCTGGAACCAATTTCCCCCTTCACGCCTTGTCCCCAGGGGGAACAATCTCCTTGGTACAACACATTAGTGGGGAATGGGCCAACTCATATTGGACAATACAGTGACTCTGTAAAAACAGCTGGTGGTTAAAGACAGGCATTTTGTGCATTACTAACATTACTGTGTCTATGTGAACTAGACTTTGAACACCATCAGCTGTAGGAGACAGGTTTAGACATTATAAATCCATCCAAATATAAACTATTAAAATTGTAGTGATAAATATTTTCAATTGTAAATTATTGTAAACTTAAAAGGGCTGTGGAGAAGCTTGCCCAGGGGTCACCAACTCCGGTCAAGCCCACTCTGTTTTTCATGTCTCCCTCCTCAAATTCACCTAAATCAAACGATAAACTCTTCAGAAATCTCTCCAAAAGACTGATAACGATCCTGATTATTTGATTCAAGAATGTTGGAGAAGGAAGATATGGAAAACAGACTGGAAAGCTCCCCCTCAAAGACTGGAGATGGCAACCACTGGTTTTCCATAAAAATTGGTCAACTCAAAATTTAGGCTATTGATACTACTACTCATGATAACAACACTTTTAAGAATGGTAACTTATTTATCACCATCAAAGCCATCAATGGAGATTTATACAAAACTAAAAAAATAAATCATCCAACCGAGGTAGATTCTGCATTGTAGTCAATGAGACTAATCTAATTTTGTAAACTGGGGAAGAAGCGTTGCTAAGAGTAAGAGTTATTTTCCATGGAGTCAGAACATAATGTAATCCAATCACAAGCCACAATACTTACTGGCCCCATCGCTCCATAACCTCAAGCTCACTTTTTCAATGTGGAGGCTCAAAGGGATACCAGCAGGCAAACTACTACCGAATCAAGCATTTAACCATGGTAATTTAAAACCCGACTTTGGTTTGGAACATATGAAAACTACAGACAAAACAAACTAGGACTAAATAAATACATTTGTCTGAATAAACAGAGTTCTTTTGTGTGCTGCACTTCTATGAAGTTTCCCATGAAGACTTTGAATGCTCAGTATAACTTGTCGATCACTTGGGAATTTTGTTTTGTTTTTGTACTCCAATGTACGGCTAAAGGATACTTTACTGTACGATCCATCTTAATTCTCTTTCGGGAATGTTTCTAACTTGCGACTACGAATTTAGGTGCTATACTACCAACGAAGCCTGGACCAAAACCACAATACCAACATCTGAACCTAAATTATACCCAATCATCTAATTATAGATAGTTTCATTCTGCAGGGAAGACGAAATGGGAGTGAATACAGAAGGGGGGAGGAGGTTCAGAGCAACATCTGGATTCAATCTGTCGGGGGAAAAAAAAGTCAGAGCTCTATGGACAGAAGTGGATTTAGGGAAACAAATGAAAAAATATATATAATAAGGGGATGAAAATAAGGAGAGACCAAAACAGAGGACAGGGAGGATGGAATGCCAAGATAAAGTAAGAAAAAGGGGAGAACTACAAAGCAATGACTGGAGAAATGGAGACAATGAGTCATGGGAGAAGAATGCAGTGTGATTTATATTTTCTTAGGGGGTGGGGTGACGGGTTGTGGGATTGGTGATGGCGGCTGAATTTGATACCTGTTCTTAAACATATACATAGGGTGGGCATGCTTTTTTGCCACATGGTACTGCTTAACTTAGAGCATTATGTCTTGTTTATCCATTCAATTTGTGGATTCTTCCATTAAAATGGATGCCTAGAATTTAAAACTGGAGTAAAGTTTCCACAGTGAATGCAGTTTATGAAGAAGGAGGGGCTTTGGAAGGTCCAGTGCTTCAGGCTGGATCAACAACACACATGCTCTAAAGGCAAAACTAAAGGGCGTCTCTCATTTATTTTCTTTCTCACCAACAAGCTATTTTAGGAGAGGGAGAGAAGTTGAGGACTTAGTGGAGCAAATGGGTGGAAGGGAAGAAAAAAAGGAGCAGCAGTGGTGGCGGAAGGTAAAATGACATGAGGTCAACAGATGGTGAAGGGGGGGTGATGGTTGGTAGTGGGACAGACGGAGGAGGAGTGTGTTAAATTAAAGGGCTTCATAGAATCCACCCAAAAAAAACCTCAATCTCATGCAAGTCTCAAGTACAAAATCCAGACATAATCAAAGCATGCATATATTTAATATTAGGATATTACAAAGTAAACTTGGATAGCCATGCAAGAACAATTATAAAGAAGATTTTTGACATATTCAGAGGCATACTGTATTAATAGTAAAATATCCATAACTAATTTTAAAATATTTAGAGAATATTTGCTAGTGTGACAATGACATTTCCCATACACGGGATGAGTAAAGTTATCTAATCTAATAAATGGAGGATTTGTTTACCAGTCAAGTGGTACTAAAAATAAACTGCACTGTAGAGCGAGAAAAAGTTGTGCAGCTGATAAAGAAAATGAAAATGTTAGGACAACATAAGCATATGCTTGTTGTTTTGCTTTTGCCTTTCATGAAACAAATTCAGATTCAGATTTTTAGAAAATATAATAATGTGACACTATGGCATTCCAAATCAGAGAAATATACATTAGTTTGCATGGTCATGGTATATACTTCAAAAACTACAGTATCTGCTGGTTTCTACAAACTACATTTTTGCAGTTATTTTTGGCTTGATTGAAAATTAGACCAAAAAAGAAAAAGGCAAATTGATTGAAAACAAATGCTTTTAAGTCCTATTCATAAGTCTGTGGCAGTCCATTACCGATGACCTCGTGTAGGGAAAACACTAAATTGACATTTTGCTGTGTGTGGGTGGAGATGGGATCACATATGACAGTTTGGGGGCAGCCATGGGGAGGAGGCACATGAGTGTGTGTGTGGTGGCAGGGTTCGTGCAGGGTAGGTGCTTACAATAAAGGGTGAGTGTCATGTTAAGAGTGTGAAATAAAGGAAATAAAAAGCATTGTTTTTGTGACATGGCTCCGCCTAACTTTATCTAAAACTAGTAATTTACTTGTAGAACACGTGTATGCTTAGACACAAATGCTGGTTTTAGCTTATCGCTCCCAGTTCAAAAGTCAGATTTGGCCCTGCCGGAGCTCAAAGTTTAACAGTAATCTTTAAACAGCAGGAGAAATCGGGTATCAGAAGGTAGTGTGGCCAGCACACACTTAACAAGTTTACCACTAGAAGAAGAAAAGCTTTTTATTTTCATTCAACTGGGCTGTATGAATCACTAAGTGGAAAATGAATACATAAACAAGAATTAAAAATAAACTGCGGCTTGCAGCGACACATGGGAAATGTAATTTTGTTACCTTACTAACAAACCACTGTCACTATCACACTTCTTAAAATAATCTGATGTCTGAACCACCTCATACTCTCATTCAAAAATTTGCAGACTTGTATTTTAGTTTTGGAGGTAGAGAGAGGGCAATATAATTTGAATATGTAAATTTAACTGACTTCTTAATGACAGTTAAATGTTCTGTCAATTCAGTTTCAGGTTGTTTTTTTATCAATACATGAAATATCTTTCAAGAGAAGTGCTGGAAACTTCAAAAGACCAAGAACAATTTAGTACTGAATCACTATTACAACAATAGACTGGATTTTTGGGTTGGCCTGAAAAGAATAATAACCCACAATATAACAAATGCCATCAGAGGCTATTTGGTGCAATTGCAACTTCTCCATTCATTTGAAGATAAAGCTATGCCTACAAGTTCCAACACTTTGTATCCAACATACAGGTTCACGGGTGTTTATGTGAGTTCTCTTTTGGAGTTGTGTGTAAGATCCACATTGAAACAGCCAACCATATGGCAGCCAAGAGGAGAAAAATAGGGAACGCCATCGGGAACCCTTGGAGGGCTGACCTGCTATCAAAGAGTTACAGCGTGTGGCAGTGACCAGCTCTGGTTGCATCAGGTATCCAAAACAAATCTGCTAAAAGAAGCAACTTCTGCCTCGAGTTCAGAGTTCCCTCATCTGGAAAATTGAGCATTGCTCAAAATCAATTGGAGTTGTGCTTTAAAAGTTATTATTTGTGAATTGGAAGGCTCTTTAATTACTTAAATATAATGTCTGGGCAGTTTTAGATGCCAATAGCAGGACAATGAACCTAAACATGGACATGGTTTGTTGCAGTATGATGATCTTGAGCAAAAATATGGCGGTATCAAAAGCATGGCATCTAAAATGTATTGTATTTTGAAAATTTAATAACATTAGAAAGCATTGGTTATTTGATTCAGTAGTCAATCCCATATCATAATGATCTATTTGTGCATATCAAGCACACGCTCTGCCTTAGCTGGGCCCGTTAAAGCGATCAGTCTGCTTAATGCCCTCCCCTAAACGAGCTTTGATCTTGTTAGTATGACACAAAGCCTCTTTACTGCAAACGATAGGACAAATCGGCTCTCTGAAACACAGACTGAAATGCAGCGTTAGAACAGTACACCCAGCAATTCCGTCAGTGGACTGTGGTTTTTTTTACATCAATACTCAACACCAGAAGCGGCCCAGGAGACGGCTGTCCTGAAATGAACACATTCCTAAAAAAAAAAAAAAAAAACTAACACAGGTTAGTGCAGTTATTAATATCAGTGATCAAATAACAAAAAAAAAAAGATTAAACTAATCACAAAGCATAACAGGACATGGTGGAGAACAAGGGGGATGGGTGGTATCTTGCCTGTGAACCCAGAGTCAATTAGCAATCTGGAAATATGCCGGGGGGAGAGTAGAGTGGGGGTGTGTTATCAGAGGACAGCTAAAGGGGAGTAGGAGATGTAAGGGGGCAATATGGAGGCGTTTGTGAGTCAAAGCGAGAGTTTGGAGAGCGAATCAACAAAAGGCCCTGCAGCACTCTCATTTATTATTTCAGTGTTGATTAGAAGCCAGGACACTGTGCGTATCTTGTACCATGTGCCCTCAGTGGGAACACTATAGTAATAATGACTGGCTGGTTCTAGGAGTTTCATCTCCACTTATCCTAAGCACCCACTCTGTTGGTAACCTTTTCACAGTTTCGTAGTGTGCCACCCAATTGTGAAGTAAATGCACTGAGATACAGCAATAGGGTAGTAGTATAATCACATGGGAGGCAGAAACTGAGGTCACGGTGTGATTTAAGGGGGAGTAGGAACACTGATATGTTCAAATATAATTCAAATTTCAATGGCATCAGTTTTGCTTGGCTTTGCCTGAACAACTACAAAGTATTTTTATGTAAGTGTTGTACATTATTAGCATTTTTAAAGTCCAGGATATATTTTACATTCATAAAATAAAAGGGAAAATGCTATTTAATTAAGAAAAAAACAACAAAAGAATAAATTACAAGCCAAAAGCACAGATGATCTGTTGAACAATACAAAATGTCAATAAGATTATGTATAAAATATTTGTACACATTTTTTTACAGCAAACAAGATTAAATAAGTGGTTGTATTATACATTTCAAAAAGGTCAGAAACAGATTCTGACCTATTTTATGCAGGAAACACTGTAAAGAAATAATTCCATGTAAAATCACCTTTAAATATAAATATTTTCTAAATGTTATCAGTTATAATAAATATGACTAAACTAGCATCCATTCAGAAGCCAATGAAGAAATATTTTGAGCAGCCATGTAGGCAGGAGTAGCTAGCATGTTACAGTTATGAAGTACTCTCACGTAACTACTGCTTAATTCAACTGAGATGCTGCGCATCGACTGTCGCAACTCATCAGACAGTCTGTACAATCCATCACTTCTCTTTGGTTCTTCATAATGATCATAGGTGGAGGAAAATAATGAAGCTGATCTTCTTAATTTGTGCAGTTGTTAGTTTCCCAATAAATCTATCCTGACAAAATATTTGCAGCTTTTGTTTTTCCAACTCCATCTCTCTTTGTCCTCTGCAATAGACCCCCCCCCCCACCAACACAACACACACACACGACACCCTCCACCACGATGGTGTGAAATCAATACAATTGACGGTCAGGGAAAGTCCAGCCAATGCCATGCCGCTTGTTCCCACATCATCTTTACGAACCAACCTTATGCCATGGAGCGTGTTCAGCATAACTGGGACATACAGGACCTCTTTGTCATTGGAATTGATCTGCTGCACGGCCAATTCCAGTATTTTAACAGTGCTTGCGCGTTTCAATTACCCGCGGATGACCTCAAATCTCATTCACCTTCCCCGAGGCAGCTGCTAATGAAATTTTGCTGGCGGAATATAGCAGACGCAAAGAAAATTTTTAGATCATATCGTGATAGTAATGACAGGACTGAATGTGCCAGTGGGCTCCGGTGCACAAAACCCACACATTTAAAATATGGGTTAAAAATGTGTGCAGACTTTGCAGCCTCAGCAGTTATGAAAACAGGGGAAGACCAGAATAAGGAGTCCCGCCTGAGTGTCTCTCTCCTTTAACCAGCACCAAAAAGGCTCTGTTCTTTGTCTTTCACAGTGGTGACCCCCTCCCCCAATCCCATATCTGCCTCCCTTTTAACACCTAGCGACAATCAAGGGGAGTAGGTTGGAGGTTGTGGGGTGGGCACGATTAATAGCACATGCAGAGTGTGCATCACTTCTTGATGTGATGACTCACAGTAAATTGCCAACAGCCTGTAATTGTGGCTTATGTGAATAAAATATTCCAAGCGTGCCCACAAGAGAAGCATGGGGGGAATGGTTCTGATCTCTGCCGTCTGTCACAGCAAATGGAGCCTGGATCATGTTACCTTTGTCTGCCTCGTCCATGCTCAAGGTTTAAAAAGCAAGGCACAAAATGTGCGCTTTCTGCATTCGTGCACGGCTCTTTTGCTGTTTATAGAAATGAGGGCTTGTCAAAACATGATCATCAGTTATCGGATAATATAATACACACACGACTGCATTGGCAACAAAGGAATACAGAGGTGACAAACTATGGTTTACTTGAGACTCCTACCTGTCCAATGTCGCCGATAACACTCCCAGTGCCGTCTATCCTTGGTCTTTTGCACTCCGCTCCGGTCAGATCCGTCAGGGCAGCGGCTGCGAGCGCATCGGGTTCCGGGTCACCCCGCTTCATCCCCCGGACAGCCGCTGGACCTGCGGCCGCGCTTGTATGCGGCACCGCTGATGTATCGATGTCTCTTTCTCGGTCCATCATCCCCCGACTAACGGGTAGCATTATAGATGCAACGTCGGTCGACATTAACATTGGACAGCAGAGAGTATCCACTCCCCTCCCAAAAAAAAAAAATGTTTTTCTTTTTCCCTTATCCTCTTGGCGTTGTCCTCAATCGAAGGATTCGGATGAATAATGACAAAGTGACTCTAGTAACTCATCAATTCAGGCAATTATTTTTGCGTCTTACTTGTGAAGGCTACACAAGGTAGAACATAATGCACCCGTTGCAATAATGACTAACGCACGGCGATTAAGGGTTTTTTCCATCAAGTCAAACGACGCCAATAAGTGACCTAATTTAGGGAAGACCACACGCCCGACTCTTGCCCGTCTGACAAGCTAATTAGCTAGCTAAGGTTAGCTAGCTCGCTAGCAATACATACCGCTAGCTGGGTGAATAAACGTGGCTCGGTAAGCGCACTCTCGATACCAGTAGGACGGGAAAAAGGTTGCGTATTGTCCTCCGCTAATGCACGGATAGATTTGTCTCAATGCCTTCCCCTTCTAATGGTGCTTTCTCGGTAAACCTTTGTGTCGCTCCTACTAGGCTTGCACTTGGTTCCGTCCGTCCCTTAACACGCCGTGGGCTGCTTTGGAGTGTGGATGTGGCTCCAACACGATTTCCTCAGGTCTGAATCCCACTTGGCCTCACTCCTAGTGAGGAGGGAGTCTGAGTGGGCTGTTCCACGGTCAGATCAGGATCCATTATTGAACATTTTTGGTGAGGAGGACTGGTCTGGGATCTGTTTTTCTTGCGTCTTCTGCACCAATGTTTCAGCCTACCTCCCATTCCATCATTTAATATAACTGGCGTCTAATTTCATTTTTAAAAGACCCTATTGTTTATTTGTTTATTATCACGTTCCAAAACATTTATACATGAAATAGAGAGAGGACTGAGGAATAAAAGAAAAAACAGAACGGCTGACAATGAATAATTATGTTTCAGTTGTAAATACATTTAAACGGGTGTATACAAGCAATAAACTGGCAGACCTTCCCACTCACTGCAAATGGATTTCAACGTCTGTACTCGTCAATGGCAACAGGAGTTAATTCATATTATTTTGAACAAGAAAATGTTGCTTATGCATTCCTTAGTTAATATGCAAGTTACCATGTGCTCTTTGTTATAACAGCTCAAGTATACTATATAGATAAATAAATAAATACATCTATATACATGTGTACATATAATATATATATATAGATAAATGAATAAATCTCAATGATTTATATATAAAATATTAATATGTATTATAATTTTAAAACAGTTCATCAGTTTCAAGACGCTCAGGAAAATATGTATCAGTTAATGCTGGAAATAGATTTTTTTTATCATCTTTGAGCGCCGTCTGGTGGACGTGGTGGAAATTCAACAGAACCTTGCTGCATTTTTTTTTTTTTTTTTTTTGATACTATATACTACTCTTACTAGTAGAGAAACCAGGACATGTTGAGATCGGTTTTCACAAATATTGGCGATTTCTTTGTTCTGTTTTTTTCCCCGTACAAAAGTCGGTGTACGGCGTACATGATTTGAAATGATAAAAAAAACGTCTAAAATACGTGTAAAACGTACAGGTTGACAGGTATGTGTTTCATGATGTTCAAACAGAATGTTCACAACTGATCTTAGAGTATCACAGTGTTATTAGTATGCTGAATCTGAGGTAGAGAGAGATTGCAAGGATTGGGAATTAATGATGACAAAAATAAAACACGGGCAAGATATTTTTGAGGCAAATCTGTTTTGAAGACAAATGCTTTGTACCTGAGCAACAACTGTAAATATGAGGCTCTTCCAATGACTGACTCATGGCCTGAGGCGTTCAGATAATGTAAGACGCACCAGCTTTTCTTTCATACTGATCAATTCAGTAGGTTACACGTTCCATTTATTACAATAGTTGAGATTTGATGAAAATTGTCTGTAGAGCTGAGAGAAAGGATTGTTAATTGCAGTGTATACTGTATGCGCAAATAACCTTCAAATTTAAATCTAAACATACGTTTTAACATTTAACTCAGGGACTGCCATTGATGGCCAAAGATGTCCAATCAAGACAGAAACTAAACAACAGTGAATCAAGACACATCAAAGTTTAAAATAAAAAATATAACATTCAACAAATACACTATTTGTTTTTTATTCATTGTAATTTTACTATATTTTATCACACGACCCAAAATGTGATGTGCATGTACATGCACACCAGGCGAAGTTTTTTTTTCAGTCTTAATGACCATAAATATTCACTTTTTAGTAAAGGGTTAAACTTGCTTTACCTCATTAATTTATCTGGCCTTAGTTATCTTCGTTACAATAGTTTGCCATGTGAATCCTAGTCTTTTGCGTCGGTCCTGAAAATGCAACTATCTTCACGTCCATTGGTTACAATTTATGTCGGTTATAGTGACTCGGCCAATCATATCGTGGAACGTGCCCCAAAAGAGGCGGAGAATAACCTTTCCATTGCCTGTTAGTATACAAAACCAGAAAGGGTTTGTATTTGGACCGAATTACCTTGTTGTGCACGCTCTCTAAAGACGTAGGTAAGAAAATCAAAGAGACATCGAATTAATTGATTAGCATGTCGTTTTTTCCATGTCGCAATTTTCCACGTATACCCCAACTTTTATCTTAAAACAGTGTTGTTTTTGTCTCCAATTCATTGGAAAATGGGGTGCGAGCGTTTTTTTGTGGGATGACGCACTAACACTGGTTTCAAATATTTTACAGATCCGCATAAATATAACACTTTTCTTATCATGGCTCTGGACGGATGTGGCACCGTTTGCAAATATATACTTTTGATCTTCAACCTCTTTTTTGCGGTAAGTTTTAACAAATTGAACACAACATTGTGATATTTGGCTGCATGTGACGTTGTAGTGATATCAAAGTCGTGTTTTTGACATAATGTATAACAAAGTACATCACATGATTACGCTTTGCACAAGTGAGGAAAAGTAGTTTGATACTAAAAGCAATCGGTTATTACTTACTGAAAATTGAAACTTAGAAATCTTGCCTGGGCTTGACTGCGTGGTTGAGTTTCGTTTTTGTGGAAACTTTCCACCAGTTTCCGATGGGATCATCCCTCCCACACACCTCCCAAGAAAGATAAAATTCCTAGTTAGAGATAGAGGATGAAAAGAAAGTTTCAATTCATTTGAACTCATTCACTAGCATCAATAATCTTGGTAATTCAGGCTGATCCTCAATCACTTGCCAGTCTAAAACAATAAAAATGAAACCGGTCCAAATTGCAATATTCATTTTAAAATAATGTTTCACTTGCATTGATGGCGATGGACATCCAATCCAATTTGACTTTGAGAACTTTCAGAATCAATCTCAGAAGCAGCCAACAGGTTGTAAAATTAAAACACACATGGACAAAACATGTGGACAATACAGACCAGTCTGGGCCTGCTGTCCTTTCACCCTTCAGTGGCTTCCGGGTATCTAAGCAAGTCCACTTTTTAGATTACTATATGCAAATGCACAAGTGAGTGTAACTAAAGTTAACTCCTGTTCCAAGGAGATGAGTTGACAACAAAAAGTGTGTGAACTTCCCTTACGCATCACAATAGCTAAGAACAGGGCAACCATTCCGTCTCCTTATGGGTCCCCCCCCCTGCTTGGGTAACTGAATTAGTTATGTAAAAGTATAAATTCCACAGACATTCAGTCTCCAAACCAAAAGATAGCTAATAACCTACATATAAATACACATTATTTTAAAGCAATGAAAGAATACATCTGATAAGAAATATTTTTCATGATCAATGTGAGTAAAGTCAAAAGGGTTATATACTATTGAAAGTGTGAATTTGAATGCATGACAAGGTTAATGATTTTTTCTTTCTCCATGAAAAATTAAAACTTGCAGGTGCTGGGCACCGCCATGTTAGGCGTGGGCCTGTGGCTGAGATTCAGTGAAAACACCAGACCACTTTTCGAAGTGGAAAGCTTTAACGCCACCACATTTGTAATAAGTAAGTTATGCGTGAGCTGACATAAGTTGTTGTTGTCGTTTGTTAAATTAATATTCTTTTTCTTTTGTTGATTAAGGTGTGATTGTTTTGATCGTGCTTGGCTTTGTGATGCTGCTCGTTGTTATAGTTGGAGACTACGCAATCTGCAACCAAAAGAAACGGGCACTACATGTGGTGAGACTCTATTCTTTAGGATGAACTAACGGAGATATGTTAGGCTAGATCTAGTTAGCCAAAATAGGAAGCATATAAATTGAGTCACAGGTTTTTAAACATCACTGCAAGGCATCATACTAATTGTCCCTCCAAAATTTTGTACTAAGAATATGTAAAGGATACACTTGGTACATATTTCTCTTATGAGTCTAATTTATTTATAGGTATTCATATCTAATAATGAATATATTGGAGATGTCATAAAATCCCATATCTGTACTGTACAAAGTTTATCTCATCTGTAAATGGCTGATGGCAACGCCTGGACATAAATATTTTTTTTATGAATCTGAGGCCATTTGTTGATGATGGTTAAATAATATTGAATATTTTGGAGGCCTAAATTCTGAAAGGTATCAATGCGTATTGCTAATAATGTTCAACTTGCGTTTTTTTTTTTTTTTTTTTTTAGTACGCCACCCTCTTGTTTTTCCTGGCTGTTGCAGAGATTGTTGTTGGAGTGCTTGCTTACTCCAGAAGAGATTTGGTAAGGGAGAATAGCAAATAAATGGGTAATGCAGTATTCAAGTTAACACAGTGCAATTTTCTTTATGTCATTTGAAGGTTGGAAGGAAAGTTGTAGAGTTCTACAATAGCATCTATACACTGTTTACTGTCACTGAAGACGCAGGCATTGCTGTTACACTATTGTTCATTCATAATATGGTAAGAACTTCTGAAAATAGTTCTTGATTTTTGAAATGTTTTTTTGATAATTTTCATTTCATTCACAAGCACAATTAACCCGCCATCTTCTTCCAATTTGCAGCTTCATTGCTGTGGTGTGACTGGTTTGAGCATAATCGAGGTTGTGAAAAAAACTTGCCCCGCACCAAATGGGTTCTTGGAGCAAATCGTCATGCCTGTAAGATGGACCTCCATAGATTTAAAGTGTTATGACTTGCCTGTGTCCAAATGTCATCAATTCTTGCTGTTGTCTACTTCCAGACATGTCCCGGAGTCATCAGTGATTTCTTCAACAACAATGCACCAATGGTGATGGCCATCTTTATTGGAATTGGAGTATCTTTGGTAAGTAGAAATATTTGGCAGTTAAAGATCAAGTAACTTAGATTTAATATGATAAACTACAGGGGGGTTGAGTATTAAAATTAACAGGAATAAAATATGTTTTCCTTTTAGTTGCCCTCCTTCAAATTTAATTATTATTCAATTATTATCTGTAACATTTATCCTCACAAGGGTGGTGGAGGGTGCTGGAGCCTCTCCCAGCTAACTCCTAACCCCAGGCGAGTGGGGGGTGCTGGAGCCTATCCCAACTAACTCCTAATCCCAGGCGGTGGACACCAAATACCCAAATAAAACCGATGTCAAACGTTAGGAAAAGGTCAATGTTTGTACTGGATTATTTTTGTGTAGATTGTAGCCAATATATAATGAAACCAAAAACAATACTAGTTCAAAAACTACTTGTTAAACTTGTTTTAAGAGGAAATATTCACAGTGGAACAAATTGTGTGTTTACCTTTCTAACCGCTTCAAACTGCCCCACTTTTCCCTCCATTTCAATCCCATTTCCTTGCATTTCTTTTATCCACCTTTCTCATCCTCTTCCAAAGATTTTTGCTTTATCATGCAGCATAGCCCTCTATTACAAGCTTGCTAATTCCAGTACATCTCATTACCTCATCTTGTCAAACATAACTCCATCAATGACTGTGTCACAGCATGAACTTGTCTCTGATCTTGATCAAGAACCAGTTATCTTTACGCCTCTCACTACAGTCACCATGCCAATGGTCCAGACCTAGTAGGTTTCAAAAGTAAAATTTCAAACCCTAAACAATTGTTTGGATTGCACAATAAAGCAAACACCATCACAAAACAATTCACTTCACTTAAATCAATTAATATGGTGACATTAAGCATAATAGACACACGGCACAACACAGACAGGCTAACGTCTCAGTTAAATACTCATCTAGCTACACCATTAATGTTTCTCCCACATACAATGTAATTATTTCATCAGTTCCAAAGAAGGGATTATGCCATTAACCAATAAAACACTTTTTTTTAAAAAGGAATAAGTTATAATAACTTATGGTTTTAATTAAAGTTAACTTAAATTTGCCTTATTTGGGGTAATTCTCAGATTGATGGAGCTGTATAATTGCAAAAGTCAGAAATCCAACAAAATTTAGAGTGCTCCCTAAACAGTGCTTCATTTATAAAAACATTGTCCTAAAAATCAAAATACATGCAATAGGTACATCATCAAGTTAACAGTTAACTTACAATTAGTTCTGCTTAAGTGCATTTTCAAAGTTCTGCTTACTTAAAATGTCAATTTCTGCATATTTAATGTGTTTTTGGCAACTAATACTTGCAAGTGAAATATTTTTTTTTTAAATACAGTGTAGCTGTTAACTCTTTGACTGTCATATATGACAATAGATGTCCAATCTATTTGAAATGGGCGGGGGGTTAGGGCTCTTATTTAGGTTGCATAAAATGAACCTAGATTGGCATTCAATGAGATACCTATCAAAAGTTAAAACCTATATCTTTACGTCTTTCCTGGTGAGGGCTAACATTTCCTACGTAGACCCAAGCACAAATGATCTTAATATTTAAACTTTATAGGTCAAATTCACTCATATTTTTCCACTGAGGTGCCACTCATTGCTTCATTCACCCTTGCATTTTCTTTCCCTTCTACTTTGTTATGTGTGTGTGACAGATTGTTGCCCTGGGTTGCACCATTGTCCTCTTGAAACAGATCAAGAAAGGAAGATCGTCTTCTCGGTATGCTTACTAGGTGGAAGATTCTGTCCTATTTTACCCATCATCAGACCATGTGTTCTTCTGATTATAAAATACTTTTACAGTACATGCTTAATTGTTTGCTTATAACTATTCATGTTAAGATTGGATTTTCATTTAGACAGTGTTTAGATTATAAACTTATATTGGTAGTTTAATCATATTGCAGTTAAATACAGTGTATGAAACAGTTGTTTTTTTGTGAAAGGTCAGATTTAAATTGTTTACAACTGTTAATACTCTGGGTGGGTTATTTAGTTTCTTGCTTTAAGAACTTGTTTTTGAGCTGTGTTTTTGATAATTTGCTGCTTTAAATAATAAACTCAGTTATAGTGTGAAAGTGATTTGTGTGCCTTTTAATTCAACTGATGAATAATTCCAATCGCTGAATATTAATGTGATTTTGCATCAAACAAGTGTGTATTGTAATATTAGAAATCAATGGAACGTCACCTACTGTTGTCCAAATGCAAGTTGACTGATGTGTATCAAGTCCAGAAATTCATGTAGTTTGTGCTTATAAACTGTGAGAAGGATGCAGCTGGTTTACCAGGGTTTTATTTCTAAATTTAGTCATCTTTTAGGGAACCTGTGAGGAATCAAAAACAAAACAAACAAAAAAACACATTACCATGAGCATTTAAAAACAAATCCAACTTCTCTTTTCTAATAACAGTACGACATTAAATAAAATCTAAAGGCTCACCTGGTGTTGTCAGGATGCAGCATGAAAATCATGACCGAAGCATGAACAATTCATTACCAATAAGGGAGATTTATACCAACAAAAAAAAATAAGATACTGTATGTCAAATGTTTAACCAGTGTTTAAAAAGTGCACGATGGACCATAGCTAATTGACCACCATTGAAAGCAATAAACATTTAGTCCATTTGACCTGGAAAAGTTGGATTGAATGTGCACTAGTAAGAAACTCATTTACTAAAGAGTTTTAGGTTTTAAGAGACTATTTGTTTTAGTTGATGTCCTCCATCCCAGTTCAAATGGATTAAATATCTATTAGTGAAAAACTCATTTAATTTAGTTTTAATTGGTTTTTAGTTGAGGGTTTTTTTCCCCAGTTTTGCAGACCCTGCAGCCTAATTGGATTGATTCAGACGTAGCACTAGGTGAGAAATGTACAGCACATTTCAAAATACTACATGAGCAGTTTTATGAGATGCAATATTATTACCTATCCACTAGAAGGCGCCACACACCTTTGTGTTTGTTTGACTATCTGTCCTCCTCCCTGTCTGTCCTTAAAAGAGAATAAACTCATAAACCATGCCGTTTCGTATTGCTCTACTGTTTAGTTGTTTATCAGACAATTAAACACATCTTTATAAAGTATGACAGTATCTCATCTCATTTTCTGAACTGTTTTATCCTCATAAGAGTCGCGGGGGTGCTGTAACCTATCCCAGGTGAGTTTAGGCCGAAGGCGGGGGATAACATTCTGAACCATGGCACAAAGAGACGGACAACCATTTACACTCACACTCATACCAAGGGGCAAATGGCATTGTTTAACATGTAACAAAATTGTTGTAAACTACAACCATGTTTTTAGGGCATTTGAGGACTGGAAGTGCCAATTTATGTGCATGGGTCAGGAGAAAGAAACGGTTGATCAGTAAACGAGGGGTGCGGCACTTGGATGACTCACATTTTAGAGTTGCCTAGTTACAGCTTGGAGTTGTTTTCTTTTGAGTTCAAGTGAGAATACAGTGTGCATGTCTGCATTTCATTGAGCAAGAGAAAGAGAGAAAGAGAGAGAGAGATATTGTGGGGGCAGCCTAAACACAAGGGTGGCACTTTTTTAACCGGAAACAGGCGGAGTAAAAATGTTTCCAAAAAAGACTCAAATCACGTGAGGTGAAACTAGAGTAGAATGTAGTTATGCCGACGCAGAAAAAAAAACACAGAACTGGGGGTGAGGTAGTGAATCAAGGATGGAAAAAATGCTTGCTAGTTACCATGGCGACAGGTGAGCTTGGACCAATGTGAGGTAGTAGTAGTTGTTGTTGTTTTAACTGAATATAAACAGTAGCTTGGACGTCGCATATTTGCCACACTGGAAGCTGTGAAACAAGCAAAACATACTTATAAATGGCACTCAGTTTGTTTTCATTATTGATTCCTTATTTTTCTTTCCAGTCTTAAGTCAAGAGGCGACGTACATATGAATGTATGTTTCATTACTTTGTCAATGCAGTTTTTACTCCTTTGCTTAATCTTTTAATAATAAATTAATTTCACTTTTAATCAATTTTGGCTTTTATTTTAGATTGTTTCACACTTGGTATTTATTTTCCATAAATACTAAACATCAATCAATTGAAATACAATTACGCAACATACATATGGTTGCAATAGCAATTATTTTGTTTATTACTTTTAGTCAAGTCATAGTCTAATGACCTGGGCTGCTTTGCTGCTACAAGACCTGGACAACTTGCTGGGATTTATAGGAATCCTGGAGGAAAATGTATAGTAATACAATTTTGAAATATACAACTATCAACTAAATCTTGATTAATAATTGTTAAATGAGTCAATATGCATATTTTAAAAAAGGGTGAGTATTGCAGTGGGCATATTGTGATGTCGCAGTACAAACATTGTTCTGTTCAAGTGTCCGATTTCCAAACTCACATATACAGTTTAAAGTTAAACCTTAGCATTGAGATCATTTTACCTGCGGGATGAATCCAGAAAATTTGTCTGTGACGCACAGGCGCTATCCAAATGCGACACGTGTCACATTGCTCTGACTCAACCTCAAACCAAATGTGTATTTTCACCATTCTTATTTTCCTTTCCCTGTTCCAAATATGTCAGTATGTCCCCATAACTATACCTCTTTTAACGTTTGACTAAAGAGTGACATCAGTATCTACCACAATAGTAAATTTTCATAACACAGCAGGGGATCCCGATCAACAAAGACGTGGATACAGAGAAATAAAACCTATTCATTGAAACAGTGAGAGAGAAATAGAATTGTGTGTCACTCCCTTGGTGAATGAGTAAGAGTTTGTCTTTGTTTGTACCGGTAGCTGATGTGTCACGAGCCAGATGTGCATCCCGCAATTACAGTTACTAAATCAGTCTAAAATTATGAGAATATGCTTCTGCAATAGCTTCACCTTATCAAAACTAGCATCCAGTACACTCAAAAGCAGCCCAAACATACCTTTCGAATTCAAACCCTTCCCCCCATTTCAAAATCTAAAATAATTCAAACAATGTCTACTTATAATAGTCAGTTTTGCATTTGCTGTTCAAAGTAAAAAGGCCTGTATGTGTTTTGGCAGGGTGTGACGTGCAAAGCAGCAAAGGAATGAACGGATTGAAGAAGGAACCACAGACGTGGAGTTTTACTATTGTGTAATGCTGCAGTCTTATTGGTTGTGGTCAGGCTTGGTCTTCTGGCATGTGCACGCTGCTTCACTTCCCACAGTCATGCTGAAGGCTACCTCCCTTTACAAACACTTTCATCAAGGAATTATTGCCCGACAAACATTTGTCACATGCCGTGCTAAAGTCCTTTGCTGTCAATTAAATTATACTTGGGCTGATGATTCTGTCAAAGGGTTGAAGATCTCACATTAGTGAATCAAATGCCACGGTTTCAGGTGAACCGCTGAGGCATTACCATTCCGAAGAACATGGCATTTCTTTGGAGAAAGCTATTGGAATTCTTATCCAGATGGGGCACGTAACTTTTTCTGACGAAATATCAAAATGTCAAAGCATCACATATCATGCCTTGGTTGGCATATTATGCCAAGTAGTCATAAGATCTCATAGTCAATTCCAGATGGGAAATGTAAAGAAGCCCCCTTAACTACATACGCTTGGGAATAACTAATTTCATAGATTCATCAAATCTACATATGCACACAGCTTTTGGTGTCACACAAGCGGCTGTCCACACAATATCACACTGTTCAAACTCTTCTTTACGATTCTGGTTTTTCCGGTCCTCATTGGCAGCACAAAGAATGACAAAGAGGCTGTTTGTTGAGCAAGCTACCCCATTGGTCTGCTTAATAGTTGGAAAGGCATGTGATGAGTTGACTTATGCTTGGTTCAAAACGACGTCTGGTCGGCCAAGAGTTTACCCAATTCTCTTGGCCAAGTGGCCATTGGCAGCAAAAAAATAAATTAGTTTGCCCCCCACCCCATAAAAGGGGGCGAGTAAAACAGTTTGATTTGACTACCTCCCGCTTTATGTATTGTATGTTCAAATTTTGGTTTACCTCACCTAAAAGGTGGGGTTGGGACACACCCAGGACACAATCAGGTTTGACTACATTTTCACTGTCTCTTTTTTTTCCTCTTCAAACGACTTCACACTCTAACTCAACGTATTATTCTCTTGAGTGTCCCACAAGGTATTTCTAATCAGATTCATCACCAAGTTGTTTATTTAATATGAAGGTTTTGATGTGAGCATGGGACTGGTCAAACTCTCTGAGAGTTTGACTATTGATATTAAAGGGATAGAAAGGGATGCCCATGTATTCCATAGCGTCCTGAAACAATTATTTTACAAGTCTAATTCTATCTGAGATAAATGATTGGGAATTTGCATCATAATAACACGGTATGTAATAATGTACATCTGCTTTCTTCTATCCTCTGATTAGTCCGATTCAAACTTTTCACATTTTAAGCAGTTTGCACATGTGAACACATCTAATAATCTGCAACTTGGGTCGGTGTGATTCATTATATCGTTAAACTTTACTACCCCTTTGCAATATCCATGCAGTCGTTGCATTCCTATTTCACGTGACAGGCAGCTGAACCTTCTAATGCCAACTCATCCTCCCCAAGATTCCAAGTCATCCTTAGCAATGTGGTTAACTAGCCAACGAACACTGCTTTTTAACTAGTACAGGTTCTCATCTTTCAAATAAATTCACTTTCAGAAATGTCTTTGGTTCTTTAGGTTATTTTCGTAGGTGTTAAATAACTTAGCTCATGGTTAACACGCTTAGTGAAGATTGAATTATGTTCAGAGGGCCAAAACCGGGTCACACAGTGAAAGTATCTGATATTGCTTACATGTTTGTTTATGTTTAAGCAATGTTAGCATACTATTTAACAAAGTGAATGACAAGAGTGTTCATAAGGAGCCGATAAAAGATTAATCTCACTGGGCTGTTTTGATAAAATACGTAATCAGTTTTCCTCCTACTTTGTTATATTCTCCTGTGATAATTTGACTCACATACTATAATAAGTAAAAAAAAATAGCCTTTGTAATCCACCACCAATGGAAATGAAAGCGCTCAGAGACAATAATAATATGATGTGATTTGACTTTGCCTGTAAAATGTTCCCTTTTGCTAAAAAATGTAGTGTGTCAACAATGGAAAGATTTATACAGACATACCATAAACTATAAAAGAGCAGTGTGGAATAATAATTAAATAAGAGTGTGAGGTAGCCTCCTGTAGTTCTCTTTACCTTTCCATCTACAATCTCTACTTCAGCCGCTTCTACCCCACCCTATTTTTTTCCCCTTTCTCATTCAAGCTGTGACATGCACTCAATTGCCCCCACCTCTTTCTCGATTGCAACCGACAACATTCTTTCTTCCTGAAACTCCTTCCTCTGAAACAAAAGCAGGAAAAGAAGGGTGTTGATTGGGAAGAAATGCTACTGGAACCATATATTTCTGTCCTTGTGTTTATATCGACATCCAGTAATTATACACAACATGAACACTATACTTACCGTGTATACACATACAGCATGTACACATACAAAGCATTGTTTTTTTCTATTTAAATGTTTTAAATTCAACTAACAAATATATACAAAATATTGAATAAAATGCAGTTTCTGAATACATTGTCAAATGTACTTTATATATTAACTCATTGGCCATCGTTGACTAGACGACCAATCCATAATGACTGCCAAGATGGAGTGGATGTCTAGCGTCGTCAACGGCGACGAGAGGAAGATTTACAGCCAGTCCGAGCAATTTAAATGAATTGGACTACTACTATTGACAATGGCAGACATGGATTTAAGGAAAAAATATTCTAACTCGCCCATGCATTCAAGGAAAACATTGTTGGTGGCCAAAAATAACATAAAAAGCCCATCTAACTTTAAAAAGAAGATTATGTGGACAGAAAAAAGCTTTGGGATAAACTTTTCGGAAACTGCGTCTTATTAGATTTAGATTTAATTTAACAGCAACTCACTACCAATAGTCAAACATGGAGGTCATAGTCTAATGAAGTGGGCTGCTTTGCTACTTTAGGACCTGGCCGACTTGCTAGGATTTATAGAAATCCTGGAGGAACATGTATAGTAATAGGAATTTGAAATATAAGACTAACAATTTTAGAAAATGTTTGGTTTATATTGTCGCTGCTGAAGGTGAACTAACAAATGATTAAATTTAGAGGGCAAAACACGTTTTAAACAGGTGTGTAGCTTTTTTTTGGATTTTTTTTTCCATTTGTAAAGGTCAAAACATGTACATAGCCAACCACAGTAACTAACACCAACAATACAAAAGCATGACTGCAGCATAATATTATGCAGTAAATACTTTGGCCAGTAGATAAAACACAGGGAGGCTGGAAGTTTTGTATCTGGTTCCATATGTCTGTCTGTTTGTTTCTATGTTTCTGTTCAAGATAACCTAGGAACGATTGAAGGATATGTTTTTAATACAAAACGAAATAGGTAATTAAATTTTGAGTGATGGTGTCAAAGCTTGCCGAAGTCAGAAGAGGAACTTTGTCATAACTTGTCAATGGAGTAGCATATTTAACTCAAATTTGCAGGTTAGGTGATATGAAGCAAAGAGCAAGGGGCAAAATATACAGAGGTCAGAAATATAGTGGTGTTTGGATTTTGGCAATACAGGTTCTCTCCAAGTGCTCTTCAAGTTTTATATTTTACAACATTTTTTATTAGCCTTTAAAATACCCTAGAGACACCCTGCTATTGTAAGTGTTTTTATGCAAAAATCTGCTTAAAATGTAATAGTAGAAACCTTTTATTTAAGTAAACTTCCTGCACTTGTAAATGCCTAAAGCTTTGTCTGTATACTGTGATTATAAGTTGGCTAGTCTGTCACCATGGTAACGAAAGTGCACATTTATCAATGTCCACGGTTAGGAAGTTCCCCAACCAAACCTCAGTGAGTCATTTGCCGCCCTCTCAGGGAAAAAAAAGAAGAAAAAAAATCACCATCAGCTGAGTGACAAAGTCAGGGGATACCAAATGAGGAAAGTATGTTGTCTAAGAGTGTGTATGGTTACAGAACGAGGAAGGGGTGGGCCAGAGACATATGGGAGTGGTGGGGGTTGGACATAGACAAGTAGAAACTTTGGGTGGGTTGGAGACAGCAGAACAGCATATTGGTTTTTGAGTCAGAAGAGGCTGAAGGGTGTGGACTTGAACAAAAAAGGGGGGAGGCGCCAAAGTAGGTGGAAGGGTAGTTTTTCATGTTTGTACTTTGCCAGGCTGAGTCTGAAATTAGTGTTCAAGAGAGACAGCCATCAAACAGTAAGTTGGAAAATTCCTATTTGCTAATACTTTTCAATGATTAAGTTTGTTCAATTGTTGCTAGTTTTTGTGATAATAAGTTTAGGGTGTTAATTTGTGATCAAGGTGGTCTATTTTTGTAGTCATGTTATATTTAGGTTTTAAATATTCTAGGTAATGCAATATAGGGGAATGTGCATTCATAGAAAGTACAAAAGTGTTGCTTTTTAAAAAGTATCATTTCCATTACCCTGATAAAATATTGCTATCGTACAGAGAAGAAACTGAAGAGCATGTCTGTATTTGTACTCCTATGCCTGAGGCAAGGATTATACAATGCAAATATTTCAGGAACTCAATCTTTCACTCCAATCTTCCACTATAGCAGCGCAAAACAGATTAAAAACTAGGGAAGATATTTTACAAATGTGTTAGGTGTGACCACGTGTTTGAGCATCTACATTATCACTTGCGTGTGTGCGTGTGTGAGACAGACAGAGTTGACCCAACCCTTGAACACTCCTTTTTAAAGTGAACAGAAGCACATTCCAGTTGTGACTCCTCCATGCTTCACACTTATGTTGGACAATATGGCCTAAAAACTAAATTTGGGATTTTCTTTTACTACATTTGATTTATGGTTTGTTCTTATTTAGGCGTGTATTCAAGTCAATGATAGGTTACAAGTAAAATATTATGAGGAAAAATAGCCTGTTAGCAAGTTTTATATTTATTTTAATGTTTGATTGTTTTTTTTAATTATGATGTTTATTTATACATGTATGTCCAAAATAACAGTTATATAAAATAATGATTAATTGAAATTATGTACTAAAATTTGATGTCAATGGCAATGTGGATGCCAGATGTTTATAGTGTTTTAATTTTAATTTTCTATAATAAATAATCAGTTGTCTTCTGGAGGGTGAAAAAATGTAACATTTGTAATAAAGGTAATGTAAGTAAAGTTGATAAGTTCATAAACAACAACAAAAGACTCAAACTATTAACTTTTGAATCATGCACAGATTAAAAGGGGGTGGATCACTTTTTACATTGAAGTTTACCACGTAAAGTGTGGTTTTTATGTTGTAGACATGAGCAGAAATTCAAACGAAAGGAGGGATAAGTTTAGGCCCAGTCACGAGGGGGAATATTCTTTACAGTTATTTTAAGGAGTGGCAGGTTTCTTCTAGGCGTCAGCGGGCAAGTCCTAACTCATCATCCCGCCATGAACTTCCCTCTTTAACACTCAAACTTTCCTCAAGCATAGTCAAGATCAAGATTGTCATATTCTATCCTCACAAATAAACAGCAACACTCGTGCTTTGGCACTAACCTCAAGTAATTAGCAGTTAGCAAACCAAATAAATGAATGCCAGCCAAGACTTGGCCTTCTTGTTTGTATTCGTGTCTTGGAACCGACATTACTGGCTCATCTTCAGAAACTGAGCAGCCCCAAATGACTTTTGGCCTTCTCTTGTTTGGCCACACATTAATTAAGAAATGATGCTGTATCTCATTAAAAAAATAGCAGTTCAACAACTTTTTACAACACAACTTTTGGCTTCTTTTCTCAACCCAGCATCGTCATCATGCTGATACTCCTCGCCGCCATCTTTGTTCTGCACATCATTGGCATTATTCTTCTCCTAGTCGCTACCATCGACAATGTAAGTATTGGAAGTCATGCATACCTGCGCACACACACCCCAACAGCCATCCAAGCAAGGCTTCCTCATAGCCCTAAGGCTCAAAGGCTTGCCAAACCATGAGCAGATTTGAAAATGACTGAGATGCATCATTTGAGCAGTGGCATGTTTTAGTGACAGCAAAACGTTGCCGTGATGAGTGACTGGCAATTCTTTCATCACCCCAACACATTGTCTTACTCTTTTGGGAGTGTAAAAGATGTTTGTGTTGGGGGATGGGGGTATTTTTTGACATTTCATGATGACAGATAGATGAAGCACGTGAGCGTTCTACTCTGTTATTGCTACTAAATTGCTAGTGATGCTTTATGTATGCTTGCACATACTCGTCATTCAAGCGCAAATATGTGACATTGTTGTCTAGGTTATAGTGAGCTTCACATACCAAAGCAAGACTTGTGGAATGCAATGCCGACCAATGAATTTTGACGCTTTTTTTGATTCCAAACGAGTCTGAACACGAAGAGTAAACACTTCCTTACATACTACGTTTAAAAAAAATAAAATACTGGATGCTATAATTCAACTGATTCGTAGTACTCGGAGTTACGACTACCTTGAGTGATTCAATTTTCAAAATTTCAAGAAATCGTGCAGTCAGCTGTGATGAGAAGCCTAAGATATGGGGTTTTGTGACCAAGATTGTCCAATGTAGGGTAATTAGTTTATAGAAAAAATTATACATATATACTACACTTATTTAAATCCTCACCATTAAATCCTAATACAATGTAGCATTGTTTTTTCGGGATCACAAACATGAGGTTAGGTTAGAACTTTATTTCATCCCGTATTCGGGAAATGTCTTGGTTGCAGTAGCAAGACAGACAAGACACAGAAGACATTGTAGACCTAGGTAAGAAACTAGAGCCAGACACAGGAAACCCACAAGGTGGGGACCTCCTACAGACTGAGACTAACGTTACCACACAGTCCTTCAATAGTCCTGAAGTTTTAAAGATCATCAATCTTGAAGAAAAGACATTTTTTATCGACTTCAATGTTTATAATTCCCATAAGATACATAATTAAATTGAGTCTTTGAAATTCTTTAACAGGCTTGGTGGGTAACTGACACACTATCCACTGACGTGTGGGCCAGGTGGATATATGTGAACAAAGCATGGAACTACACTGATCTTCCAACAGGTTCACACTACCCAGAGGGTAAGACATAAACACATCCCGCCTAAGGAGAAGTTATTTGCTACAAATGTCAAAATGTCAAAGGGTTGTATGTATTCCTACATCTTATTTACTGCAAATTAAGGTGCAGCAATGCTTGAAAAGAATGATATTTATGAACATTTTGATGATGTTACTCTTTCTGGCTTCCACAACAGACTACCTCCAGGCGGTGCAAGCTACTGCAGTGTTGGCCTGTATATTCTCCATCCTAGGAATCTTTGTGTTTGTAGCTCAGCTCTTCACTTTAGAAAAAGGACAGAGATTTACCATCTCAGGCATTTTCCAAGCCTTGGCCTGTAAGTTTTTGTTTGTACTTTAATAGCACACTTTTTGTTTCAAGAGCGAAAACCCTCGATAATAACCAAATCGCTTGGCTTTCTTCATTCTAGGTCTTTCCATCATGATTGCAGCTTCCATCTACACAGATCAATTCCATCTAAATGAGAGTACTGGTTCCTACGGTCACTGCTATATCCTCGCATGGATCTCGTTCGCGCTCACATTCATTTCTGCTGTTGTTTACTTTGTGCTACGCAAGAAGACTGCATAAAAATGATACTAGAGTTAACAATATCCAACCCAAACCGTTTGGCTGGGTCTATTCTTTTAGCAAATAAGTAAATAAATCTTTAGTTACTGAGCAATACCAGATTGTAACATTCCACAATGGCAGTAAATTACAGGCGCAGCCAATTGGAGTGGAATATTATTTCCAGTTCGGACTTAAGATACATATGGTGAGGAAAGAAAGTAAATTGCTTGTTATTCAAAAATAGATTTAGAATAGTTAAATCTGTTATCTATGAGTCTATATTTACATATGAATATAAGTGGCTAAATTAAAAAAAAGGGGTAAGTCTATTATTTTCAAGTTGTTTTTGTCTCCAAATATTTTATTGAAGCTAAATTTATATATTTCCTATAGTTTTGTTTGCAGATAAGTGTTACTAAAAGTAATTTTGGTGCTTCCTCGACATAAAGCTACACTCCAAAATTACGTGTTACACTTGTATGTAATATTAGATGATTTCCAAACGCAAAGATATTAACAGTACTAATTAGATACAAACTTTTAATTGTGTACCTCCCTTCTAAAAGTTCTTTGTTTTAATGACTGTTTTCAAATGAGAAAACCTAGCGATGGCAACAACAACAACAACAACAATGAAACCAAACATTTTAAAGTTCACTTTCAATACCCCTTAAAATGGGAATTGACACTTAACACTGCCTTTACAAACTATAATGTAAATATGTTTCCTCTTTTGCTGTGTATATCTAATGCTGTTATGTTTTGTTGTTTCTCATCGCGGATGTCAATGACATTGATTTATAGTATAATAAAAAGAGATTTCCAACCAGTTATTGTAATTTGGTGTGGTTTTTTTTTACAAAATGTGTATTAAAAAATATAATATATATTATTTTACACATAGTATTTTACACAATATTTTATTTTACACATAATATATATTTCACACACATTATTATTACACATTTTAATATATACAAAATATATATTAAAATGTGTTATTGTTGCCAACTTAATTATTATTATTATTTTAACCCAATGGACTGTTTTTTTATTATCATGTTGACACTTGCCTAAATGAATAGCACTAAGGAAAAAATAGTTTTAATAGTTTTCAATTTTAAAGAGGGCTATAGTACTGATCTGGTCTATAAACTACATTCTCCCGGTGAACTTTTAAAGATCCGTGGACAACAACAGGTGAGCTGACTAAGTGAGATGGAGATGGAATGGAAAAGCAGTGTATACGGGATGGAGATAAAGAGTGTGAAGATGGAGGAGGGAAGGACATAGAGTGAGCTAGAGGAACAGAGCGGGAAGGCTTACCGGGCGGAGGTAACTTGGTTGATGGCTTTTCGTAGTATGGGGATAAATGGGAGATTTGAGCATGCGCCTGCGAATGAGGGTGGGTGATGTCCAAGTTTGATGCAGTGAAGTATGGGGATGGGGGTAGAAGTCCCACAAAATTGAAGGGATTGAGGCTTGATTTAAGTCGGTCCCCCACCATCAGGACATTCTTTGTGTAGTTATTCAGGGTGGAGACTCCGGCTGACATGCAGACGGTGAAGGCAAACCAAGCCACACTGAAAGAAAGATGAGGAAAATGTTTAAATGGCATAATGTAAAAAGGCAGTTCCTCTATTGGAGGTTAAAGGCATCATCAGACACTCTGGATTGGAAGGCATTAATGAATTTGGACAGCATATAAATGAGTAGTAATTATTGTTGTGATTTTTAATCCTTTGATTATTTGACAAAAAAAGATTAAACTGTGGGTACAGTTTAGTCATCTGTAAAAACAGGTAAATTATCTGTAACTGTGGGTACAGATAACCTATGACAATGACTTTTTTTCTGACCCTGATACTACTAACTCGGAGGGTAACCCGTTTTTATGAGTACACAGCAACTGCCATTGACAAATATCAAATCTCTTTCCACTATTTGACATCAATAGATATCAAAAATGCGCAGTGTGATAAATTAAGCTCGCTTAGTTGTGATTTTCAGGTCATTTATAGTCGGATTATTTTGCCCTTAACTCAATTTATGCCATTGACAGTTCCAGACATCAAATCCATTTCAATTGTGAAAACTGGCATTGAGTGATCCATCGTGTTTCAATGCCGTTTAGATTAAATGCAGGCTGCCCCCAAACCCCCTAAATGCACCCTTCAGAGAAAAAAAGGTTAGACCCCCCCTCCCCAAACTGATTTGTAAAGTACAGTTTTGTAACCTTTGTTTGAATAGCAACAGTAGTGGAATGGAAGTGAGGGTGGAGCTAAACACCTTGCAGCCTTGATTTACGTGACACAGGAACGGCTTGAAAAAACAAAGGCCCTTTCCTTGTAAATCTTGTTTCTAGTTAGAAATAAACGGCCCATGCATAACTTTAATTTATTACTATTCCATTATGTCTGACTCCAGCTAAAGGTTGCAAAAAAAGTGGAGTAACAATGGATGCAGCAGCTCTCACAGATGGAGCGTAAAAGACAGGACTGTAGAGCTTGAAAGACTAAAAGACTAAAGTCCCAAGTAACCTCGAGCCAATGTAACATAAAATGAAGTGGGGTTCATATATCTCACAATAAACATGAATAAATTGAACCTGATTTCCCTCTTTTCAGTCAGCAAATCCGTATTTGCTGTCTGAAAATGATTGAATTTTGCATGTGAAATAGACTCACTAAAATGCCCATGAATAGCCATAACTATGAGGCTTGAAGTCCTCTGGGCCCATGGATACTGTGGCCTGAAAAACCTGCATGAACATCATGTGGCCCACCATTCCAAGAAGACCTATAAAGGTCAAAGAAGAGAGAAAACAAATGAAATACAACTCAGAAATTGGGGCAATCTATGAAATACAACTGAACGTCATAGATATTGGTCATATTCTATCAACCGTGAAGCAATACTGCACCTCCAAGGACAGTGAAGACAGCAGCAAACGCATTGAACAGCTGACCCCAGCGCTGTGTTTTAGGACAACAGGTCCTGATACACAACTGCACAAATAGTAGCATGCAGCTGATCCACAGCAGACCCACGTACATGAGCTCCAATGATAGCGACAACCACATCATTGCTGAGAAACCAAAGTTATAAGAGAATTAAATCATAAAAGAAATGACAAGCAATGCAGACAGAGTGGTGCATTTCACCTTTTTCAGATCCTGGAGTCAAAGTGTAGAACCCTCGACACTTTTCCTCTGGAATAAAAATGAGAAGTATTTTAGAGAAGAATGGGATTTCACTGGAAGACATAGAATTCAGAGGTGGCAATCATTCTTTATGTTTCTGTCACTAAATACACATTTATATACCTATCTGTCATTCTTATGTAATTTCTGTAACCATCTATAAGCTCAATGAGCAAAAACATACATATATAACTAATTCTTTTTTTTAAAAAGGAAAGAAAAACATCATTATGAAATGGCTGAGCACTCCCAATGACCTGAAGAGGTCAAATTCTGAAATTCTGCGCTCTCTGCTGGACAAAACAGAAAATAGCGCCATTAGTAAACATATTCATTCCTTTCGTATTACGAATCCTTGTGTAAGGGTTGCTGGAGTCTTTTTAGCAAGTAAAACGCATGCTTACTAGGGTTTAAGTCTGGGGAGTCTGTATATTTCCCTGATGAAATCCTCATGAATCAGCTCTTTTGTCGTCATTTTGGGAGCTACCAAATCATATAAATGCCGTCTTGACAAAAACAAAAAAAAAAACCTGAAGATGAGCGGAACATTGACGATTTGAGGCCAGCCAATCAGAGGGCTCAAGGAGACGGACAACCATTCACGCTCACACATACCTATAGGAACCATTTTGAGTGTTAAACCCGCCAACACTGCATGTTTTTGGGGATGTGAGAGGAAACTAGAGTACCCAGAGAAAACCCACAGAAGCCCAGGGAGACCATCCAAACTCCACACAGTGAGAACCCTCAACAAATTGGCGAATGAAATAATCATCAGATTGTGAATACGCGGCTGTTGTTTGTGTATCAGATTGACCTTTGCTCTCTGTTTTGTGACCCGTGATCAGGCTGAGATGCTAAAGTTGAAATCTGCACAAGTAGTAGTACACACAAGATAATCCCCTTAAGGATGAGCACACGTACACCGAGCCAAACAAATTAAAACTAACAGAGTGTGAGCTTTGTCCTTATTTTCACCTTGGATTTCCCCTCCCTATAACCCAACGTGTCGTCGGGATTTCCTGTTTCTTATCTCAGTTAAAACGCGTATAAATCCTATAAAATAATTCCCAGTCAAAGCAGCGGTTGCCTAATCCAATGAGCCCGGATTGAATCATTATTTCTATAAGTGCTAAATTCTGAATTATTTAATCACATACCTGGATTGAATGTAACAGTATATACATTTCAGAATTATAATTTTTTTACTGCTTGATTAATGTGTGTGTTTTGACTTCTTACCCCATACGTCCGTGTGGATGTTCTCCTCGCAAATGATAAAAAGGCCCGTGTGAAAGATGGGGAAGATGAAACGGTCATCTCCCGTCTCCCAAGAGAAGTCTTGGCTGGAAGAGTTGGATAGTCCGGGAACTGGGATACACTTGATACGTTTGATGGAAGAACACAATGGTTTGGGGACCTTCTGTTTACCCACGCACCAATAGGATGATGTGAGCGCCATGGCAGCCAAGGAGAGCGCCACAACGGTCTGGATGAAGGAGAGCAGTGGGGTGCGCATTTGCTGTAGGAATGCCATCATTCCTGGGTGGAAAAAGATAGGGAGATAAATGTAGTACAGTATTTTATGGATTATAAATTGACATTTTTTCATAGTTTAGCTGGGGCTCAGAATAATACCCATGTGACTTATTTAGCGTATTGGCCCGAATATAAGACGATGGCCTTTTTCAAGACACACATTTGAAAAAATACTTTTTGAACATCAAATTCAAAATGTATACAGAAAATAATTATTGTAAATCTGAAACAAAAATAAAAATTAAATCAGACATAGGGATTGTCGTCATCATTGACTTGACAAAAAGCCTAATTGTCATCATATCCAGCTGCGTGTGACGAAATTGGTAAAACAAATTATTATAACAATCTATTCCAGAGAAAAATCATGTAAATTGACCCTATTCAAACCATGTCTGGATCCTGAATTTAAGAAAAACAACACTTTCAGTCTTATTTCAATGCAAAAAAACACCATTTTATATTCAGGCCAATCGAGGAGGTGCAATTTTTTTACCCTTCTCTCTGACCACAGACAGCATGTTAGGTTTTTTTTCTTGGCTATAGTCATCCGAAAAACTTATTTAATAGATGCCTGTTTAGCCACATTTGCTGAACACCTCACTAATTTTCTTATTTGGTTATGACTGTTCTAAAAGACCCTTTCTTTACCAGGCTATGTACTTAGTCATCCTACCAAAAATACAGTCATCATAACCCAGCCCATTTTAAAGTGTTGCACAAAAGAAATAAGCAAAAATTAACAGGTCTCCACCAGAGAAATTTGGCTTGAACCCATGTGGTTCTGCACTGGAGAAGTTTAAGGCCACTGAAGAAAAAAAAAACAAATAAGAGGCTCCAACTCTGACTGAATTTTGACTTGAAAAGTCAGAATTTAGACTTTAAAATCATAACCTTGCCCACCACTTTTCTTCAGTGTCCCCTACCTCTTCCAGAGTTCTGAACGACCAAAGTTGCATTTGATTAAAAGAAGAAAAATGAACTCACCCCACTCAGTTTTGCTAGGTGTTTCTTTGTCATCCCTGTTCCATCACAAAGGGAGGAAGATTGGTAAATGAGGAAGCCAACAGCTAGACACAACACTATGCATATCACACACACACACAAACATCCCTCTTCTTTAATCCATATTAATCCAAAACAGTCAACTCTTTTCCATCTGTTTTAATTTTGGCTCCACAACTCATTCCCAACTATTCCATCCATCACCTCTTCATCACTCCAGCTGTCTTCTATCTCTAGTGGTCCTCTTCCATATTATGATCTGAAAAATCAGCATGACCTTGAAATGATGAAAACATGGCAAATATAGATTATGACATGAACATTGCTTTGAGTTGCTATCATTTTCCTTCATTTTGTTTGAGTCAGAGGTGTTAACATGTGGGGGTGGGGCTACAAGGACAATTTATTTAACCGCACTGGTTCCACCACAAAGATTGATGTTGTTTAGAGCAGTGGTTAAAGCATCGGTCACTTTGAAAAACACTTTACACTTGTAAATACTGGACAAATGTTAACATTTTTACAGTCAACGACGATAAATGTCGTTTTTTAATCACTTTAATGTTCATTTAAAAATAAATAGATTGTAATATTTGTCCAATGCTGAAAAAAGTAATAAAATAAATTTACAAAAATGATCAAATGGCAAAAAATATTTAAAGAAATATTTTTTAAGTATTTAATTTTAGTAATTTTGTTGTGTAAATATTGCTTATTGCATTTAAGTTGGTTTTGCAAACACTATAGTTTGAGTTCTCATTTATTATTCTTTTTAGTTGGTTTTTTTTTTACCCAATTCTTGATTTCATCATTTCAGTGGTATTTTACAATTAATCTTGTTTTGTACTGCACAAAAACTATAATACTTGTTTTTGTTAGATATACGCTCCATAGCCAAAATGGGTGTATGGCCTAATTTTAGGGTCACGATGTTGTGAATACTGCATTGAAAAAAGACCATTACAAAATAATGCGTAATTAGACTCTCTTTTGTCAGTTTAGTAAACACTGCAATTGAGCCGGCTAATAGTGGTACTCAATGGCATGGGAACAAAATTTCAATCAGCCATCCTCCCATTTTTTTTTTTTTTTAGATATTAGGTATTCTCGAATATATAAAAAAAAACGATGCCCAGGAAAAAAAGAGCATTGTTGAAGCATTTAAGTGTATTCTTAATTCATATACATATTGACAACTTTTGTGATACAACATGTTTCTGATAGTGTTACTGCAGTCTTTAAGCTTGTTTTTTGTTTTTTTTAACTTTGTACAAGAATAATAATAAAAAAATGATCAAGACAACACCATGTACGACTGACACAGTTTAAAATCGAATGGCAATGCCTTTTCTGAATGGATTTTCAAACTCCCGCTTCAAACTGACCTGGCCAAAACTTGGTCCCCATACGCCCATACATCCAACTGGCCAATCAGATTTCCTTGACATGTGGTTCTAATTCCCCATTATAGTTGAAGTGACTGAGGTCACAATTCCAATATCCAATACACAGTTCCACAATGTGAACCTTGCTTAAAATCCATCTCAGTCCACTCGGCATGTCAAAGACGACCTGAACATTGGTTCACCTTTCGACCTTCTCTGTGCACATTATGAACATATGTACTCCAAAAATAAGACTGTGTCCATCTGATTTTTTCAGGAATACTTGCTGTACCGTAAAAAGCTCATGATGAAAAATAAGAACACTTCAAAAAGGACCAGAATGGTATAGCACTTTCTTTCTCTCCCACTCACTCACACACACACACACACACACATACACACATACACACACTCTATTGAAAGGCAACAGATGTCCGTTCTCCAAGGCAATAAATGTCTTTGTGGCAAACTTGACCCTGACATTCCAGGACATCAATTTGGCTTCTCCCTCTACGGGAATGAAAAAAAAAAATGAAGGGAGGAAAAAAGCAGCCAATTAATGTTCTGAATGAATAAAAAGTGAGATACATCCATTTCATCATTATGGGTAAATACTGATGATGATAGAAAAATAATAATGAAGGCTAAAATAGAAATATGGATTCTTCATCTTGATATGAGTTAAAATACTATTTGCCAGAGAAATCCAAATCACTTTTTTTTCTCTGCGTGAAACCCTGTTTTATCCCAACAGGCCTCCTTAAAATAGTCAAAAGAAGATCCAGAAAAAGGTAAATGTTAAAAGAGGTGGTGGTGATGGTGGTGAATAACACTTAGAGGGTATTAAACAAAAAGCCCAGGCAAGAAATTTGCTTCTTTTGTTCTTGATGGAAAAAGTTCCTTTTGTTGCACTTGTCATTTTATTCCACTTCGATCTCAATGTTTCCTTTCAAGTCTTTTTTCCTTCTGCTTTGTTCATCTTAGCTGCATGTATTCATCTTCTTCTGCTTTGAAGTGAAAAGAGCAATAATGCTGACCTTTTTCTGTATAGTCTTGAATGTAGATGATGCCGATTCCTATTGAAATTATACATTCCCTATTGTTGCTCAGCCCCAGGCAAATCATCTTCATAACAAGTCTCGTCTCTAAGCCGACTCTTGTCCAAACCAGAACTAAAAGAGAAAGAAATATACTGTACTGTGTAAAAAAAAAATGTAATTCTATAATTTCATAGCTAGATGATAAAGAAAAAAATCTGGATACAGCAGACCTTAGAGATCTAAGCACCATTATTCCCTAGGAAATTAACATAATGGTACTTGATATCATGATTTTTCACTTTTAACTGTTTTGTTTCAGTTTACTTTCTTTCAGGTGAATTGAGGGCGGTTTATACGAGACAAAATTCCGAGAAATTTCAATTGTAACATGCACGACCGATATCAACATCTTCCTAAGTTTCAAGACAACAATATTAGGGGGGTGCCCTCTGATGACTCAGTGGGTCTTTTCCTTGTATACTTGTATAAGTGCGGAAAACAGTAATGTATATATTTAATTTTTATTAATATGAATTGCAAGAAAAAAAATAGCCCTCACTGACAAAAGGTAGTTCAACCAAAGATGCAGGTAACAATGAATAAAACTATGTGGAAATATGCAAAATTAATTAGTATTGATCTATTTAAATACTTCAAGTGAACATTAACACATAAACCTTTGATAATTTGTAACCAAAAGTGTTTTCTTATTGGTAAAAAAAATTCAAGGTCCAAAATGCACTTACTGCTTTCCAGACTGAATTCGTCTCATCCTCTCTCGGACTGCTCAAGGTACATCGACTTGGCGGGCCGGACATTCTGGGTAAGCTAAAGGAGAAAGAGATGACCCAAAAAAAGTCAAAACCAGTAATAAAAAAATCACTTTAGAATCAAACAGTAAGTTAATAACATGTACCATTACAAAATAACCCTGCAATTTTTAAAGCGTTATATTTGTACCAGGGTTATTAGGTGAGCTCTATTGCTCGACTAATGGGGCGTCAGAGGTGGAGGCTGTCTGAAGTCACACTCAAAAACTCACTTATTGACTCCCTTCATTGAATGGAGTTGAGGCAAAAAGCACGACCAACAGCAGAGACTTCAATAGTTGCCTTTTCAATGCTATTAAAGCACCAGCCCCAAGTAAAATTTTGCCTTTTTTACCTTGTGCTTTGGACACCGCAGCGAGAAGTTATCTTCATTTAGAGAACAATCTGGAATGGAAGGAGAAAATATTATTTTAAAACAAGACTGCCATATAAAATTTGACTATAAAGAACGGTGGGTGCATCTGATATGACAAGGTTATGAAAAATAACATCTTTAAGTTATACAAAATATTTGTATTCATTTCAGCTTTTTGCTCACCCGTTTCAATGGCACAGTGATAGTGATATCGACGTATACAGCCTTTACTGTAGCAGCCTAGAGTCGAGCCAACCATCTCACAGTATGAACAGCTCTAAGACAATAAAGCAGAAATGCACACCATCAATTAAGCCATCTATACAACACAGCGTTTCTTACATTACACAAACTACAGAAAGAAACGGATCAAATGTAGTCCATACTTACTGTTTCTCTGGCACCATCTAGTGCCTCCTGCAGCCCATACAGTCTTCCATTGACGAGGTATACGCCACTGGTCCATACGATGCATCCTTCGTGTACCCACAACTCCTCTGGGTCCATGGGCATCTGGGGCAACTGGGCGAGCTGGGCCAATGGTCCCAGGGAGTCCAAAGCTGGTGGCGGAGGCTGGAACGGCAGGGACGCCTTACTGTTCGATGGCACCATTCTGGGGGTTTTCTCACTAGACTTGTGCCTCCGTTTATAGCGTGGGTGCGAGGTCAGCTTTCTGTGTTGCGGTCGTTGTTGGCCTTCATCTGCTGGCTGCCCTTGCTGCTGAGTTGGAACCGGCTGCTGCTGCTGCTGCTGTTCAGAGTCGAAATCTATCTCTCTTTTTAGATCAGGAATAGGTCTGATATCAGGGTTCATTTCCCAGGATAAAGATTTATTGGTGGTATAGGAAGAGGCAATGGCGCTGGTCTCCCCAATCATATTTTCCCTATAAGCTAAGAAAGGAGTTTTTAGGTTTGAATCCAAACTCACGGAGCAGTTACTACTCATAGCCATGGGCCTGGACAAAAGAACATGTTTTTGTAGGTTAAGCAAAGCATCGAAAGCATTCAAGCCAATTTCTGAGGTTGGGGCAGGTTTGGTCGCAGCTGGGGTTGTATGACATTGTCGAACCTGGGGCTGGTTTTTGGGAAGCTTGGCAGCATATTCCGCAGGATAGAAAGGCCCATAAAGATCTCCAAGGTGTTTGTAATTGGCCCATTTTTTACATAGGCAGCAAAGCTGACGGCCAGAGTGTTTAGTTTCGGTAAGAGTAGGTCCTGAAACCACATAGTCAGATGAGGGGAGCGCTTTTCCCGACTGAAGGGAAGATTCAGCCTGGTCTATCTCCCTCATCTCCGATTCTCTTTTTGAGAAAAGAGTTGAGCTTGTTGAAGAATCAATTACACTACCACCTGGTTTCCCTCCAATCGAACCACGTTCTCCTTTCAACTTGTCATCTTCAGCATTTACAATGGAGCACACTGACCCAATCTCTGGTATTTTGTTCTCCACGTGAATGTGTGGAATAAAAAGGCTTTTGGGGTTAAGGAATGCTCTACTAGTGCTGTTAGTCCCTTTTGCCCCTAACTGGATTTCTGGGTTATCTCTTGCCGGTGCTGGTGCCCCCCCTCTTCTAATCCTCTGACGTCCTCTTCTTTCTGGGGATTCATCTTCATCATTCAAACCTTTGCGCCGCCGTCTCACAGGTTTGACATCAATCTCTGGTTCAGTGGGTTCACTATCAACATCCATTTTAACAACCTGGGTTAAAATGGGAGGGGTTAGTGGAGGAGTGCTTTTGTTTTCTAATATGGGGATTTCGTCACTTGTAGTTTCAATTGGGTCTGGTATTGAAGCGCAAGCTGTAATGGGAATTGGTGGCAGTTGAGCAGGATTTGGAATCATGCCTTGAGCTGGAGATTGGATTGGTAATTGGACTTGGCCTTGAGCACGCTTTTGTTTATTCACACTTCCAACTGGTCTTCCCTTTTTTTTGCCAGATGGAAAATAGCCTTTAGGCACTCCACTCTCTGGAGTCTTACAATCCCGTCCTGATAGATTTGGTCGAGGAGAGCACATCTGATGTGAGGTAGCTCTGTAGTAGTCATTTCCAGTATAATCATCAAATCCCATGTCCGATTCTTGAATTTTCTGTCGAAGAAGGTTAGCAGCAGACTGCTCACCTCTCCTTGTTTCAAGCTGCTGGTAGGTATTGGTGAAATGCTGAATGTCCGACAGCGCAGATGAAGATGGAGGTGGAGAACCCTGAACTGGACGAGGAACTGGTGGAGGAGGTGGTAAAGGTCCTAGCAACGCAAACTCCTCCTTTTCGCCAGACGCTGATACCACAGAAGCTCCTAACCCAAAGTCAAAGTCTTTTTGTCTGCCAGTTTGTGGATCACATGGGTAGGCGGACAGCGGCAATGGGCCAGTCTCATCTACACTTCTGAATGGCATCATTTCATTTAATGAGTGAACATCTTCAAAACTATCATCCCCTGCTGTAGAACGTGAATAATGGTTTAGTTCCTGGTCCTGTGAATCACTGAACTGTGTTGCATTAGAAAAGCCAGGGTATTGGCTTGTTCCATCATCAACATTGACTGCAGACTTTGACACGCTTGGTGATATTTTCTGAACTATTGCCTCAAGTTTCAAACCACGTCCTTTCTTTGAAGGCAAGGCCTTTATATTTCCACTTGATGGAGACAGAGATTTAGGAAAAGAATTATCGCCAGACAATGAGGAAGTGAGCTGTAGAACATCAGATGAGGTTGTTTCATCGTCATTGTCATGGTTTGACTCTGAGGGAACCACAGAAGGGTGTGAATTTGTAACCACCCTCTGCTGAGATGGATCCTGTAGTAGCCTTTTGGCAGGAATTGGAGAGATAAAAGAACGTACTCTCCTTCTCAACATTAGAGGATTTGTCTCTCCAGGACCACCGGGCTTTGTTTGCCGTTGCACTCTTGGTTGAGTAGAAGTTATGTCCGTTTGCGGTTTAGTGGCGTTGAATGAAGATGGGAGGCAGGGACGTTTAGCTTCTTCGTGTTCAGTTGTATTTGAGCCATGAGCTTTATGATGGGGCAAAGTTCCCTGTGAAACAGATAATGGTGGAGGAGGTGCATGTGTTCTGTAGGCAGAATCACCCTCAAGCATTCTAACGCCCTCTCGACTTGGGTGTGGCGGCTCCCACATTTTCATTTCATAGAATCCACCTTGTTGATGAAGCATGCTTTTGGTTGCATGTTGATCATTGTGCAAGTCTGTTTGCGGGATCATCCTCTGTATGTGCTCTGACAGGCCAACTTTATGTCTTCCTGGGGAAGAACTTGGCATCATTGTTACATCCTTGGTAGACCTGTTCATTGTTTTCACCCAATCAGTTATTTCATTTGAATGTTGGAACGAACCACGATGGTGAGGATAGATTTGAAGTTTATTTGTAGTTTGAGGCTGTGGTGATAAACTGTGATATGGATGGTGGGCTGGAAAATGAGGGTGGCCACGTGGCATATTACTGTCTCTTGTGTCTCCAAAACGATAACCAGGGAAACTGTTGGAATTGCTTGTTCCTAAATCTATACCATGGGGATGTGGGTGATGTCTCGGTGGTGAAGATAAAGGATTTATGCTTAGAGAATGGGGCAACATGTGCCTATACGGGTCAGAATTGAGCACAATAGATGACTGAACAGGTTTTGAGGAATATTCCATATCACTCTCATTACTTCCCCCACTGGCGTGAAAATCTGTATTTGGAGCAATCTCTTTGGCTGCCATTTCAATTTTTACTGCTTTTTTATCTAAAATTTCTTGTTTACCCAAATCATTGACTGATACTGGGGAAGAAAATGACTGTTGAATAACTGAGGCCGCACTCTGATTTTTCTCCCGCTCTCTGTTATTTTCTCTGTCTTTTTCTGGTGTGCTACGTCTGTTTGGTGACACATCGCAGATGACAGAGCGACGTTCTGACTTCTGAGAATCCGCTTGACCGGTGCACCCTTTCAGTGGCTCAGGTTCTTGTAAAAGGAGCTCCTGTACAGCAGAAGATGTGGACGTTTTTCTTTGTGGAAGAGAGTAGTCCGCTAAATTGATTTGTTTTGGTTGGATTCCTTGTACATCTGAACCTTGTGTTAAATGATCCTCGGAGTAAGCCGATTCTTTTTTTGCAGTATTTTGATTTATCTGGGTACTGGAAGCCTCCAGCTTTGTTGAGGGTTGACGTCCCGTGGCAAAATTGGTTTTACTTCCATGCCGATTATTCGGGTGTCGTGGCTTTCCAGTGGTGGCCATTTGGCCCAATGGGTTGCCACTGGATGCACTATCTACCATCCTCATATGTTCTGTCATACCATATGGGTATCTTGTTTGAAATTGTTGTTGTAATTGGAGATGTGCAGGAAAAGCCTGTTCTGGTCTTCCATAACGTCGATCTAAATTATAACCTTGAAGAACCTCTTGTAAAAGGCTAGGGAATTGATGAATTTGAGTTATGTCCTCTTGGCCTTTCGTTCCGATTGCTTGCCCCCTCTTCCCAAATGCCTCTGTTAGAGAAGTCAAATCTTTTGAATACTCAGAGCCATAAGCAGGGTGAGATTGCTGATAGTTTCTGGAACTGGATTCATTTACACTTGATGGGACAGTCCTTCCTTTTTTGCCCATTGACGCATCTGAGCCATATGTTGAGCCAGCAAAACCGTACTTATGTGATCCAAACTGGTGGAGATTCTGGGCCTGTTCAAGATTTATTTTCGGGTGTTGCGATGAATATCGACTAAGATCAATACTTCCCTCGCCATTATGACTCGTGGACTCCTTCAAATAGGATTGTGATTGCTTCTCCTTCAAACAGAAGTCTTGGGGTTGCTTGCTTTTTTCAACTTGACTTCCCTCAGAACGAGCTGAAACAATCACACCAACGCTTAACTGCTCTTCAGATGTTGCTTTTTGTTCACTCTGATTATGGGCCGGGGAAGCAGTGTGCAACACATTTTCTTTATCCTGGCCTTGCTTTCTGTCAATGTCTCCATCTCGTAGCATTTCACTATTGTCTTTCTCCACATTTTCGGCTCCCTCTTCATGTTCCGTTTTGATTTGTTCATTTTTTATTTCGACACTTTTCTTTAGGCCAGCTCTTGAGTTATTATTCAATAAACTAGGTTGCGATACACAGTTTGACTGAGGGGAAGGAATAATACAGGTGGCAGGTGAGGAAACTGGGGGTTTTGAATGTGAATCTGGATCCACCTCTGGGGAAAAACATCCAGAAGCAGGTGATGTTAAGTTAGAAGCAGCATTTGCTTTAGAGAGAATTTCTTTTGGTGGTGACTTGTGTGTAAATGTATTAGCATTCAATGTCTGACCAGATTGTGGGTCGTTTTGACTCTGAAGGTGATTGTAAAGATTTGGTTCAGATATATTGCTAGCACCACTCATCTGCCTCATTCCTTGATGTCCCTCTATCAAATGATCCTCTTGTTCTGTCTTGGTCTCAGCAGGCATATAAGAGGCCTCTTCATCAGCAACAGTCTCTGGACCACCACTTTCAGAAACTCCAACAACAGTTCTATCTTTTACCGTACCAGTACTTGAAACTGTAGTTACATTTCTACTTCTTGGTTCCAATGGAGGAACACTATGAGTTGTAGGTTGGACCTGTCCAGCATCTTTCCCTTTTTTCTGTGAACATGCAGTGTCAGTACGTACCATGTGATGAATGGTGTTGGGTAAATTAGCTACCTGGGAGCTCAAAGCATTAAGACTACTTAGTCCTGCATCCTGCATTTTCCCAAATGAAGAAGATGAATAACTAGAGAGACCTTCTTCGTGAGGAACAAGTCCTGAACTTGGACCAGCTTTGTTGCCACTTGGAGGTGGCACACTGTTTACTCCATGACCTTTATGACTGCCATTGCTACCACAACTACTGATGCTACTGTTTGAGTTTGGCGTCGGACTTAACTGCGAAACAGCCTGAATTAACCTATGACTCTGGCCGCTGTTGTGGACGGTAGATGAAGAGTGGGAAGGGCCTGAGGGGTGTACATAGGGTTCTGAAACCCCCATCAAAGGGGAAGGCGTGGAACTACAGCTTGGCGAATGTACTGCGGAGGCAGCTGGGGACGGGTTGGATATTGGACTGAGGTTTTGGTTTATCTGACTTTGTTGAGGATGCGTTGGGGATTTGGCTATTTCTTGAGATGTTGTGTGAGGTATGCTGGGGGTAGAGGTCTGTTGATGTTTGCCATATACTGTGGTTTGAGTTGGGCCTTGGTGCTGCATTTTAACAGGGTTGTCATAACCAACACCTAAATTGTGCGGTGTGTTGCAATGCTGCAGGGTACCTTCCTTATGAAGCATTTGCGTTTGTGGAATATATCCAGAATAATTTGCTGCATGGTAACGCTGCTGAAGGCTTTCCACTGGTCCCATATTGTTAGCAGCAGCTGAACCGGAGACAGAGTTTGCACTTGAGTTGACATTGTGCGAACTGTTGACTTTGGGGTCAAAACCGGTGTTGGCAGTCCCGTCAACATATCTCTGTGGAGGGGGGCTGTACATTCCCGATGACCCAGATGAGACTCCAGGCTGTGGGGAGTATTGTGGATATTGAGGGGTCATTCTGTGCCCAGAGCTTGGATAACTCCGATGCTGCTGCCCATGTTGGACAGGAGAATATGTTTGCCCAGGTTGGCGGCTTTGAGAAGCTGGCATGGACTGCATTGCAGCGTTCTGACTCATAGTGTATTGATGAGGAGGGAATGCTGCAGATGCCCCACCTGAACCACTGTTAGGCCCATAGTCTACTGAATATTGTGACATGAGGCCGGATGATAACACAGACCCAGCGGCAGAATGTCTGTACTGTGGAGGGATATGTCCATCAATATTTGGGTAAGCAAATCCTGTTCCATAGACCAGACCTCCTCTTCTGTTTTTGTCCTTTGCTCCCAGTGAAAAATAATAATCCATTGCGTCCTTCCTGTAATGGTTGTTACTACTGCTGTGAATGTTGCCCTGTGTGGGCGACTCCACAATGCCTCTGTTTCGAGCATTGTAAGCAAGCATGGAGCTAGCTTGATTGGAGTGGGGATGGCCTCTGAGCAGGCTTTGCTGTTGCAATGCTGCATAATCCTCTGCCATCCTTGGAGACAACTGGGGTTCTGCTGGTTGAGGTGGGTATGGCGGTCCACCTCCACTCCTCATACCAAAACCAGAGGCGAGAGTATGGGGAGTGGGGCTATTAGAAAAGTTCTGCATGTTTTTCCTTTTGAGTTAAAGAAAAACCACACTGATAAATGCCAGTGGGAAATGCCCCTGATGTATAAATAAAGGGCAAATCACAGCATTCATGGATGCAGAAGAAAGTGGAAAATTTTCTTTTTAAATGTAATTCCTATATGCACGACGAGAACATTTGTTTGGATGTTCGTATCAAAAAGAAAAACTGTTCCCACTTTTTTTGTGGCAATGGTGTATGGTTATTACCACTTAAAAAAAGTTCACATCACAGCGGATTTGTAGTCATTGTTTCTATAGTTCACGCAGTTTGGCATCAAGAATATATCATGGATGACTAACACGCAAGTATGTAAGGCAGCTTTAAATGTCTCTCTTGCAGACGCTGAACCACAAAAGCTTCAGCAAACAAGTCTTTTTGAGGAGAAATATTATGGAATGATACAATTGCAATTGTGCAAAGAAATGTATATTCCATTGAAACGGAATTCTGTGAAGAATTACTTTTCTTTGTTAATTTGTATAATTTTGCCAGAAAGTGGAACACACTTGTGTGAGATGAGTTGCGTCAAAAAATCCTTGAACTGACTTGCAAAATACTTTCCAGAACTTCATTTATATTCCACTCTTGGCTGCAGCACAATACTTTCACTTCTTGGTCATTCTCATTTTACGTGTAGGTTCTTTTTTTGTGTGACTTTGTGCTTTCTTCTGGGTCCAGCGTATTTGGTCCCTCCTATTTCATGATTTCTGTGAGTAGATTCTTCTTGATGCTCTACTGGGACTTCAGCATTTAGTTTTCTTACCTTTGGTATCGTCTATCAACCATCATTTCATTCTACCCAGTTCCAAGGGAACTTGTTTCATAAAAAGGAAGATAATCCATTTATTCCACTTCCAGGTTCAGTGCTTTCAAAGTCCATTCCTTGTTTTTTCCCCTCAGTAACACTATGTGGATAAATTATTTTTCCAGCCGCTGCTGACCAGAGGCTTACAAGTCTGTTGGGAAAAGAAAAAAAGTATTAGTCAGCAAGTGACCGACAAAACAATATGGCATACAATGAAGACGTCCTACAAACATGTTATAGCTCAATTTAACCTTGTGTAATAAATGATATGTCAAGATTACACTGGCAAATGCATGACTTACATTTATCTTTTATAACTTTAAGGTCAGTAAGTGTAAAAGAATGTCATTAATTCATGCCCATGCTCTTACTATATGTCATCATTATACAATGTATACACTTTAAAATACAAAAGACTATATTAAAGAACTACAATTTGGCCTCAATTACACGAGACAAAACCATAAGGAAACACGATCATATTACCAGATAAATATGTCATCCATTGCCACCAAAACCGAATATCACCTGTCTAACAGACTGAATTATAATGAATTAAAAGCTATTGTATGTATTACAAAATGATACTGTATCAGAAATCATAAAGTGGCTGATCAGTAATACATTATGCTTATGCTTGGCACAGTAGGTCTTTTTCAACTAAAAAAAGTAAATGCGATTTGCAATATAAGTGTAGATTACTGTATAAACTACATTTGGAATGTTCTTACAAAAAATATAAATATATGTAATAAATTCCATAGGTGTCAAGCTTGTGTTGTCTACTTTTTTTCCCACAAACAGATTGATTTATTGCCTTTTAACACATTTGGGCAATTGTGCTTTCAATAGTATACCATAAAGCCAATCATTATAATCTAATTATCAACCCCTTTGCAGTGTATCAATTTAAAGCATTGACTACTATTCCTGGCGTGACGTCTGACGTCGTCAATCACGCTATAATATGGGCATTTACAATGAGTCCTCCTAGTTTAAATCTATTGCTGTGCAGCAAAAAAAAACATTTTTGTCAGACTGCATTCTCAGAGATAAAAATGAATCAAAAGCTATGATCACTGCAAGGATGATGAATAGTGGAAAATATTTCCAATGCCTTATTTTTCCATTTCATCTAAACAGGCCAAAAAAGGACTATAATGTTATGATATCTAAAAATAAAAGCAAAACGCCATTGAGAGGTTGCAATCAGATTGTATAAATATTGTTCTCATTGACATTCTGCTAATTAATAATCAATAATACAGCACATAGGGACACATGCGTATTTATGTATTGATTTTGACCTTGGGTAAAAGTGACAGACCAGAAAATAGTCTTAGTTAGCCTTAATATTTACAGGGAAAGAGATTTTTGGTCATTAAAAAAATCAAAATCAAAACCATAACCTGCAAACCTTGCAACCACATTTATTTGGACAACATATTTTGGGTCATGAAGCCACTTAATTATATTAGATGGTATCCAATGATGGCCTACAAGACCCAAAATATGATTTTTTTGACAATAGGTTGCACATGAGTGACAAGTTAACCCATGATGGATCATAGCACAAAAACAAGCAATGCATGCATCAGACATTTTCTTCAAAACATGCCAGTCCAGTCTTGCAGGCTGATATAATGAAAAGTCTGTACAGTTAAAAGGATTTTATTGATCTCCACCCTTGTATGTTGATTACTAATGAATCACAGTAGCTCTCTGATCACGACCAACAGTAAAAAAAAACTGCCTCTGTAATATCATGAATATGGCTATCATATGAGTAAGAGCATACGCAATCCTATTATTGCATCACATTTAGACCGCAAGCAATACATTATGTTGTTTTTAGCCAATGACAAGCTTTACGCATTGCAATGATCTTTTGGCACTGCTTTCTTTTTGATATGTTTGAGTTTAGCGTTAGCTCACATGCTGCAAATTAGAAGCTAACAACGCTATGAGCTGTACTGGGCAAATCTAGCAAGACAGCTAATTAAGGCTTTTTTTTCCTTGCTTTTCCATGCAAAACGAGAGCACGAAAGGCTGAAAGGCGGCGTGTAAGCTAGCAACTGAAGCGATTAAGTGTAGCTGTTCCACATCACATTGAGTGGAACAGCGACAAACTGGGTTAGCTAACGTGTATGGAGGAAACATGCAAGAAGACGTGATGCGAGATGATTAGCATCACTCTACCGGCCGTCTTTTTCCCCATTCCGAACATCGCTCTAAGGCTAGCTAACATCCCTTTATACACATACCTGAAATCGTAACAATACAAGGCCCTGCTTAGACTGAAAGCTTCCTTTTTGACAATCCCGATGTTGTGGCAGGAAACCCCAGTGTGGAGTAGAAAGCTACGCCGCTTTTCCCTTCAGCCTGGATGGGTCCAGGAAACCCCGAGCATCGGTGATCAAATTCGGGGAGGGAAAGCCGTCACCACAGTCAGAACCAGGGGCCTCTCTTCCGATTTCCCCCTCTTTTTCCCCCTTTTGTCCTCACCTCCAGAAATGATGAGAGCAGGGCACAATCAGGGTGCCTGTGGGTCCCGTCAGCGGTGAGGTCCACACTGTCACCCCCGCCCCTTCTTCTCTCCTCTCCTCTCCTCCCTCTCCTCTATCCTCTCTCCCTCTTTTCTTTTTTCACTCACCACTGATGTGATTGCACCTACTTTCAAGTATAACGATGGTTTTTGCAAAGCGAGCTAACGTCACTTTCCGCCCCTAAACACATTTGCATACATTCCTCAGATGCTCCTTTCCCTAAGACATGTTTTTTTTTTCATGCAACACACACAAAACATTCCCTGCATCCCCTCCTTCGCTTCTACATGACATCTCTTCCTTCTCTTTTTATTTCTCAGATTTTTAGCTATTTCCAAACTATAAGAGACATTTTCCCAATACTAAATGCTTTTTGTTATTAATCGGTACTGATGGAATTTTTTTCTTACAACAGCGTTCCTTTGTTCTTGTTTCACCTTCAATGAAAGTGAATTATAGTTACTATCTTGAGGGCCCAAGTGTAAAATGACAGCAACAACATGAGCCTGCACAGAATATGGGCCTATATTACAGATATATTGCCTATATATTATTATTATCTCTCATTTTCTGAACCACTTTATCCTCACTAGGGTCGCGGGGGTGCTGGAGCCAATCCCAGCTGACTTCAGGCCAAAGGAGGAGGGACACCCTGAATTGGTGGACAGCCAATCGCAGGGCACAAGGAGACAAACAACCATTCATGGTCACACAAAAAAAAATTAGCAAAAATATACTATAATATCTACAGTGGGCGAAGAAATAGAAATGTCTGCCAGGGAAAGAAATGCATCCATGTGGTTTTAAAAGGAAAGAATTCACTTTTGATTGATGGCACAATTGACCCACTAAATTTGAATTTATAAAGGATACCCTCTTGAGATTAACCATTTCATTTTCAAGGGGGTCGTAAGAACTACCCTAAAAGAAAAGATTCAAAATGCACAGAAAATGACACTGGGATGCCCCAAAATGTGCAAGAAATCACCTATAAGTACCCTAAGATTTACAAGGAAAGACCCAAATTAACTGATTTGTCACCATTTACAACAGTAGATAATTAGTGGGATAATTAGCTATGAATTATCATGTTTTGAACCAGTGCTGCCATCCCTCCCAGTCAAAATGGATTGGACATCTATCACTATCATTGGTAGCTATTGAGTTAATGCAGAAACATCAATTGCAGTTGTTTTATATTGGTTAAATAAAAATGATTCCTAAACATAATGACATCAATCAATGAATTAATTGCAACAAGATTTTTCTAACTAAAAAAAATGCTTGCTTTTGTTGATCAAATACTTGTTTTGTCCAGTCAGCCTAATCAATATTGTGCATGTTTATATTTTGAGGGCGTCTAGATCCACAGAACGAATACACTTTAAGGCTATTCAACCGTATATTTTGGTCATTAGCTAAATTAATTTTATGATGGTTTATAATTACAGTTTTTTTATTAATGTGTTGTCAGTTGGCTTCACATCAAAAACATTTTTGTAGTGTTTATCTCACCATCTCAAATTCACAGCAAGGGACTGTAAATGTTCCTTTTTTTCCTCCAAAATAAGAACGTTAATGTTTGTCTATGGAGACTGTTTTGTCTAATAAAACACATTTCTTTATGTAGGCTCTGTGTCATAAAGATAACAATAAACTGCATAGCTATACAAAGAAAAGAATCAAACAGGACATATTCATTAAAACAATTAACCTGGGTCAATTGTGCCATCAATCAAAAGTGCATTCTTTCCCTTTTAAAAGCACATGAATGCATTTCTTTCCTTTGCAGACACATGTCTATTTCTATCATAGTTGCCATAGCAACTGCAGCACAGGGCTTTAACTGCGGCTAATTTTGAGGCTACAAACATTGGCGGCTCACATGCGCATTTTAATGTGTACACACAATCCAGGTTCAATTTTCCTCACGAGAAAATAGTGTGCAACATGCGGTTGTATACTTCTGGAGCGAGGGAGTCGACAAAAGAAAATAGCTGTGCAGTGCATTGATACGCCAAAACCAGTAAGTCAGCCAGCCAGGCCTATCCAATCAACAGGGATGCCTGCTGGGATACATGCGGCCGTTTCATCACAGACAAGGTCACAAAATCATCTATTGAACAACCACAAAGCACACAGAGGAGAATGAAACTACATTTTTTTGTTTATGACGGCAAACATACACCAAAAATCCAGTTTTTTTTGCCCCTACAAGGCACTGATTTAACTCAGACGTCCAATCAATTTTGAATGGGAATGCTGAATGGATGGAAGTTAAAATAAATTGGGTGTGAGTAAAATATTATTATTTTTAAAGTATTTTAGAATGTTGTTTGGGCCAGTAATCAATATATATTTCTATTTTAATTGAATTAATCTAGCTTTTTGGGCTTTAATAGTAGATTTATGTAATTTTTTTGGTTTAAATAAAAGCATAAAAGTGCTGGTGTTCTGTTATTATTTTTATTATTATGATTATTATCATCATTATGATTATTCTTATTATTGGTCTGATTGTGATGATTATTATTGTCATTATAATGATTATTATTGGTATGATTGTGATGACTATTATTGTCATTGTTAGTGTCATTATTATGATTATTATTATTGGTATGATTGTGATTATTATTATTATTGGTATGGTTATGATTATTATTGTCATTGTTATTGCCATTATTATGATTATTATTATTGGTATGATTGTGATGATTATTATTATTGGTAGAATTGTGATGATTATTAATGTTGTCAGTTATTGTCATTTCTATTATTACTAATTTATTTTTGAACACAGGATCTATGTCATATGGCATTGATAGTTCATGTTCTCCATAAGTTTAGTGGGTGTCTTAAAATATCACATTTACTTGCATTAGAGTTTCAAAATTACATTGTTAAATAGTTAAGGGAAGCATGTGGGAGCAGGATGCAGGTTGAGAAAGTCCATGCTCTACATATTTTTAGCTCCATATAGTAATTATGTGTAAGTTGTAAAACTACAGTGGGTGTCACAACCCTAACAGACTGTACAATTTGGATTCCTACCAAAATGTTGGGCGATATATAAATGCAGTCCCACACGCTGCAGAAAGGCATCTAAATAATTTATGATGTTATTAATCATATTCTTCAGAGTCTTCAGAGATTCCAAGTGGAGTTTAATCCACTTAATGCTTTAGTTTTTAATTCTGCATCCCGTGTCCAATACATTTATATTTAATGAATACTATATATATATAGTTATACTTAACAAATATTTTTAATGTACAGTAGTTTAACTGACAAGACTAAGACCCATTCATTGTATGCTAGCGAATCACTGTATAGGGAAAAAACAACTAATTTTGTTTAAATGGAATTAATGCCGTCAACACTCCAGCTCACCCATTTCTATAAAATATTATTAGTACAAGCAATTTGTCACCAAGCAGATGTTCTAGCAGTTTCCTTGGCGACCACATGGAGTCTTATTACTGATATCTACCAGCAACTGTATAACCACGTCCTCTACTGATATCAAATACTCGAGCTATGTCAAACACTACATCCAAACGATCATAATGCTCGACTGGGATTGACTGTTAAAAAATGCATAAAGTTTACCAATGCACTGTGGTTATAGGTCGTCTTTTTATGGGCAAAGTATGGCCCTATGTGATAGCTGTTAAAATAACACCACACTAGGAATTCAATAGGAGTATATATATATATATGAATAATGTATCTTACTGGTGGAAGAAATTCAGATGTAGACGAATCACTATAAACCACTAAATTTGCCATATGATAAGGCATATGTCCAACAATATTTAAACATAAGTTACACAGCAGTTCGTTTCAATAAGAAACATTAGGAATTAAAGGGAGCTATGTTTAATACAGACCTTTCGGGTGATCTTGAGGGTATGGGTGTCCAAACTGGACGTCAATGGCCATGGTGGATGCAGGTTTTCATTCCAACTTATAAAGAAAATACATTTCCACCAATCTATAGCGTCTTAAAGGTGCAATTAATCGATTTCAGTCAGGTGCCTCTTGTTTTGGCTCAAACCTCATTGGTTTAACTGTTCATGCTGGGTCAGTTGGTACAAAATCTGCCCCCACTATGGTCCTCTGTGTGATAGTTTAGACACCCCCTACCATAGGGTCTACATCTGGGGTGGGCCAACTATTCCACAAAGGGCCACAGTGGGTAAGGGGTTTCGTTCCAATGTATCAAGAGGGCAACTTTTCAGTAATCTGGTGGATTGCAGTCAGGTGCTTTTTGTTTATGCAGAAACCCTGTTGGTTAAACTGTCTGGGGTGGATCGGTTGGAAGAAAAACCTACACCCACAAGGCCCTTGAGGACCACTTTGCCCACCCCTGGTTAAGTTGGTAACTGTGGGAAAGAAGTGGGCTAGAAATTGTATAATGTACTTTACCATTTCACTGGCACTGACGATGATAGACGTCCAATGATGTGGTAATTCGTCCCCCAGTTGTAAATTTAAATGACTTTGTCACCAGTGGAAATCCAATCAGCTTGAACTGAGAGGGAATGCTGCCAATGAGCATTCAGCTGTGAATTTAAATAAGTTTGTCATTAGTAGACGTCCAATCCATTTGAACTAGGGATCTGTCTGACAGCATATGAACAAATGTCCCTCTCAGCCATTCCAGTTCAAATAGATTTGACGTTTTTATCGTCATCAATGGGAGCCAATGAGTTAACAACATTTCAAGTTAGTCAACAGAATAAAATATATTTAGAAATGACATTGGTCATTAATTATGCAAAATATCCCACATAATTAAATCAAAGGACAATCCTTGCACCCAAAAATAAACACTATACACACAACTAAAGTATTTAATCAAGATAGATTCAACTTACTGCCCTCTGGCAGGAGCTACAGGGCCATAACAGCCAAGACAAACAGACTCAATGACAGTATTATTCATTGACTATTTACCTGTCTGTTTGGTTGTTGTTGTTATATGTGCACTTCCCTACTTATTACACGTCTATACTTATATATGACAATAAAAGCATTCAATACAATTCATATTATTAAACAACAGGCGGCGCTCTCACCCAATGTCTCTCATTGCAAATGACCAGATCTGACCATCTGAGTTGAATTTCGTCAATGTCTTCAGCAACCAGCAGAGAGAGCTCCTGCCTAATGTCTCCTCGCTTTTTTTTCCATCTTTTAACATCAAGGCTGTCTCCCTGCCACACTCCTCGTATCCTAGCAACCACAGAACCCTGCCTCCAATCACTACGGATACCGGGAGGGATGGAGGGAGGGAGGAAGGAAGGAAGGGTGAGGGTGTGAGAGTCAAAGGAGGAGGCGGCGGCAGTGAAGGAGGCTGGTGAGCTATCAGCATCCAATGCAGCAAACCTGAATAGATGAGTGTCAGCCAGGTAACTATGAAAGCAGGGGTCTTTTGGAGGTGGCTCGTATTGTCGGACTCCGGCTGGGCGGGCGAGTGGAAAAAAAAAAGGGCTGGAAGGAATCCATGGAAATCATATTTCAAATCAGTCAGGTGATAAAATGTGAGAAGTGAGTGATTGCCCTATTAAAATAGTTTGTCTTGTGGGCTCCAAAGCTCATACCCCATTCTCTCCTCCGACTTTAGGTCTGGCCATCCTATCTCTCATGAATACTTTTCATTCAATTCAATTATGATCACTGCTCTGTCCTTGTAACTGTAAGAGTCTGCAGTACCCCGTGGCACATTTAGGTCTAGTGTCCTATCTGCAACTGCATATACATATATATAGTTTTCAAATGTTCTAATCAATAGTGAGAGATATACTTGAATGTATTGTGTCATTAAAGAAATATTATCACACTAATTGTATTTTCTGCCATCAGTTGGAATATATATATATATATATATATATATATATATATATATATATATATATATATATATATATATATATATATATATATATATATATATATATATATATATATATATATATATATATATATATATATATATATATATATATATATATATATATATATATATATATATATATATATATATATATATATATATATATATATATATATATATATATATATATATATATACATATATATACACACACACACACACTTATGTGCGCCTCATAGTCGTGAAAATAGGGTATATATGTACACAAATATATAGATGTAAATGTACATGTGTATATGTATATATGTATATATGTATATGAATATATGTATATATGTATATAGGCACTAAAACATGAGCATTCAAACCCTAAATCTACGTAATCTATCTAATATAGTTAAATCTATGCCATGTAAGGGTTTCTAATTCACACGTGGCAGGGTTAAAAGGATAATGCATTACATATCGTGATGTCATACATACAGTATACAGTACGAGTGCATGGTCGCCCACACTCTGAATTTGCACGTACAGACTTTCACACACTCTCGTGTGATGCGGCACTGACCTCAGCCACGGGATCTTGTCTTCTCATCCTTCCTCCTCCTTCTCCCCCGCTCCCGATGGTGGCTGTCATGAGGGGGATACGCAACAGTGAAACGTGAGTGACAGTTTTTTTGTCAGGAACACTAGGTTGTCATCAATATCAGGTGGATTCCCAAGAAGAGCCACTCCATTGAAAGCCATTCATGAAAACATCCCTTTAAAGCATTTGTGTTTGAACCTTAGATAAAATGTCCAACATTTGACATTGTGATGAACATTACTTTTGGGCAAGAGTGTCAAATTTAGTCTTTATTTATCTACACAAATGTTGGCTTGCCTCTTATTTTCCATGACTTTTCTAAAACCACAAACTGACCAGAATAATATCCCAATAATAATGGGATGCAGTAAGTTTATAAAGAAGACTATTATTTTGTGCAGTATTTTTTTCCAATGAGAAAATTTAGAGAAAAGGATATCATATAGTCCTGTGGAATTAAATTTTGTACCTATAATATTAAAAAAAACAACTCATCCACCTCTATTTGTAATTAATTAATGACTGAATACCCTAAAAGGTGAAAGAATTGAACATATCTTTAGGTGTGAGTCGATAAGACAGACAAAATGCTTGCAGCTGTTGTCAGGGCAACCGTCTCTCCGCACTGGCTTCTTTAACCCTTTCTCTTCAACACATCCCTTTCACATTCTGTCCTTTATCACCACCACATTCTCACACTTTTGCTGATGTCCTCTCACTCCATCTGTCCCTTTTTTTAATGGCCGTGCAGCCCTCAGCTCTCTGGCTGTAAAACAAAGTTGCGATCTGTGAGCTGTTTGGTCTTAATCTTTGATTACTCCACCTCATGTGCATCCTCGCACGCGTGTGTTTTGTTAGCACTGACTCATTCTGGACTAAAGAATGGTGATAATTTGTGCTGTCTGTTGTTACATAGCAGCAAACCGTTGTTTCACTCTAGGTGTTATTGAGGATGTGAAGGAATGGTCGAATGGCTTTTGTGATAGGGTAAACAAGTTATGCTAAAGGAATAAGTGCATCGAAAAGGGTGAGTTAAGTTTGACCAAGTGTGAAAGAGAGAAGGCGAAATGTATTGTTTTGTTTGCTATTTTGTTGGAAGAACAAGAGGTGATAAGCAAATAACTGATAATTAAGCAGTAGCCACTTGTTTTAGGACCAAATACCAATTAAATAAATAAATAAATAAATAAATATATATATATATATATATATATATATATATATATATATATATATATATATATATATATATATATATATATATATATATATATATATATATATATATATATATATATATATATATATATATATATATATATATATATATATATATATATATATATATATATATATATATATATATATATATATATATATATATATATATATATATATATATATATATATATATATATATATATATATATATATATATATATATATATATATATATATATATATATATATATATATATATATATATATATATATATATATATATATATATATATATATATATATATATATATATATATATATATATATATATATATATATACATAGATATACAAATATAGGGATTTTTGCATGACTTATATTTCTGCATTTCTCAATTTCTGTTTGTCACATTTTGAAAAATAACTCAGCTAAATGATCAGCTATATCTGCAAAGACATAACTATTGCATTATTTGCATTACAAGACAACTAAAGTTACCTAGATAAAGTTATCATTCATTTATCCACTCATCTCCAACACCCCTTATCCTATTAATGACATTGTCCAAAAGGCAGACTAAGTTAAAGTTAATCAATATGTATTGTCCCTTTACGTGTATAATAAATCAAACTCAAACCCCTTAACTTCTCGCATATTAATCCGAGTTATCATTCCTAAACAATGCTTTATGCTTATCATTACTGCATATACTCAATACTGTTCAAGCTATGAAAGGTCATCATCTGATTTAGTAAAGCATTGTTTTTACCAGAACTTTGTTCTCTCTTTGCCCTGGCAATGTTCCTTGTGAAGAGCAGATCGTGTGCGCCCGCAGCTGCAGGACCGGGAGCTCACAACTTAGCTTCTGGCCAACAACAACTTGAACAACAACAAGATGCTGCTTGAGGCTCAGGATGCACTGCTTGGATGCTTGGCTGCTTGGCTGAGCCCTGGAGATAAAAATGAAGAAGCAGATTTCTAAAACTTGATTAAGAGTGATAGAAACGACAGAAGCACCAAAGTAGGATGTGAAAGTCAAAAGGAGAAAAGGAGTATATGTACAGATTAGAGCAATTGAAACATGTAAATAAAGCCCCAAAAATATTTACAACAATACATTCCTAGTACAATCCAACTTAGATACTGCATGTGTACTTAAAACAATATACTGTGTATATTTCTTAAGTGTTTAGGCCTATGGTAAGAGTATTCAAAGAAAAGGTAACAATAACTTATAATTTTGTATCCCCGATTTTACCTCCAATTGTAGCAGATTCAGAAAAACTTCATACCTGTGCAAAATTTACAAAACAATGTACTTAGTCACCCCAGAAATCCCCAAAACATGCAGGAATTGAACTAAAATCAACACAAAGTGACCTTTAAGTACTCCAAAATGAAATGATTGTCCATCATTAACAACAATAGACATCCAATTCCTATAGCCTGGAATGAATGACAATCAATGCTTATATTTTAGTACTATTGACAGTGCTAAAACATCCAATCCATTCTGACCAATCAGAACAGATTTTAGAGATCTAGCAATGTCAATGGCAGCCAATGAATTAACAAGTGACCTGGAAATGCATTAAGATTAATGGGTAAGCAAAATATCACACAAATTCTCCAGAAATGGGATTTTCAAGATAGGCAAATCCTTCTTGTGAAATACATCCTCAATCTTGTTTTAATACGGAAATGTAAGACCACTCTTGTTGAGTGTTGCTGTACAAGGGGAAGGAGAGATGGGTATGAGAGCGCCCGAGGGGCCTAGATGGCATCACTCAAAGCTTTGTGGATTGCCAGCAGCCATGTGGATGGTGGAGGGGCAAGACCCAAACCCACCCGCTCTACCATATGGCCCCTCTTCCTACTGCACGGCCTCCCCTCTGCTTCCAAAAAAACAAAAACAAACACGGCATCTTAAAAAGACTCCGCACCAGTTGCATGAAACTTATATCTTTTTTTTTATTATTAATACTCAACACATTTTGTTCATGTACAAAGAGAAAGAATAGTCTTATTTAATTAAGCACTTATAATTGTCGGTATTTATCTTTATTAGAAGTACCACAATAATGTATTTTCGCAGTTTTTTTGCCATGACATGGTTAATTTTTCTGTTATTGAGATTACTTTGATTTCATACAAAAAGTTAATGTCGTCCCTATTGGTATTTACAAACCTGTACAATAAATTGTTATTTTTTTTGTGAAATGTTTTTTTTTCTTATGGTGTAAACATGTTGGTATTCTTTCAAAGAAAAGTGCCACAAAAAAGAGAAACGAGTGGCTAAGAGCAAAGTGTATGTATAGAATTATGTATACAATTGATAGTATTTATTTATACTTTACATTTTGTTGAGCCACAGTAAATTAAATCAAGTGGAAATGAGCCCCTTTTGTAAACTCACTCTGCATTTGAAATACATTTAGTAGCAACCCCTTTTCCGTTGCCTAATTTTTATTATAAATTAGCAACATGATAAATGATAAATTAGCACTGCACATACACACAAACTACTTGTCAAGATATTCCGTTAAGAACACACCGGGATTCGAACATTACTATCATGTAAAAGTTCCCAGCAAATGAGTAATGTAGTAGTATCACAGTATATGTCTTTCTGGCGGCTTGTGATAAAATCAAGTGCTTAAAAACAAAGTGCTTTTTACAAGTACTTATGATTAAGAGCAATTGCCCCGAAAAACACCGAACTGACATTCTTTGTCAAAGATGTCAGCTAGATTGACATTTATGTCCTCCAGCTTTACCATGTTTTAGTAACTCAACATTGCATTGTTAAAAACAATTAAATAAAATAAAGTGACAGTGTTTTTGTCAACAAGAAGCCTCCAAACAAATGTGTGCAAAGAAGCCAAGCCAATTTGGTCTGAAGTGAGACAAAAACCTGTGACGAGGCAGCTTACTCACTGTCCAGCAGCCAATAGCTGGCAGCAGAATAGAAATGCTCAATTATAGGTGGATATACACCTTAACTCCTCAACAGTAGCAGAAAACTAGCCCTCATCTAGCCTCAAAATTACAAGGGCACCAAGTGATTTTGTAGCATGGGGGAAAAAAAAATATGATAGACGACCAAGATGGTTGTTTTGTAAAAACAGAGAAACCGAGTTATCACTGAACTTTGGTTAGAGTCGGGTGTTAAGTTTCATTAGCAAAAAATTGGATTAATAGAATTATCCTGCACTCTTCTATCCATTGTTCACCTTCAATGAAGCAGAAAGTAATGCTAATGGGAAAACAGCATGTTAAAACAACAAATCTGTCAGTATACTGCCTATACGTCTAACCGCGGTCACGTTTTGAGACACTTTCTCATGGTAGAGTAATTGTAAACATCTGACATTGTTAGTCCTTCCTTTCTTTCATTAGTTGAACGCTTCAAAGCAGCTGGAGAAAACGGACCTACTCTAAATTTTGGGTAAATTCCTCGGAGTAAAAACTATTTCAACTGGGAATGTCGGCAATGAGTGATTGTGTTTCATTACCATTGATGGCAAGCAACGTCCAATCCATTTCAACTATGCCAATCACTGTCAATTGCAGCCAATGGGTTATGGGGGCCTCTATTAGAACAAAAATAAAAAGACTATTGTATTTTTACGACTATAAGGCGCACCACATTATAAGGCCCACCGCATTATAAGGCGCACACTCAATGAATGACACATTTTAATTATTTTCCCCCATATATAAAGCACACTGGACTATAAGTCGCCCTGTCTATTTTGGAGAAAATGTAAGACTTTTAAGTGCGCCTTATAGTCGTGAAAATACGGTCGTTAAAGCAAAGGAGCAAAAATTCAAAGCAAGTCAGTCTACTGAGCAAAAATGAATCAACAGTTGAATTTGTTCAAGCATAGCAAAATGTAGCAAATGACTAAATGCTTGTATTTTCACAAGGGGTTGCACCAATGCATTTCAGTTTGAACATGATCTCTTCCACATTATTGTGCTGAACCGCTCAGCAATATTAACAGCATCAACACTGGTGTGCACTCGTGTGTTCTACACACACACACATTATGTACATACGTCATTCTTTACCACAGTGATGTCTATCCCAATGATAAAGAGGGAACAGGATAGGCCGGGCCCTCGATGGCTCTAAATTCTGTGTGCAATCACCATTAAAGCCCAGCTTAGCAAAAAAAATAAAAAAAACTCAACAACAAACAAAGCAAAATGCAATTATGTCCCAAGTTTTGGACAAGGATTGCTGCCTAAAAATGAAAAGCTCACAAGATATGCTGCTCTTATCTGCAAATATCATACATGTAATATTGTATTACATAAAATGTTGTCGATACTTGAATTGCGCTTGGAAAAAGAGAGAATCTAACACAATTCAAGGGAAACTTAACAAAGACCTAAAACTAAATTGTCCCCTTTTTTATGTCACCATACATCTACACCTACGGCAAATGATCAATTTCTTAAAACACTTGTAGTGAAAATCAGAAAAAAAGCCTTAACATAATCCATATAAGGATTGTTAAACTATCATAACATGAGCGTAAAATAAAGAGTTTGAAATACGTCACTTAAATGAGTAATACTGATGTCTTAACTACATTTTTTATCCATGTATTTTTTTCTTGGTTTATATCTTAAATTACTGTATGTAAAACTTTTTGAAAGTTACATCCTGTCTGTCTGTTTTACTGTACAAAGTGAAAAGAGAATTTGAATATACTATATACAATAAAAGCTTAACATACTAATGCCGACTGAGATGTCATCTCCAAAATATTTCTTCCTTCTTTTCACGTCGTTTCCAATCATCTTACTTGCTTCTCGGATTAATGATTGATCTGAAAATGTGCACATATAAAAAATTCCAGAGATCCGAGTCTATTTATTTGTATTCATGTTTGTATGGGAGGTGTTCAGATTTAAGGCTAACTCTATCAATCTCACGATCACATCGTTACTTATGAATTGATGAATAGTAATCAGCAAGTCTAGGAAAAAAAAAAAACAGCGCTATTATCGCCATATTGTGACTTGCATCATCACTCACGCAACACACACACACACACACATACACACAAGCACACACCTATAACAGTGGTGTATTTAGATGAGGTTATAAGATAGATGTCAGCACTCTGCACACTTCAGCAGCTCCAATCTTGGCTGAGCACTCCTGCGCAATCTCTTGCAGCCCTTGAACTTCTGACACCACCAGCTAATTGAAGATCAAACCTTTAAATAGCTAATCGAGGCATTTTTTTTTTATTTTTCAAATTCTGAACTGGTAGATGATGAGTCATTAGCACACAGCTCCTGTGAAGGGAAGAGGGTGTGATGAGATGATAAGGCATGTCTACTGAGTGCCTGAACCTACACTAAGTAAAGGTCCTGTGCAATAATGAGGCTTTGCCAGCTTTAAAAAAAATATCTACATCAGCTGATACTGATACCTCAACGGCTTTTCTCAAAGAGACATATGCCTCTAATCAACATATTATGACTATCATTGTCACAGGGCAACATTCTTCCCCCCCATCTTTGCGCAAAAGTTCAATATGCCTCCCGGACCACGGACACGTTAGATGTTGTCATAGGTGATACGATTAAGAGGCCAAACAGGTGGTGACTATTACCATGTAACCTGAATCAAAAAGAAGCTAAGTAGAAGGCCGCCGTGCTGTGAAGTGGGCCACTCCAAGACAGTGTGGGACATCCTGAATAGAACTGGCATACAGGTTCATAAAATCATTTTTTTTACGAAGTTATAAAACTCTGCAGCATCCTGTATCTAAACCACTGCCAGGCAGCATCTCTAGCCGCCTGTAAATTGTTTTTTTTTTTTTTTTAACTGCAGTTTCGGCGCCACGAACGTGAAGAGAACACCAAGTAATGGCGTCGCTGCATGACCGTGTGAACAGGAGGACACTTCCATTGGAGACCATTAAGGCACATCCTTTTCTCTCAGCATCTGTAGCTCTCAGGCTTGGACTAAAAATGCAAGTCAATATATGCACTTGATTTTGAAATATCTCAAAATGTTAATAAAGTATGAGTCTTTGAAATCTCTTAAGGAGAAGAAAATGGACGATACTCATATCAAGTCAAATATCCCACAACTCAAGAGTTCAGTCTTTCTGGCTTTAAAAAAGGTACGCACGACCAGCCAGTACAAAAAAAAAAAAAACGGGGATGGATTATCACACCAACGTAAAACGATAAAAACAAAGATTTTATAAGCAGAGTTATTACAATCAGTTTAGTTGTTCACAATGTTATTAATATTACTGTTGATCTTGTACCCTGTTTTTGTTCTGTTCAGAAGAATATTTTATGTCATTCATGATTGTATTTCTCATAGCAAATGAATCTTTTGGTGTCGGGGAGGACAGCGCAAGGGCGGCGGTGGGAAAACAATGGAAGTGGAGTGGGACTAGTTTGGAAAGGAGCAATGAAACGATGTCTCCGGAGAGAACGGGAGGCAGAAGTCATCCGTGTTGCCAGTCTGGCACTGCGACAATGTCTTCTTTCCGAGACGACGCAGGCCCAGATGGGCCGCCGGCTTCACCCCTCCGATCTCGCAGTCTTCTCTCGTAAGCGCTCAGCGGGAGCTCACAGGCGGCCGTCAAGTCTCACCAGGATCGCGCGTCCAATATCAAATTAAGATGAGCGATAATGGCCAAGAGGCGTTGACTGTGGCTTCACTGCTGGGTGAAATGCCAGGCTTTTTTGTTGAGTGCATTTTCCAGGTTGGCAGGGCCATGTTAATTGACTTTGACTGGACATAAAAGTAGAGTAGCTTTGGCCATTTGGGAGATGGGTCTCAAATACCCCCATCTCAACAAAGTCTCTTGATTTTTTTAGTTTTTTTTTTTTTTTTCGTTTTTACCAAGGTTTGCTCGCAAAATATAAATTTTTCTATGAATCAAGTTTGCATTCTACTTCTTGCACCGCATTGGCCTCTCGTGTTACACTCTCAGTATGGTATAGAGATGCAGTGTGTGGACAGTGTCTTTTAAAAACATCCCTGATCTCCTGACACTACACACCTCTATTCCATTCTCAATTTCAAATCCAGTCAATCTCTCACACGTCCGACTCAATACTAGACAGTTTCTCGTAGACATGGCCGTTGCTTCCATTGAAGGGTCGCTGTGGACCGACCCCGAGCATGGATCCGTGGTGGTTTAGCCCGCCAAGGCTGAGCTCTTTCGGGAACCGCGGGGACACGCTGGACATAACCCCGGTCGTGGCAGAAGTCGGCAGATAAGATGTGGTGCTCAACTGGCTCCTGAAGTCACTTCGGCTGTTTTTGGCAACCTGTTGCTGCTGCTGCTGCTGTTGCTTTTTCATATAATACTGTTTAGCCCCGTGCATGAGACACTGGTCATCATCAAACGTGGGTATAAAGGGGTTCTGGTTTACCCGGTCGGGATAAAGCGATTTGGATAAAGAGAATGCTGCCCCGCCTCCACCTTCCATCAAAGACCTATCCCGGTCTCTCATGTCTCTCTCTCCTACGGAGCGACGGTGGAGACCCTCGCCTCCTCTGAACAGGCCACCGAATCGGCCCTCTCCTCCATAAAACGAAGGGTCCCTGTCTCTTTCCCTCTCTCTCTCAGAGCCGCCATGACGCTCAAATATGTGAGCAAACGGGCTGGTGCCCTCCATGTAGCGTTCTTTCTCCTTCAAGCTAACACTTCGAGGGGGTGGCAGCATTCCGCCCATACCAGGACCACCCATTCCCCCAACTCCACCACCCATGCCGCCCATCATGCTCCCCATGCCGCCCGACTCGTCCTTCTGGAGGTCGACGAAAGCGTCGTACGAATGTTGCCGTCTGAGCGGCTTTCCAAATCCTCCACCTTTCCTCCTCTGCTGGGCTTGCGATTGCGGCTGGGGGATTGCACCCATACCTCCTCCTCCTCCTCCTCCTCCCCCGGCGTTCCCGCCGCCACCGATCTGTTCCAAAAGGTGATTATTGTCCTCGCTGATATCGTAGAGGTTTCCTGTCTTTTTACACCCCTCGCAACGCATACAGGTTGCAGAGCTGGGGCGACTACTTCCTCCGCCACCCGACGACCCGCAGCTCATACCGACGCCGTATCCACCGCCTCCGTGCATGGACATCTGCTTCACTCCTCCACCAGACCGACAGTTCCTGCACTCCCACTCTCCTCCTGCCAATCCAGATCCTCCACCGCCTTTTGAATCAGACTTTTTGGGTTTGCTCTTGAGAAAGTCCTCCACCGGAACCAGAGAAGTGCAAGTTGGTACTCCGCTATCTCTACTTCCGGGTCCCTCGGTCAGATCCACATGTTCCCATTGAGGAACACCCTCTTTTGGGCGGAACTGGTCCAAGTAAAAGTCCCTGACGCTTTCTTTTTCTCTGAAGAGATAGTTTGTGTCGTTATTTCCTCCTCCGCCTCCGCGCTTACGGTCTGATGGCAATGGTGGTGGTGAGGCAGAACGATGGTTGTGATAGTGGTGGTGGCTTATATGGTAAGGTTTTTTCCTGTAGCCCAACTCAATCTCATCCAGCTCACGCCTGGACTTGGCAGAGGCCGGCCTCTTTTTCAGGCTATCGCGATATTGTTTGCGTTTCTTTGCATTGCCTTCCAGGTTCCCGTAGGTTACCGTGTGCGTGGAGATATCCGAGACATCAGATCGTATATTTCCATCCTCGTCAGCTCTGCCGCCACAATACGTAGGCCCGGTGATGTAGGTGGAACCAGAGTTACCTCCTTTGAATGAAAACTTGCCATACAAGTCAGGGAGACCGCTCTTAAAGCTCTGGCCCGAGGGTGGAGTCTGTCCAGATAAAAGATCGAACTTGCTCATGTTTCTGTGGGTCAGCGCTGAACACGGCTGCGTGGTGAAAATAGGCGGCACCCCACCTCCGAGACTATCGCAATCAAACATGCCACCTTCCAAGGAACTGGCACTTCCCAAACTATGTGGCCGGTTTGGAGGTGGTCCACTAAGCCCAAGTGAGGAACCATGATGATGCAAGTAATGATCCTGGTACAGATTACTGTCCTTCATGTGAACGTTGCCAAACGTCCTTTCTACCTCGCTGATGTAGTCACTGAACATGTTATCTTCTGGTAAGTAAGGTTGCTTGCAGTCCGAATGACCCGCTAGGCTGCGTCTGTGTTCCGAGATGTCGTAAACGGAAGATTCGCGTCGAATGAAGTCCAGGGCGCTGTGCGGCGAGCCATTCACCCCGGAGGCCATGTTCTTGGCGGTGCGCAAGAGGCGCAAGATATTAGAATGAGTGTTGTTCATGGTAGCTGATGGAGAGTTTAATGCTGAGCTGCTTTTCTCTTCAATCTGTACGCCATGAATACAGCTGTATATTCCCTGTATGGGAAAATGGAGACAGAAACAGCATTAAAAAGTGAACATTTAAGAAATTTGGGAAACAAATACAAGGTCACAAAAAGAAAAACCTTATATTATGTCCAACAAGATGCATAGATGTTAATGCACGGTATATTTTAAAACTCATGTCAGGTCTAGTTTCTTTTTTCTGTCTAAAAAAGATAACAAATAAACAAAAAACGCACCAACTATTATAGTTTGTTGTTATTCTCATGCAGGCTGTGTTGGGGTAACTCACATTTAAAGATTGTTGCCATCCATGACATTATCAGACAAATGTGAGGAATCTTGAACTATTTTGCTAATTACTTACATAATCAAATTCATAAAATATCAAATATAATAGGTTTAGGCTTAGAATCTGTTAGCAACTAGTCCATGGAAGCATTGTGTGATAAATACCATAGTTTTCAAACTGCTAGTTAACTTTACAGTCCAGTGTGGCTTATTTATGGATTTTTATAGGCTAAAGAAATGAGCTGCCTGTTTATTTATTATTATTATTATTATTTGGGACATGATGTACCCCATACCACAATTTGGGCACTTGCTGCTTATAGTCCAATGTGGATTGTATACAAACAAATAAAGTTTTATTGAATATTTTGGTGGGTGCGCCTTATAGTCCAGAAATTATCGGAACAATGGAATCATTAAACTTTATTCATTGGTTGATTAGATCATAGAAAATGTACGTTAATATACGTGGCTATCCACTCGGTTGCCGGACCGCCTATACTGTTGTATAATAAACCATTATTTTCCCAGTACGAAACCCTATATATGCAAGATGACATAGAATTGTAATAGTGAGGATGATGGAATTGAAGAAAGGATATTATCCTGAGAGAGCCGGTGATTAATAAAGGCAAAGAAGGAGTAAAAACCCCTGGGGCCAACTAGTCAATACACTTCATCAAGGCCATTAGAAGTTGGTAGAACAATTTTCAATAAATTACGCCACCAAATTGCCTTCAATGTCAGTAGACACAAAGCTATCACCATGCAAAGAGAAACATCTAACCGACGAAGCAGTGGAGAATTATAGTGAAGAAAAAAAAAGATAAAGGGATTCATTTGAGCCTGCTGATGTGTGATACAATATTCCGATATAATGGAATGTAAAGGAGAGCAAAGCAGGCATGACAGATGGGACAGTTAAGGCACAAATCAATTGAACATAATGATTTTAGTCGGTATTCCTCGATGAAAGTAAATAAGGATGAGAAAGATAGACTATGTCCACTTTGGAGTGCAAACATAACTTATACATTTCACAACTCCAACAAGAGGTGAAAGGTCAGGTGGCTGGCTATCAAAGAATTCACCTTATGTGCTGTTAAACTATCAATCTTTTACATCTACTTGCATGAATCATTGAGTCCCTTTGCTACTTGTTGTGGGCGCTCCATTAGGCACTGTCTTACTGGTCACAACTCCCTCCTGTAATGTTTCTAAGAGCACTGGGCGGAGCATTGCATTTTTTTCCAGTGTATTTTTTCCCGTTAGTCAGTTTGAATGGCGTATATACTCCTTCATTGGCAAGTTGTCGTGCATTATCCTATTGTGAGGACATATGTGTGTATCATTTTCAAATATTTTGAAGGGAATACAAAAGCAAACAACCCTCTATAGAATACATCTGAAAGTCAGGGTGGAGGCGGGGCAAATAGAGCCAACCCGGGAGAATAACAAATTCATTTGTTTTGAGTTCATTTCTATGGGAAACGTTCATTTAAAGTTACGAGTAAATCGACATAAGAGCTCAGTCCCAGAACGAATTAAGCTTGTATCTCGAGGTATCACTGTATTAGTTTAGCCAAGTATGTGAGAATATGTGTTCACAAAAATGCTCAAGGTTAACACGGGATTGAGTTATGTGTCAAAAGTTAAGTCTAAAAAAAAAATGATAGATGTCACAGGCTTGGTAGGCAGCAGCTGCTTTAACACAAAAATGTTACACTTTACAGCCAGACTTGAATCAACCAGTAGCTGATTATTTAGGGTGGTCTCGGCAAATAGCAATAACACTGGCCTTTCTTTCTCTAGGGGATCATAGTAAAATCTATAAGTGATTACACCGGTACAGAGAGGCAGGAAATCAACAAATAAGTAGCCGCTCCCTGTGTACAAGTGCATATAAAATGACGACAAGCTGCAGATCATAATTTGGTAGTGACCGTCTGCTACTCTGGTGAATGAAAGTGACAAGGATAAGGGGGAAAAAAAAGGAGCAATTACAAGCCCTTAATATATTTATTGTTCCAAATTCACTAGGGGTCATTTAATCAATATGTTTTTAATTAATTCGCTGCAATGGTGCAGGTTGAGGCTGGATGAACACACACTAGCCGGCGGGAAAGAGGCAACAAAGCTATCAAATTGCTGGAAAAGAAGGAAGACTAACCAACCATGAAGTCATGTGACTCCCACCAAGTGTGACAGATGACTCGTTTTTACACGCCCAAGCTCAAATGTTAATTGCTGCAATAACAATAAAGGTTATTGGATGGAGCTGTGAAATTAGAAAAGCAGTAGCAAAGTAGAAAGAAGATAGCAAGGCAGAGGAACGAAAACGGTCAAGTAAATGGAAAGGAGACAAAAAGCTGTGAGTCAAGCGGCTACAAAGATAATAAACTCTAATTTACACTGTTTTCATCAACTGTTTTCTTTTTTTTTACTAGGAATGGCTCAATGAATTATTTTCTCTCTGAATATTTTTACATAATAAATGAGATGTTTGTGCGTGTGGACATGCGACTTTCATTTATCTTGCCTCATTGCAGCAGAGATGGAGGTAATTTGTGTCAAACTAGAGCAATCAGGGAACCAAATGAGTCTCCGATCATGTCTGCTCTCAAAGAAATTATTATATTGCGATCATAAAAAGAACTGTACTGAAAAAAAAGAGGGAAATGAGATGTCACCTGCCATGTTAGCAGATTTTATGTACTGTTGAGTAAAAAGTAATGCCAGGCAGAATAGGATTTTTTTTTCCAAAATGGTAGTAAAGTTGATGTTAACAACTTTCTTTAGATTTTTTTTTTAATAAATGGATTAAAAGAACGGGATTAAAAAAGCCCTGAATATTCCGTTTTTTATAGATCTAAAACAATGTTTATTTAAGCTTTTTTTAAATATATTTTTAGATTTTACAGAATTATTTTTGAACTAAAAACACAAAAAATAGATTAAAAATTGACAATTATTGATTTAAAAGGGAGAAAATGTGCATTGTTGGACAACTTGGGACTTTTGAATCTCATTTTCTGAACTGCTTTATCCTCATTAGGGTTGCGGGGGTGCTAGAGCCAATCCCAGCTGTCTCCGGGCCAGAGGTGAGGGGATATCCTGAACCGGTGGTCTTTTGAATGGCATTTGCTAATCATAAATAATAAGTAGATACACTTTGTCTTAGATCTCAAGTACTGTTAATAGTACTTATAGATAGACTATTATTCTGCTATGTTGTAGAACACAGTTCTTGAAAACTTGAAATTAAAATGAAGGAACTCACCCTACTGATGGAAAAGACAAAGCCAGGTTGACCGGAGCAGACACCCATGAAGCAGAAACGCAGTTGCCAGTAGAACCAGTGTTCGCAGATGAACGTGATGAGCGACAAAGCCATAGCGGCGCCAAGCATGTAAAAGACTCCTGCCATGTTGTCCACATCCAGTTGGCTGGACATTACTTCATTCTTCTCATGGTGGCAGATCCCAGTCAGCCAAAGGGATTCCAGCTCTTCCATTTCACCTGAATTATAAAATGGAAAAGAAAAGAAATAAGGGATGATGAGAATTGAGACAATTCAGCTAAAGTTAAAGGATCAGTTATAATAAAAAGGTCAAAATCAAACAATCAGCTTGGGTCACAGTGATGACAAGGAGAAGTATTTTATAATTCAAAAAGGACTGTGTATTTCTTTCTTTTTCTTTTTTTTAATGCGAAGCAGAAGGGATGTGATGCAACATTGTGATGCCTGTTAGACGACACCAGGAAAGGAGAGAATGATGCAACAGTAGAAGATAGCAGGAATATTTTTTTTTGGGGGGGGGGACCGAACTAGTGCGAATATTCCCACCTGGATTTTCATTCAAAACTTTCCGGATGAGTTTTCTACATTATATAGAAAGCAATGTTTTGTTTTTGAGCTTTAAAATGGATTGGGAAATTGCAATAAATGGAGGAAAAAAGGGGTTAGAAAATTGTTGTAGTTAAATTCGATATTATTCAATGGTAGACACATTTAAAGTGAAGTTTAATGGATATTTGAGAATGTAACTGTTAATGGTCATACAAGTAAAATGTGTCTTAATATGTGATCATTTACTTTAGAGTGATGCTTTCACATCAAATAATGTGATAGCAAAAGGAATTTGGCAAATATACATTTGATTGCCTTTTAATGGTTAACATTTTTTTTAAAAACAGACACAATTCATCATAATACTGACATCATTTTAGTCAGGCTTTTATCAAGCTGCAGTCTTCAACAATGTGACCTTTTTTCTAGATCAACAGTAAGAAGGGAAGGAAATGGGCAATGTCATTTTGGGAAGAAAAAAACAACAACAACAACAACAACAACAACAACAACAAAAAACCTAAATTACAACAGGCGTGTCTGAATCGTTTATCTCATTTAATAGAAACAGAACACAGAAATAAAACAAGCCATTTCACGTTAAAAGAGATGACCCATATTCTCTAACACATACATCCACAAACCTGGTAACACATGGACGAAATACACCAGGAGCTATGCTGGCAAACCTAAAAGTGGGACACCTAGAGGGTCTATAGTTTACAATCCAGCATGAACATGGCATATTTTTTTTTGGTTGTTGTAATTTTGAAATATCATTTTGTTGAAAAGTGAAACAAAACGACTGAAGTCATTATAAAAGCATCACTAAGAGAGAGAGTTCTCATTTTTGGGAAGATACTTGTTCAGGGGATCTTTTTTTTTACCGATATATACTTTCACTTTTTCATTTAATGTCATTTGTTATAATAAATTGGTGATAAGGGTATTATATAAAGTGTTTAACTGCCTTGTGACTTTTTATCTACTCTGCCAGTTGCAGTAGGCAAATGCAATTGGCATGAAGACAATTGATGAACAACTTTTGGCATGAAATTTAGTGCCCCCTTTTCCCTTTTAATTTCTCTTGGGGAAAAAAAAGGACATTTGTAAAGTGGCTTTTGATGAAGATCTTAGAAATGTGGACATTTCAAACATGAAGACACGAGTCAAAGATTAGACATTCAAGCTGTACCTAGTCACATGGTATCATTTCAACATATTTTTTCTTATTCAGAAAAGGCATGTGTTGGGGGGGTGCTAGAGCCTATCCCAACTGATTTCTTGGTGGTCTAATCACAGTGCACGGGAATCTGAACAAATATTCACGCTCATACTTATACCTAAAGGAAATTGTGTGTTAAACCAGACAACCATGCATGTTTTTGGAATGTGGGAGGAAACCAGAGTACCCAGAGAAAACCCACGAAAGCCAGGGGAGAACATGCAAACTCCACAGTAATGGGAAATGGGATCGAACCCATGCAAAAAACAGTTCACAGATGTATTATAATAATATACTACTAGAATTATTTGTCTTACCAAGGATCAGAACATTTTACCTTATACCTATCATTTAATTTTAAAACATTTCACCAGAAAAATACTAAAATATGCACTGGTTCTGGTACCAAATTGAAAAAAGAAAGCTGTAAAATCTCGAAAAAAAATCTCAAATAAGCAAATGTACAGTGCCAAAAGTCTATCTAAAGAAATATATTAAGCGATTTTGAGGCCATTTGTTTCTCAATTGCACAATTACAAATTCTTTCTTCCTCTGGCCCTTCCCGCATATTTGACAACAATGCGATTCGTAGTCTTTGAATAAAGCCTAACAGACAAATTGTTATGAAATATAGTGTGATATGTATCATAAAAGTTGTCAAAGGAAGCAATCCAAATATTACTGTGTCCTGTGTTCACTGCATACACAAAAACAAGGCAGGAGTGGCAGACAAATGTCTATAAATCCAATTTAACCCTGTAGTTTTACTGGCAGGATGCAATAAATCTGAAGCCGACTTTTGATGTGAGATGCTACAGCTCTGATCACAAAAGCGCTAACACTATCTCACATTTGAAACATTTAGCGAGAATTGGCTTTCAGTCATTCCAAGGTGTTAGGAGGTTTAATTTCCCTCAAGGGTTGTCTGAATCCATCCTTACAGAGAAACCGCTCTGCCATGATCGTCTTATTCCAAAAGTCAAACTGAGAAATCCTTTCAATAAATCATTCCTACAACAGTTGTTCCTCGCGAACAATGTTCTCACTGAAGTAAACATATTTTACATGTCAATTCTCGAATTCATTCAATGGTTTTCAATATATTCCAAAATAAATCCTTTAAAAATACTCAAAGTGTAGCAATTTTGTATGAAAGATGTGCTAAAAGTAAAAGGAAATTATTCATTAAAGCATTATAATGGTTTCTTCTATGTTTCTTTGTAAAATCACCCAATTGCATGCCATTATCATATTCTTTTATCATCTTTTTTTAATTCTATTGATAACACAGACCACTTTTTCTTTTCACTCGCCATTGGACTTGGGCCCGTAGGATGAATAAAGTTGAATTGAGCTCACTTGAAAAACAACTCTGCCCTTTACATATGTTGGAACTGGTGTGTGCTGCGAGAACAACTCTAGTGAATTATGGCAATTAAAAAATTAAAATTAAATATATATAGAAAATAATATATATATAATGATTTAAAGAAAACTAAACCAATTTTTAGTCACAAATTACGGGTGAGCGTTATACAAGCGTGCAAGTTATCTTCAAATAAATATGCTATGGAGAATGCCAGAAATCTATTGACGTTTTGGGGGATGCTGTAATTTTTTAGATTTTTCATTCCATAAATTGATTTTTTTTTTCGCATCCAGAAGTAAATGTTCCCATTGAGGTGTTTTGTAACCTGAATATTTCTTATGACGAAACATTTGTAAGTAGAGGTACCACTTGGTCTGCTAAATGCATTAAACTGTAGACAGAAAACAGAAGACTCACCGTCTCCAAAGAGTTGCAGGATTGCCAAATCCACGTGTCTCTTCCAGATCGATTCTTTTTGGATGGCTATGCCATATCCGGTGGTGGCAAAGATGTATCCGCTGCCGATGGTCACCAGCTTACAGCCCTCATCCCTGCCAGCCATGTAATTTAGCACAGCGGCGTCATAAATGAAAGCGTCGAGTTTGCTAATGAAAAAGAAGGGCCGGCAAAGAGATAGGTAACACTTAATTAGGACCTGGGAGCAAGACATCACAGCTACAACATTCCAATTAACCTGCTAAATAGCACTAAGCTGCTGATAAGTGTAATAGACTTCCAGGTTTGAGGTGCCACACAATTTGGTGAAAGGAAATTTAAAAAAAGAAAAAGGCTAAGGATGGAAATTACGAATGTCAATGTACATTCAGCCACGTGATTGGTAGTGTTGCATCAATACAATTTTGTGACTCCCGATACCTGTGTGGGATCAGCTAAAATTGTACCAATATTGACTACTGTATTGATGATTTCTTTTAATAAAAAATACTGCACACTTATTTGACTGTAAAGTAATTGCTAGCATTGCTTGATCAGACACAAATTGTCTGCTTTTGACGGTGCTAGATGGTCAATCCATTGTGATTGGTTGGCGATCATCTTGAACAGGTCGCCATCCAATCACAATGGATGTAGTACCGAGTACCGTACAGTAAATTACTTTGTGTGTATCTGTAAAGCTCTTTGTAATAAAGATATCAAAGATTCAAATCACATTGAAAGTGCCAATCAGAATTGAGCTTGAAGCTTTCTATAATTAGAAATGTGGCTTTTAGATTATCAACCTTTGCAGATGTACTGAATAATATGGCAACTGACAAATTATAAAGGAAACCATATTGTATTCAAAGAATACAATGAAAAGCACTTAAGTTTTTGGATGATTACTAAAAAAAAACTACAACTTGTTATTGTACAAATCCTCACCCAGCCTTTAGACTCTGCAAAGCCTCATTGACATTTCTCTGATGAAACTTGGTCATGTAGGAGTGCATCTCTTGATAGTTGTTCCTTATGTTCCTCTCTGTACTCCCGTTGGGTACAGTGCCAAACCGAAAGGGAGGCGAAAAGTCGTTGGGGTTTTGGAACTGAAAGGTTGAGAACATTTATTTGTAAATAAATGAATACAACTGAGGTTGCATATGCAGATAAAGATGGAGATCACCTTACCTTTTTGTCAGAGAGTCCTGTTACCTGGTCTACATATTCTTCCTGGATCATAAAGGCTGCCAGGTTGGCAGTGTAGGAGGCCAAGAAGATGACAGCAAAGAAGGCCCAAACTGACACCATGATCTTACTGGTGGTCCCTTTGGGGTTCTGCACTGGTACGGAGTTGTTGAAGACTAGACCCCATAATAACCAGATGGCTTTGCCAATGGTGAAGGATGGACCGTGTGGCTCTGAAAAAAATACATGTATGTATTAACAATTAGTAGTTATTTCAATAGGAATGCTGCCTAATGTAGTAATATTGTTTTAGTTGAGTGATGTTTAGTAAAGAAATATGGTTTGAAAAGCAGCAAACATTCAACTCTTAAATGAAATCAGAAAAAAATGGGTGGTACAAGTATTGGTAATTGTATTTGCAAAGTACAAAACTTTCCTATTAACTCTTACTGTGGCATTGAAAATGATAGATGTCCAATTACATGCTGTTTTTTTTTACTATTTTGCTGTGAAATTAGTTTGTCACTAGTAGACATTAAATTCATTTACAACTGGGACATTTGAATTTGTTCCTTTAACAATTTTCCAATATATTCTTTAAATGCTAACTGGTTTCTCATGCAACGGCTGCTCTAAAAATTGCTGTATCTAGTGCTACCTATTCTATTTTGTGTGTCTTGGCTAAGATTTGAGCCAAAAATGAGTTCATTTACAACATTGCACAGATTTTCACTATTTCCTTGTAGTTAATCCCACCTAAATACTACTAACCAAGCCGCAACAGAAAATAAAATTGAAATGTGGTCAATTTAAGAATATATTTGGGCTTCTTAGGACTTTCTGTGTAAAATCTCACCAGTGTAAAACCAAGGCACATATATGTTGCCTGCCTAATGTATAAAATAAAATAAATAATCCCCTACATTCGTTCATTCATCGACACATCCATTATTTGAAGTTTATAGAGATTAAGGTCACCTATTGTGGTATGTAATGAATAAACTATTTAATTAGTACTGAAACATGAACTCTGAGTTTCAAGGCTGTATGCGTACACTCAATTTGAGGTGGACTGTTATGTCCAAGTGTGTAAGTATATAAAAAAAGGAGGTCTCCAAGAGGAGAAAAGCAGTTTATTCATTGGCTGCAATTGACATTCAATTCATTCTGACTGGGAGGAGTGAATTAATTGGCTGTCTATTGTTGTCAATGGGAGGAATGGAAAAGGAGTCAGGGGGGATATGTCCCATATATAGGCACATGAGTTGGCTTTGTGGCTGGAAAAGATCCCCCCCCCCCCCCCCCCACCTCAGAGAAGTAGCCCCTTTGCTGTCACCGCCAACTTGATTTTAGGCAGTATGGAAATGTATGCAAATAACTTGCAAATGTACTGCGTGGAAGTAAAAGCACTGACACTGTGTTGAAAGCAGAGCACAGAACACCTGTAAATGATGAAAAGGGCAGCGTGAAGTAGGAGGAAGAGGAGGGGGATGAAATAAGCAAGGACGGCTGATTTCCATGTGGAGGCGGCCTACAGTCTATTTTTTAGTTTTTATTTTTGCATGTCTGAAGCTCTTAATGCAGAATAATATATCAGATAATGACAGAGAATGAAAGGAATAATTCTGACATCCACGTATGTGTTATTCCAATCATGGGTAAATCTATGTAGACATGTTTTTTTTTTTTTTTTTTGTAGAGAAGTGAGTTTTTTTAATTCAGTGTACAGTGTAAAACATAAAATATATATTTCAAGAAGCACAATAAGACTAACTGCCCTTTACTGGCTAATTTGGAGTTTTGAATCCTCAACCTTAAAACTGTGAGGAAGAAAAATTAATTTGTCCAGTTTTACATAGAAAAAACAATATTTTCAACTGAGCTAAAGATTTAACAAGACATTAAAATGGTGTTTGAAACATATCTTGTATGTGAATCATTTTGTCACATTTACTAGTTTTGTGTCTCGGTATGTTCTTAAATTCAACAAGCATGAGTCTGGAACAATTAATTGGGCCTGGTTCTGCTCTTAAAAATGAAACCACATAAATTTAGGAGCAATAAGTTCACACTGCCGTTAAATTATAATATTTAATATTTGTTTTCCTATAAAGTACACAGACAATTGTTGCATGTGAATATTGTTGTGCGTTAGATCATACTTGTAAATGCTTTAACGTACTTTCCGGACTATAAGACTCACTTTTTCCATAGTTAGGCTGGTTCTGGTACAGGTGGAAATTATTTTCTTTTATTTTTGTCCCTCTAATTTCATAATCGGGGGAGTTATGCACAAGAAAAACTGAATAAGAAGATTTGGCAGTAATTTGGGGTGAGAAAGAGTTTGTTATTTTGTATTATTTAGGCTATGATTACCTAAAAAACTATTCATGTTACATTAACCCCACAAATTATGACATATACTACGTCAATGTGGCTTATGTAATTTTTTTCCTTATCCTTTTATGGCCAATGCAATTCATTATGGGAAAAATACAGCATTTGAACCCAGCATTCTACATTATAAACTAGCATAAAACTTGTGCACTTTCATTAAATATTTTCGACATTTTAGTGTTTATTGAATGCTTGAGTCTCTCTTGCTTTATGTGTGAGTTTTATAACAGTTTTCAAGTGAGGGAATTGTGCCTCTTAACAGGAGTAGGACTATCCAAGTGAGAAAGTGAGAACAAACCCTGGGGAATATTTCCTTCTATGCTTTATTAAATTTTGAGCAATAAATGAGGGTTAAATGTATAGTTCCTATTGGATCAATTGCCTTTTTAAAACGTATTTTGGAGGGGTTGTAAATAGAAATGTTGGGTGAGTGTAACAAATTCCCCAAAAGTTGCATTCAAATGTTCTCTATGACCATTTCTCATCACTCCATATAGTATAAACCAGCACGTTTCTACTTTGTTTTTGCGTTCACTTGTGTGCGTTGAGCGTTGGACCCTCACCTCTGCCGTCAGCCAGACAGCGGTTGTAGCCCACGGGGCTGAAGTACTCAAAAATGAACACGGCAAATGCTGACACCAGCAACAGCATCACGAACATCATCACCCACACATCCGCACTGAAGGGCTCTGGAGGGCAAACCAGGAAAGAAAGAGAAGGATGGTTGGGGGTGGGGGATGAAGGCCGATGAGTGAGAAGGGAGGCAGTGTTGGCCCAAAGTGAAATGGAGAGGAAAAAATTAATACAAAATAAAGAAATATCAATAAAAATTGGTCATTTGGGAGGCAAAAAATGGATACGGGTGATGTTGGGATTGAAGGGGAACCAATAAAAGCATGGGAGAGAACGGAAAATGAAGGAAATGTGAAAATATGGTGTGCCAGAGGTTGAGTAAGAGAAATGGATTGAGTGGGAAGGAAGTGGGAGTACAAAAAATATATAAATACATTAATGAAATGTGAATTATTAGCCCATACAATTCAGTGAATGCATTGTCATGTAACTTTACAACTATGAAGATGAGGGAATGCCTTTTAAATCCCAAATACTCTTGTGGCTACAAAATATTGTTACACATCTATTTCTCTTTGTAAAGGTGAATTACTATTTATGTGCAGTTAATGGCTTTCTACAGTTCATAAGACTAACTCAGAAGAGTTAGTAAGTTAAGATATATAATGTAACATCAATAGACGACTACCATCATCATTGACAGTAACAGAGTTAAAACTATGACATGAATTTGTAGTAGAAATTTAAATGACATTTTTAGAATTACGATGAAATATTAATGTTGTTAAAAAAATACTTTTGCTCACCTAAGAAGGCAGATGGTGAAACGGTGCCGTTGCTACGGGAGACCATGACACTGATGCCCGTCTCGATGAAGGGGACAGAAAAGTCGATGACCTCTGACCTCTCCTCATTGATGGTCAAGGAGCCAACAGCCATGTGGGCATTCTTTAACACCACCTGGACCACATGAGCAATTAATAAGGTTGATGATTCAAGAATTCAAAGATTAGACTTAATTATACTTTGTTATTGGGGGCCAAAAGCACAAATAAGGGGAGAGAAAAAGATTTGCTGTGCTATTTTGTCATATTTTTCTTTAAAAACATCATAGGTGAAGTGATTAATTTCAGAAAGCTTCTATTTTTGACTGTAAAAGCTTGTTTTAACGTCAGAAATGGAATTTGTTTTTCAAGTGAGGAACAAAGGAAGGAACATGATGGAAATTTAGCATTTTCAACAGCAGCCATTGAGTTCAATGCTAAAAATGGTTGATTTCTGAAATTTAAATGTATTTGTTTCACTATTTTGTCTACGTCAAATATTAAGCACCCATTTAACAATGAACCTCTTTATCCATCCACTTAGCAGCAATGCAGCAATAGCATTTATACTGCATAACCTTTTTAATTTTATTCATTACATTTATCAATTCCTTTTATGTAGTTCCATTCTCAAGGTTCACATTTTATGCAAGACAAGTAACTACTTTGTTTTCCAGATTGGAGTCTCCTGAGGTTATATATATCAAGGTGTCCTGAAGGACTGTTGCTCTATTGTTTAGTCTCAAATGAACTGCCCACTCATAGCTTAACCTTTATTGAACCAAGCCACATACATTACATTGGTAAAAGTATTTGCTCACTTGTATATAATATTTCCTCCTTACAACTACAAAAAGACACCAGTGACTGAGTATGAAAGATTATGATAATATTCCTTATTTTCTAAATTTAGACATGAGTTTTTTTTCCGTTCACTCCCAGCAATCAGAGTATTAAGACCTGTCTAGACTATGATGATTTTACACTAATATTTACCATCCAGGTGAAGCAAGTCCATTTCTATGAGGTAACAAAAAGCACTTTCTTATGTAGCCAATAACAGGTTTAGTTGGTAGACAATGAAAGTAACAGAAGCATGGCTCCTGCCACCTAAAAGAATGAATAACAGATGCATGTGCTCTCACAACATTGTGCAAATCTGCACAAATAAACGAATGCGGTCGTAAAATAAATCGCAAATAAATTCTGGATCTAACAATTGTTTGTTATTGTAGAGATTTCTTTTAAATCCCATTTCAGAAAAATCTCCAGCCAACTCTATGTGATTATAATTGGAAGTTGTAATGCTGAAGAATGCCAATACATTGTCTGACCCTCTAAAATGCAATAGTTAAATAGACAGCAGTAGAAACATTAAAAAATCATGCAAAAGTGGACATTTATAAATCCTCAAATGAGTGCCTAACTGCCATTCAAAACTGAGCATACATATCTCCACTAAAGATAAATTCTGGATAATTCTTTTTGGGGCTTTTAATAGATTGTGTATATTATATATAGAGCGCGTCTGTAATTAACAAATGCAGTAGGCAAATGTGGCCTCTTCCAGCCCACCAGGGGAAAAAGGAAAGTGGGTTATCGTAGCTGGTCATTTCTGCTTAAAATATGCATCCTAGCAACTCTGCTATGTTTACCTGCCCCGACTATGTTGTATATTTACCCTCTAATTTGGGACTATAGTGCGCCAAGACTGTCGAGTTACCAAAGTGTGCATGACTCAAAGCTCCAGCGTCTGAGAGTCTGTGTTCTTGTCATAAAGGGATGGCGGTGAACTTTTGTTCCCGATTTGTAAATTGGATGAAGATGCAATAGCTAGTTTATGCCGCATCTGTCGACCATCCTGGTTGTCAGTGTCCATATCTTCCATTCTTATCGGTTAGGACGGAAGTGTCAACGTGTTGGTTCACCTCTGCGGCCGTGTTAGTAACTAAATGAGCAAAAACGTCTCCACGGGGGGGTGAAAGTAAGCCTGTGCATCGGTGTACTCGTTTCCTCACTCTACATTTGCGTTCTCCATCTCCCTCCCACGACATGTTCTCTCCGAGTTATGAAAGTGACCCACGTAGGCGTTATTGAGAATAAGTGAGCGAGCAAGGATCTGAGTTTGTGTGAGGTTCTCATCTCATTTGTGTTTGTGTGTTTGTGTGTGTGTGTGTGTGTGTGTGGGAGGGGGGGGGGGGTATTGCTGTCTTAAAACACTATACATATTGTTGTTAGTATGGCTGACAAATGTGCCCTGAAAATAAAATCTATGAAATACATGTTTTGGCATGTGAAAATGGCTAAAATGCAATTTTCTGTGTCTGTATTCTCACCCTCTTGCTACTGTGACAGTGAAATTTCCCCAATACAGGATGAATAAAGTTATCTAATCTAATCTAATCAGTGTCCCTGGAGAAAAGTCATCCAGGCAGGGGGATAATATGGAAACTCCACACAGAGAAACCAGCAGGGATTGAACCCTTGTTCTTAGAGCTGTGAGGCGGACGCGCGAACCACCTGACAATTGGTATATCAAATTCACGATAAAAAAAAAAATACTGAGATATGCTGTCTACATATGAACATCATCTATTATGTAATGGAGGTGAAACTTGTATTCAAATTGTTGAACAAAATTACCATGAATAAAGTGTTAAATCTTTATCTTAAATATCTCCCTATTTGTGCTGTCAGCTCCCAAATACAAAGTAATAACGTGCCAAAGAAATAACGTTAATCCAACTGGTGTCTAGAAATTCCTTTTCAGCAAAAAACAAGAATACAAACTCAAATCCAATTCATATATTGGACTTATAGCTGATGTCCAATAATCAGTCAGGTTCTAGATGAAGCATATTAATGACAATGTACGGTAAACTCTGACACTATCTGCAGTAAACAAAAACGTAACAAAATGTAGAAGCAATTACACAATTACACAACTGTCCATTTTAATCTATTGCCTTTTGAAGCTGTGACAAATTGTCTAAAAGGCCTTAAGTGATCTCTCTGTTCAAGAGTGTGCCGACACACGTCCTCCAATGAGAGCATGTGTGGGTCTCAGCATCACTCCAGATCTTAGTCCATTAAAACTTTGCGATTTACTGTCATTTTGGCTGTTTTCCAACAAAAGGAGGACACAGACAGTCTCTATTAGACAATGGAGGATACAACAGTTGTGTTGTTTGCGATGAATGGATGTCAGAAAATGACTACAAGAGGCAAACTGACTGACTGCAATAATCAGCCTGTATCCATCTGCATCGTTTCCTTTATTCTGAACTCTGTGTTGCTCACCTACATGTGTGCATGAGAAAGAAAGTACTTGACAAATGCCCCCTCCCCACTAATGATCATTCATCTGTAGGTACGAGGGGGAGACAGCACATTATGACGCTTTTAGCAAAGGGTGATAGAGTTTATTACAGGTGACCACACTTATAGCTCAGAGCGCACTAACGTGACTATTTGGCCCAGCAGGGTAACTTAAATGGCTTTATATAATAGATGAAATGGGTCGGTTTAATACAAATTGAATAGCGCGTCATGGTTCTTGTGACTTTAGAGGGAGGGGGGGGATTGGAGACTTGACTGTTCTAAGAGGTGGACAGAGATTTTTTTTTCAAGCTGCAACCTTTGAGATGTTATTGATCTGCTTACATTTTTCCTTCATTACCAAAAAAAAAAACTATAAAGATAGCAGAATTGCAGGTCGCCATAACGGGTTGATGTACGCAAACTGACAATAAGCTTGGGGTCTTTTATAGAATGTTAAGAGCTCACTGACCTGTTTTGGGCTGCTCAAAATTGAAGGTATGAAAACAAATTCCCGTGAGGAAATTCATCTTTTAGACAGGAGAGCTAAACATAGGAGTTTATTTGGCCTATGGGAAGAAAGGTAGACTTTTTTTTCACCTTCCCCCCCCCCCCCCCCCCCCCCCACACGTGATTGCAAGTCTCCTGTGATAAACTCTGGTTTATTCAAAACCAAGCCAAAACACAGTGTGGGTAAGCTGACGGCAACTTCCCACTCTTCTGTTTGTAAGAGGGCATTTTAGTATCCTCTTTCCTGTAATATAAAATCAGACTCCAAAAGTGGTAATATGTGAACACTCCATTAAGGAAAGCAGCACTGTAATTTACATGAATTTGAATTTAATCGGAGTAGATTTTCTCAACAACTTTGGCTAGAGCTGTTGGCCCTGAAAGTTCACAATTCTAGTCCAGACTGAATGTTTGCAATGGAAAAAAAGACTGCAATAATAAAAAAAATATTTGTTTTAACCAAGTTATTATTTGCTAATATGGAGTTAAAAATAGACTGCCAATTGATCAAATAAAAATGACCTCAAAGTAAGTCTTGATATCTTACTGACATGACACTTTTACTATTTTATGTGTACCAAGCAAGACTTTGATTATTTTGCAGTGAAAAATTTTAAAAAAAAGTCCAAATAAGAAAAGGTTACACATTATTTGAACACTGCTTCATAAGGCTGTCATAAATATGACACGTGATGACATCTGTCATAAGTATTCATTCTTGTTTATGAGAGGTATTGTGTCAGGTCTTATGACTAAAATGCAGTCAAATATAGTGTTACTGAAAACAATTAAAATTGAGAGATATTGTTCAAATACATGATCGATTCTTAAGTAAAGCTCTTTGCATAGATTTTCTTCATAATGAGGTCCATGCCTACTCACTAAATTTTTCATATTTTTACTGACTGGTTCTCTATAATGCCTTCCTCATTTGACCAAGATACTTGTAGTGATTGATTCAGTGGCTGCCCTTAACATTGCCTGATGTCCACCCTCTAATATCATGAATATCACTGAAAGAGTTCATCCAAACTTTTTCCTACACTGACAAAATAAGTTACTCCATTTTAAATGCTAGAATTACCCACTTGCACTTTTTATACCACCACAAATACTCCAAATATGTGGTGATGACAAATAGAATAGAAGAAAAACTACTTTACCTCTCCCACCATGCCATTCCAAGTTCCATTGATCTTCTTGCCATGTTTGCCATTAGTCACCAAGTACAAGTCATATGTGAACTTGACCGTCTTGGCAATTTTCTTTAGGATGTCAATACAGAAGCCCTTACAGCAACGTTTTATGTAGATCCCAGAATCCTTCGTCTCATTCCTGCATATATCAAAGGAAGTAAATATATGTGATTAGTTCTATTTATGAAGCCTTTCAATGTGAGTATTTTGGTTATTAAAAAAAATAACACATTTTGGGTCACTTCAGCTTTAATATAAAAAAAATAAATAAATAAGTGACCACCAATGTGGATACGAGATTGCAACTTTCATTAAAATCATTAATTTATTCTTTTTCCGAACGAGTAGGATAGGGGTGCTAGAGCCTATCCCAGCTCACCATGGGTACCAGGCGGGGGACTCCTTGAATTCGTAGCAGGCCAATGATTATATTAATTTTTAATCATTATTTTCTCATAATTATTTTCAAGAATGGTTGAATTTCAAAGTAATAAAATATTAATGAAAACAAGGAATAAAAGCAGTCTTATGATACCCAATCATAGACTAAAGTTTTGTATTTAGTTAAAATTTCATAGTATTTCACAAATTGCCTTCCATTTACAATGAACATCTAATTCATCAAAAATAGAAGAACTGGCAGTGAGTGCTCATTTTTCAATGACAATGATGACACAAGATGTCCAATGCATATTTTTTCATTTGCTAGTCCAATAGGTTAAATAAGTACCCTTAAAGGTTTGATGAGAGTTAACAAGCTCTATATACCTGCAGAACATGGATCATATGTATCATATTTTCTTATGGAAACCCTAAATGCAGATGAGCCTTACAATCTTTTGATCTGTTTGCGGCAGGGCACGGTGTTCCTCATGCATGTTCCACTAAGTGGGTCCACGTCCTCCACAATGACAAAAGGAGCCTCCTCCAGTGTTACTATGGATAAGTGGTCATCCTCTCTGGTTGCAATTCCACCATATAGTTCGTAGCGAGGCCACACATGATACTTCATGGATAGTGAGCCATTCTCCCATTTGCCCACCTGCAGATATATATGGAACATTAAAAAAAGGAAATATGGGTTTGAGGGTTCAGCTAAAGATCAGTAGCAATAAAATAGGTCTCAAATAGGCCTAGGTGAAACATCAGTTTTATGAATTATAAGTATGTATGTGTACATATACGTATATACATATCTATGGTATATGTATATATATACATATATAGTATATATATAGTTTATATAATAAAAAGTATATTTAAAACAGAGGGTTTAAATTTCAATTTATTTTGTTAAACATTTAGATTTGAAAACCAGGGCAAGTGACTAATTTTGGTATCTGTTCATTCATTGATTTATTTTCTGAACCGTTTATCTTCACACATGTTGTGGGGGGTGCTGGAGCCTATCCCAGCTAATTCACTGGACTTCTATCCTCGTCAATGGCAGCCAACATGTTCAACGAGATTCATCTAAACTGGATAGACATCCACTTTATTGAAACTGGAAAATCTGGCTGTGAATGCTCAAGTTTAAAATACAAGCGCTTCACACAGAGCATACTGTACTAAAGTAAGAATTCCCATTTTGGTTTGTCGTCAAACTGCACCAAAGGGTTGTTTTTGAATTCCCACCTTTGTGACATGCAACAACGACAAAAAAACAAGAGTGGGGAGTAAGAACAGCGACCCTGAGTTGAGAACGAGAGGAAGGTTGAAATGAAGAACAAGACTGCAAGTGAGAAAAGAGTAGAATTTAGATCAGGGGCAAAAAGAGAAACGGTGAAAGGATTGAAAGTGAAAGAAAAGAGTGGAAGCGATATAAATTTTCTTGTGAAGAGCAACAAGAGCCGAGACAAGATGGATTGAGAAAACGAGTCATCTGACCAGCTGGTGAAGGAGCTTCATTCAGATGCAAAATGCTGCCTCCTCAGTGGAGGAGGGATCCAGATGTACTCTTGGAGGACTAGCTGAGCCCTTGTGGCTCTACTCCAACCAAGAGTCATCAATTAGGCCATTTCCCCAGTTGCTGGTCACATGACAGCACTCTTGGAGACTCAGCTGCTGCCCTTTTCTTCAAGTGTCCAGCAGTTCAAGTATGGAGACGAGAATGGGCATCGATTCTCCAATGAGGATCTCGCTCGATAATGACAGTCAGTGGCATGACGGAAGCCGTGGCATGAGTTTGTCATGCCCACAGATGTACGGGATTTGACTACTGGGAATTTAGTCGACTCGTGATATGAGTTGGTGTGGAAGGGACAAAGATTGGACACTCCAGAGTCTTCACAATTTTGCAAACGGTGGTGAGAAGGACGCTTGATAGAGCCAGTGCTCATTAGGATCCACAAAAGCAGTTCAGTTGGAAGTCAAACTGAGAATTAAACATGAGTGAGAACGTTGGGTGCGAGAGGGGGAGCGAAGAAGAGGGAGACAGAAGGGGAGACGCTCACCTTGTTCTCTGATCAGAGGACAGAATATAGATCGGAGAGGTAGAAGACAGACGAGTACAAAGAATAAAGAAGAGGAAGAGTCACAGAAGTCAGGAGGAAGGGCGGAGGAGGACGTGGGGGATAGGGATGACTTTACAGGTGGTGGGTTTTGGGTTGACTTTAGGATGTCACAGTGTGTGTTGGGATTATTAACCTGTGACCTGTTACAGGTGGACTTTTTCCATTTGCTTAAGATATTTTTAGAACTGCATTTCACTGTCATTACATTATTTGAATGGTAATGCGATCTTTTTTCCTTGAATACCAAGTGTTGTTTTGTACTTTGTGTTGTTATGGATAGTTTTATAGAATTGTGGCATTGTGACACAGAACAAAATGAAGCATTTGGGGAACCAATGAAATAAAAATATACTTCATGTTGGGACTCAACTCTGCAACATTAAACACTGGAAATATTATTCACCATGACTGGACAGTCATGTGCATTTATAGTTTATACTTGAATTAGTTTTTGCATTAAGAAATCTTTAAAAAGAAGTATAAAGACACAATAAAATTGAAATAGATTAAAATGGAAAATATTGATTCACATCTTTTAAATATGCAATTCTATTCAAATTATTTTTTGAAGATCTGAAATGTGTCAGAATCAAAATTCATCACTTGAGGTGAAATGTTCCTCTTGTTAAATGTTTACATAATATTATATTAAATAAATCAAAAGCTCCTGAATCGAATAATGGAAGACGTTTTATTACCAGTAAATATTGTGTTTGAAAAATGTATTTTACTATATCGTTAGTGTCATGAAATGTTGATCAGACTGATAATTGAAAAAATAATATCATGTCTATATCAACCTTTTAGATTTTTTGTTTAAAAATTGTAAACAAAAGGATAGCAAATGATAAAAAATGTCTGTAAAATTCATCAAAAAGATTTGACACCCAATACTGACAAAAATGGCTTTTAAACCAGAGTGCAAGCAAAGCAGAGTGTGATGTTGTATGACTACGTAACTTGGATTTTATTATATTTAGCAGCTGTAGCACCTTCTTTTTTTTTACATTCCAAAGCAGCGGTCTGTATCCGGTGCTGCAGCATGCTGCTCAAAGGCACCTTCACCAATCTGATAATATCTAATCAGTGTAGCGCCTATAAATCTTTGGGCTTAAAATGCCTCTCAACTAAAAAATGTGATGATGAGGAAATCGTACATTTGTGTTCCAATCAAGCACTCCAATCACTAAACTAACTCCCTGTCATTGTTAATAGTCAGTTTCATATGATTTATCTGCGACATTTAGTTATTATAAGACAAACACCAAAAAAAAACACACCAAGAAACTTGGTCATTATGAGAGGATTCCATTCAAAATGCTAAAACACTCAAAAATAATACAAAAACACACACACAAACATACCCTGTCCCATTGCCTGTCTTTGTTGAGCAGTATGATGACCAGTTTAGGGTGCATTTGGTAGCCGTCCTCACTAAATGAAAGATTCCGGCCCTCAAACGTCACATTCATTAAGTACCTGAATGAGGAAAAAATAGGAAAAATTCCAATTAATTTGAGTATTGCATGTTTCACATAGGTGTAAAAAAATACACATAATATTTTCATGAATCATGGTACTTTTGAGCACCCCCTCTAAATGGATATGATGTACAAATATATCTATTTTTATTGTATTTTTTTTCCAACCTGCTTTTTCTGCAGCTGCTCAGACATGGATAATGGAAAATATGAGTGTCTTTAAAAGCTGACAATTTCCACAAGGGAGTTTGCTGTACTCCCTTTGTTCTTGTTTTCATTGTGTTGTTTTTAAGAGAAAATTAAGATGGGTAGAAGTGGGATTAGGTGGACTGATAGAATGAATAGAAGGAAGATTAATACAAAAATCTGATTGAAAATAACAATACTATATGCAACTGGGTAGCATTATTAGCCATTTAAGACTGCTGGGAGAGGATAAATCTAGTAAAAGCATAGAAAAAGGTAAGATAGGTCAGATAAGGGTATGTATAATAGGGTAATGGGGTAAAATTCACAGTGGAGTAAATAAAGCATTATATGCTTTGAGAAAATTATAAATAACAGCACAAAAGTATAATACAGAGAAGAAAAAATATTACGTTTATCCAGACAAAAACCTTGTGACAAAAAGCCAAATGCCAACCATAAAAGACAAAAATAATTATGCATGTCCTACATTGTCCTCTATTTTTCTAGTCCCATATATTCTAATTGAATCCATCCAGAATGTCACATTATGTCACACGGCTTTGTTGTTATATATGAAGCTATGGATATTCTGCTTTGGCACCCCGCCTTGAAAGCATGAACCAGACGAGGATTTACTGTTCCACATTGTACTGTGACAAGCCAAACTCAACTTTAGCTTTGCTGGAGTTGTGGTTTGACATTATGTGTGCTCTGTGACAGAACGCCTTCTATTCTGAACCACGGCTTCCGACACCAACAAAAGAACTGCTGAAATACACACACAAAAATGTGGATTATCATAAATGTTGGGGTGGGTAGCCAAAAAGCTAACAACAATAGTAATTAGAATAATAAAGTGAAGAATATGTTTGAACAAAAACTTTTAAACATAAATAAAGACAAGAAAATATTACTAAAAGTTCATTAAATTAAAATTGGACAAAATAATCCCCTGTTCTGTAATTTCAGCACACTGTGTATAATATCCTCAGGAAGAAAAATGAATTAAAATTCTTCCTTAGTGGAAAGTGCACACCATTGTGTTCTTGAGCATGTCTTCTGCTATCACGGTTTGTGTCGTGGAGGAGTTGAATGTGAGAAAAAAAATCTGCATTGTTCTTGTCAGGTGAAATAATGTCACCCCGTACAGCTACATAACACACACACACACACACACACACACACACACACACACACACACACACACACACACACACACACACACACACACACACACACACACACACACACACATCCATATTTCAAACACTCATGCTGCGATTGTAGTGACTGTGCTTGAGAGTATGAGAGTGTGTACATGGGAATATTTGTGTCAGGTGAACTCATTTCACTTTGCACACCAGTCCTCTCACACACAGAAGTATACATATGCGCAAACACACACACCCACACAAATATGTACACGGATAGATAGATCTATAAATTTTGAGACATCACATCTACATTTTTTTCTCCCCCTGTGACAAATGAATTGGACATATGAATTGAGTTCAATAGTACGAAATTAAAACGAAAAATCGAAAAAATTCAACTCTACAGTTTCATTGGGGGCATACATACATACACACACACATACATTTATATATACACATATACACATACATGCACATATACACACACACATATACACACATATATACACATACATATATACATATGCATATATACTTATATACATATATACATATATACATATACATATATACATATCCACATATACATATATACAGATACATATACATATATACATATACATATATACATATGCATATGCATATATACATATTCATATATACACACATATACATACATATTTAAAGAGTCAAGTAGATGATTATATCCAAGTCCTAATATTAATAGTCCTGACTGCACACTACCATTATTCCCACCCTGTATTTGCACAAGAGCACTGTAGAAGATCCTGATAACCCTTGACCCGAACCTGAACTAACATGCAATAGCTTTTGTCTGCTTTAAATTAAAATCCCCTTTTGACAATTTGTCCTTACATGACAAATAACCAAAATGTCCTCAAGCGTGGAGTAAAAAGCTCAAACTGCTCTTCAGAGAGACACAAACATGCACCACGTACACACACACACACACACACACACAGACTCAAACTCTTTCCTCATTTTTTTTTCACTCCTCACCCTTTACTTTCAGTCTCTCAACCACCCACCCCTTCCTCTCTGTGACAGTTTCCATGGCAACATTCTACCTCATAACCATGGCTACCATATATATGTAAATTAAATAGATACAAGAGAAGAAAATGTATCACCTCCACCCATATATCCATTCAACCTTTTTTTGACCACTTTTACCAAATAAAATCCTTGATTAAAATAATCCAGCAATTACGTTAATGCTGTGGTATTTCTTCGATTTCCTGTATTAAATATTGATCTTCTCAATGGACTTTGATCCAGGGATAACGCTGCCTCGTGCAGCCCCGTGTGCCCAGCACGCGGCCTCATCCCACGGAGCTTTGGCAACGATACAAAGTGCACAGAATGTGCTGCATAAATCATAGCCCATTTACAAAATGACTTGACGCCGTGGCCCCTTTAATCTTGACTGAGCACGCTTTTGGTCCACACGGCACGATGCGGCGCCATTGTTTGCGCTTTGCATGTTTGCGAGCGCGTGTGCGCCTCCCTGACAGCGGAAACGCGGAGTGAAACACAAGCATATGTGCGTTGCCATGGTACCCACAACCACTGTGACTTCCGAGCCAATCTGCTGCTTCACTATAGTAACGATAATCTCTCGGTGGGTGGGCGTGAACGAGACGGAGTGTGTGACAAGAGTCAAAGGAAATAAAGAGGACGAGTTACCGTTCAAATGTCTTCCTACTTCCACCTTATTGCTTTTTTTACACCATTACAAAGTACAAGCTAAACAATATCTAATGCATTTTACACATTATTATACTTAAAAAAAACTGCTGTGGATCTCAATATGGATAAGATGACCAAATATAGTACAATTTACGACAAAATAATTAAAGGTAATCCTATTTCAGTACAGCTTGATTCAGAAGGACCTTTTTCCACAAGTTTCCATTTTAAAAAAGGGATCCAAATGTCAGTGTTCCTTTGTTCATCACTTTTCATTGAAACTACAAAATTTTGGACAAATATATACATATATCTAGTATATTGTTTTGCCTGCAAGGGATTTTTCTGGGTACTGTGGGATACTCTTTATAGCATTAAAAAAACAACTTATGTATTTGGGAATCTTAGAAGGGTTGGAATGAATTAAAGCTTTTTTCATGTTAAATGCGTTTCTACATTCAAAAAAAATCCAAGTTATGAAACCCCTTCTAGAATGAATTGATTTTATAAGTGGAGGTATCACTGCCTTTTCTTTTTGACAAATCACCTTCCATTTAATGTATGCTCCAGTGCCATGTGGCAAGAGATTGTAAAATCTCATATCAAATCATGTACTCCTAAAAGCCGTGATTTGGTAGCCTTAAAAGTATAGTCATAAAAACACAATAAAAAATTAGCAAAGAAGAATATATCAAACAGTCTTTTTGCTTGTATGGGAACAAAATGTGAAAAAAACACATACAGTGACACACAAAACAGCCGTTCCCTGGACTAAATTCATGGGTTGACACAGATACGTTTTAGCGCATGTTCTAATGTGAATAATGCAGAAGGAATGTGAAATATTGATAAGCAGGTTTTAATAAATTAACCCCTAGAATAAATTAATCATAAATTACACTCCTTAGCAATTACTGTGGTGCAATTTACTTATTAGATTTGCACAGTAGAACCAATATGGAAAATGACCCCTTTATCAGTGTGTGGTCATGGCAAGGCAATCCAAACATCTTAACACACACTTCCCTTGATGCTTGCACGCTTAGTATATGTGCAAAATGTGTGAATATTCTGTCAATTAGTACACTATTAAACCACTAAGTATTTGTTACTTTGTTAATAGATGGTGAATTAGAACAAATAAAACAGTTTTTCCCAATCCAATGTCCTGTTTTTGGTGTTTTTTTCAGAAGGTTGTAACGAATTATTTTGTTTTTAGTTCATTTTTATGGGAAACATTCGTTTGAGTCACGAGAAAACTGACATATGAGCTCAGTGCCGGAACAAATTAAGCATGTATATTGAGGTACTACTGTATTTGGCGTTTTGAAATATTTAATGGAACCCAGACCTGACAAAATAAAAACAATACTAATCAGGATTAGTCGAAAATATGAGGATGTGATGTGTTACTTGCTCATCGGGGTTAAGTTATAGCGCCGTTTTTAAAACAAAAGCTTTTCCTATAGAGGTGGCAGAAGTTCAAAAGGGTCTACAGAGCTTAAAAAGCGCTTGTCACCTTTCCAAGTTCAAGCTCATTTGGAACGTGTCCATGGCGTGTGAGGTCAGCGGCCCTGCTGTCAAACTGATGAACCTCACACTGTCGTGCATTGTTCACTTCCATCATTGCCTCACTCTCTTCTTGTGCATTCTCTCTCATCCTTCTTCTTCCTCTTCCTCCCTTTGCTATCTTTTCTTGTCATAATATCACAAGACCATGTACTTTGGATTTGGTTTACTTATAGTTGTGACCTTCTTAAAGTGTGTTGTGTCCTTCTTTGCTTGGTTTTGAATGCCAAAGAAGGATACTAGAACTAGTATTGTCGGAAAACTTTTTTTAAGGACAATACAATTTCCCAGAAACTTGTGACAAACAATGGCATTGCAATTTTTTTTTTTTTGGAGGTAGAATATTACAACATATCAATTAATCAGCGCAGAAAAACGTTAATGTCATGGAAATGCGAACTTACAATTCACTGAGCCATCAACCTAAAATATTAAATAGTATTTGTATTACTAACTGGACCTGCCAAATGCAAAATATGTACAATTGCATTTTATTAATCACACCGTTTGTGCATATTCTTGAACTCTGCTATGAAACACTATCAAATATTCCAAATATCAAACAATAAATCACAATTGTAATCCAGCAGTGTGAATCAAACCAAGGAAAACAGTTTCAAAATGAAATATTTGTAGAATATAGTCACTGGACATACTATAAAGTACAATGTAGCAATACAATCTAATGTGATACTGTTCAAGAACTGTTTCTAAAATCTAAAACTAAAATCTGTTTTAATGTCAGAATTTGTAGTCTATCTTTTTTTTTAACATACACTTAACTATACGGTTTTAATGAAGGGCACGTTTAGTTTTTGGGGGTAAAAATAGTAGTGTGACAATACTCTATGTATCAACATATGTATCATATGACTGACTCCATAGTAAATGTACTGTATTTTCTTCAATAAACCCACATACACATACTATGCAAGTCTAGAAAAGGGGAAACGTGTGGCCAAACAAGCAGTTTCAAAGTCATGCGTCACAGTTTGAAAGCTATTAGTGCCCGCTTTGTTGACCTGCAGAACTCCTGCCTCATGATTGCCTGCACTCTTTGAACCAATGTGATTTCCTTGCAATTGAGCAAAAAATATGTCCCACTAGAAACAAAGCAAGTGCTTCTATTGCTCCGGAAGGTAATTTGAGACAAAGATGCTCGGGAATGAACAGAAAACAGGAAATAGTCCAAGCACTTTTCTACATCATGTTCATTCCATCTCTACAGATGACTTCTAATTAGTTTTTGTGAGTCACAACAATTTCTAATTCAATACTCAATAGTTTGCCGATTGGTCTTTAGCTGCTGGTTTCAATCAATTTGCCAAAGATTGTTTTCTAAACCTATTTCTTGCCTACTCTCAACAAATGGAGAATTAGTGGTCAATATTGATTAATTAGGTCTGTTTGAGTAACATAATGAAAAAAAAATCTAAAACAAAGAGAGTAAAGCATCCTAAAAACCAGGCAGAAAGACAAATCTAGAGAAAAATGTCTCATTTGGAGGATGGTTGCAGTAATGCAACATCTCCCAAAAGTGTTCAATTATGTTGAAAAAGGGTGATTGAAAAGGCCGTAGCATATGACTCACATCCTTTTCATCCTCATCACATCATTCAGAGACTCCACTGTCCTGCACAGAGAATTTTTATGCGTCTGCACTCATTTATTCCCCCTTCTGTGCTATTAGAATTCACTGTAGAGTAAGTAGTGTTGTGCGATATGTAAAAAAAATCATTCCAATCATAATATGGGACATTTTATATCACCATTTTTTTTTCATTTTATATCCAAATGGCATGACTCTTATTGTTTGATAAAACTTTATAGACAAATTAGGACAGCTACTTTGCCGCACACTTCATTCATTCATTAATCTTTTGAGCCAGTTATCCTCACAAGGGTTGCAGGGGAAGGAAGGAAGTCAGAGCACCCATGGAAAACCCACACAAGCACAGGAAGAACATGCAAACTCCGCAAAGTCAAGGGTGTCAGACTCGGGTTGGTTCGGGAGCCACTTTAACGTTTTTTTTAATAAATGGATTAAAATAACTGGTTTAAAAGTCCTGACTATTCATTTTTTTTCTAGATCTAAAACAAGGTTTATTTTAGCTTTTTTAAATATATTTTTACATTTAACAAAATTATTTTTGAACTAAAAACACGGAAAAAAATGATTTAGAAAAATACAATTATTGATTTAAAAGGGGAAAATCAGGAAATGTAATATACATCTATACTCTTCATTTTAATTTGATCCTAAAACAGAAAGTCGGCACTCATCATTTACTTTCGTGGACCACACAAAATGAGGCAGCGGGCCAGATTTGGCCCCCGGGCCACCACTTTGACATATGTGGTCTAGACTGTAAGGCGAATATGCTTAACACTTTCACCTGTGCCACCCAGTTTCAGCAAAATACATAATCATACATATTCAAAAGCACTACCACAGTGTGAAGGAGCCTTTGATTGTGCTCATGCAGCCTTTATCCATCACCTGATCCATTGATTCACTCGGTGTACAGACATCTCTGCCATGTCAATTAAGGGCAAGCTATCATTCAGCAAAACAAGCGAGTGGCCATTCAGTTTCCGCTTCATAGACTATATCTATCTGATAATCACTTGATTGAACGCTTGAAGACAAAGGTTATCTTCGCACAAATTTAGTTAAGGCAGGAAGGGGCGAAGCGTTTTAGCGGCGCTTCCAACTGATCCCATCAACAACAAGGCTAAGTTGATTAGAAAACCGTACGTCCGAAGTACAAGCTGCCACAGAGGCGAGGACGTAGAAGGAAAATCTCAAATGCTTACCAGTCATTCAATCCATTTAAACTGGGAGGGTGGCAGTGAATAAACATTTGTTAGATCGCTCCTAATCCTCCTACTTCAAATGTGTTGGATGCCTAGCAATGTCAATGGCAGCCAAGGGGTTAATAGTATGATTATCAATGGAAATTTTCATTAAAACAAGACTAGCTAATTTAATTTCTTACACTTTTTTTACATTTGGTATTAAACCGCAAACTACAGTAGAAATATCTCGCAAGTCAATCTGGGCGCGATGACAGATGGATTTCAGAGATGTGCCTTACAATTATACTTATAAAAAATATCATTTGTGTGTGTGTGTGTGGTGTGATGGAGAGAAAAAGGAACATTGATCCTCAAAGAAAAAGAAGCTTATTTAAACAGAAATAGCACATATCAAAATAAAAAAAATGCACTGAGTGAATCATACTTGGTGCTTAATTGTATTCTTAAGGTTAAGAAAGGTTCCATATTGGAGAATAAAGTATCCTTTGTGCTATGAAGGCTATAATGGCATATGCTGTTAACTTTTAGAAGACGCTGCAAGTAAAAAAAAAAAAAGGTAAAACAGGTGCGTTATTTCAGCTTGCATAGCACATTTAGGACATTGTGAATAGGCCTGGGGATAAATCGATTTTAGGAATGAGTGCTTTTATTACCAATGATTAAAAAAAATACTTCATTTGATTTTTTTCAGTTTTTTTTTTTTTTTGTTTTCAATTACTCCAATGTTACATTTTGGACTACAAGGGCCTAGCGTCCTCTTATGATTTGGACATATTTTTTTCTCAGACACTGAAAAAAAGATAATTCTTTGTTTTTACACTCATCATGTCCCAATTAGCCTAAATATAAAATAAAAATGCATGACTTGCAAGAGTATGGGACTTAGGAGGTTAAGGTAACAATACTAAAATAGAGAACAACAGGATTAATATGCATCTGGTAGCAAGTTTTTCCAGATAACTATAGCCTATAAAAAATAAAAAATAAAAAAAGACAACTTAACAGGCTATCAGTGGTCGGAGAGAAAAAAAAATAAGTCACAGTTGAGTATTAGTCGCATGGCCAGCCAAACTATGAAAGAAAATGCATGTTATAGTCCCCAAAATACGCTAACTCATAATCTGTGTGCCACCTAAACATGCACATCGAATCTTCACTGACTTTCTCGACCCAAACATAAGCATGCACACCACCAAAGAAGACACAGAGAGTCTCAGAGGTGATGCTACCCTGCTGAATATAATTCTCTGCTGGGCTATGGAGCACAGCATGACAGGAGTTTGTGTTTGTCCACTGATACGCCATTGGGACCAATTAGGAGGCGCAGAGAGTGAAGTGCCTCTGTGTGCTGTGCTTCACAGCCGGTTCAAAAGGCCTGCCGCTGAGATGGACAGCTGAAGGGGCGGGGTCGGATTTTTTTGCAGGAAGGGGCTTTTGTGTGGGCAGGGTATTATTACACTGGGGCGGCTGGGTGATTACAGTATGCAGGGGATGAAGGTGTTTGGGTATGTACGGCAACATCTGGTGCAATTTTTACAATATTGGAAAATCTCCAGGCATTGTTTGATATTGGGTAGGAAGGTTTGTGTGTTATTATTTATACTGTGTCTCATAGATTTAAAAGGGTGCAGTAATTATAGTAACAGTAGCAATTCTTGTTCAGAAGGCAATTTGCAAAAATGAATAATTGGCCGATTTATTAGGGACACCCAAGTGCCAAGTTCATAGTTAATTTTTTTAATTTTTATATTGGGCAGGATTTGAAATCAATTCAAGTTCCTCTCAACGCCTTTTGATGTAGCGCAATGGGACACGCAGTATTCAGTGAAGGCTAAAAGGTGAAGGGCATCCATTTTTTTTCTTTCCACACAGCAAATGCCTGGGATAATTTTATTGCTTTTTCGGCCGTGACTAGCTATTAAATAGTAGATACACATGCAAAGAAAAGAGGTAACGTTCAATAAAATGACAGATATTTGTTATGCACTTATTTTTTTCTCCTTTGAAAAAGAGGGAGCAAAAAATAAAAACTGAAATATATATATATATATATATATATATATATATATATATATATATATATATATATATATATATATATATATATATATATATATATATATATATATATATATATATATATATATATATATATATATATATATATATATATATATTCTTTTCAGGACATTTTACTTGAGTTTTTTCCGGCAGGCTTTTGCGAAAAAGACATCTTGGTGTGACCCATGGTATAATAAACGTTATCAATAATTATGTTTGGCTAATTCTTTCCTAATAATAGTGGCTAAGGGTGTTCACATTCATAAACTTGTTCCTGTCATCGAATAATTGCTGCCAGCCCCTCCCAGTTCAAATGGATTGGACGAATATCATAACCAATAACCACCAATAAATGAACTGATTGATTTAACCCTTTCACTTAAGATTGGTTTGGCGATATATCTTGTCATTTCTAAGACATTGGAATACTTTTCACTTCACTTTTCTTTACTGGGGATGAGGAAGAAGGTTGGTTGCCACTCAATCGCAAGGCACAACATAACAACAACCATCTGCACATAAAGCCATACCTAGGGACAATTTAGAGTGTTTAACCAACCATGCATGTTTTGGGGATTTGAGAGGAAACCAGAGTGCTCGAAGAAAACCCACCAAGGCAGAGGAAAACATTCCAAACCCAACAAAGAAAGGCCAGATCCCACCAGGGATTGAGGCAGTTGTGCTAACCACTCATTCACCATGACCCCTGCCTGACACTATTCACCATTAAAATGCCAATATCAAGATATTCCGATTTTTGTGACAATAAAAATATTGATTGTTAAATATTATTCTTGTTTTTCTTTTGCACTGTTCTAGGATTATACTGAAAGAAGTGTTTAATATTAATTGTGCCTGAATCACAACAGGTACTAACTAGTCAGCAAATATATGAAATATGTATGGGGAACAAAAAGACTTGTCTGTTTCATGTACTGGAATTTGAAGAGTGTGTGTGTGTGCATTTAATAGAAAGCAGGATAAAGACAGAGCGGTTTTAAAATCCTGTTCTATCTATAGCTGCATTTTTATAACTATACTCCTAATTGGGTTTGGAGAGCCACAATGATGTCTAATCCAGTTTGGTTTTTGTCACCATCTATGGCAGCTTTGTGATACTATGAAATGAAAGCACAATATATTTATTATTGTGCACAATATATTTAATATTGTCCTCTCTAGCAATGCCAATCAGTATTTAAAAACAATTAATATGGTCATGTTTTCATTGAAATCTAAAAAATATTTTAAGTGGGTTTGTCATTCTTCCAAGGATGTTCATATTTAATTTTGACTGTAACCGAAAAAGGCCAAATGATGACACGGCAAAAAATGTATTGGCATTTCAAAACCGCCACTCCTAATGGACAGGAGAATTTTTTTTAATGCTAGGAAGGATCTCAAATTGAATGAAAACCCAACCCCACTTGCCTGAGGACTTCATTAGGGTTGCCCGAGATGGGGGTCTTCTTATCTGGAGCTCCATGGCACTCAGATTTGAGCAAAGTATGAGGTCCTCGGTCCATCATCATGGTAGAGGTTGCCATGGTTATGATGGCCACACCATCACGTACACGAGCCTCTAGGCCATAGTCCCACTCGTCGTAGGACACGGACAGCAGCCCTTGATGGGAGAAAAGAAACTTTCGGTAAGACGATATAGAGAAAGACAGCTGGAAAGATCCAGAAGGCAGCAGATGGATTTGTTTAAACAGAAGGGAAGTCAGGGTAGGATTGAAATCTGAAGAGTAAACAGTGCAAGATGACGAACGAGGTGAGGGGATCACATAGGGAGGAGTAAAAAGACACCAATGGGGCAAGTCAGGACAGGAAGAGTGATGATCATTTTGCTTGAATATACAGAGAGGGACATGTTCTGAACAGGTTAGACTGCAGCGATTGCCTATCTATCACATTGCTATGTTTGTCCATCTGTCAGTCTGAAGCGCTGCCTTTTCTCTGTTTGTTAGCCTTTGTATTGTCTGTGCGCCTGTTTACCCTGTTTATCCCTCTGTGTGCACAAATGCTGTTCTCCCGCTACAATCTGTTGCTGTGGGAACATTTATTTCAGGCTCTTTACTTTATATAACCTTTATGTTAGCCTGGTGTCAATTTGCAGTTGAGTGAAAACAATTAAAAGTCATTTTGGGGAATTATTTGGGGTATAGTATTAATTCAGGGGTAAAGAAAATGTGAAGGGGTAATTGAGTTTGAAAATTAGCTTCAGATTTTCCAATACAATTGACATTTTCATGAGGTCTATTGATATATTCAGTCAATTTTGTCACTTCTGATCAATTTTGAACCTTGCTGTTGATTTTAGGCCAATTTGTGGACGTTTTTTTCGTGAAAAAATGTACATTATGTGTGTGTGTTTTATGCGCCATTGTAAACAAATAGTGGCATTGGAAATGTATAGGGACTTTTGTGCATTTTTGGCAGAAAAAGCCAATTGCCTTTGTGAGCAATAACTTTTTCCTGTGCATTTAACAAAAACTGTAGGATATGTAGCATTTAAAAAAACTTGAAATGTTTTTTCTGTGTAGATGAATGGGGCTTTATTTTGGTAAAAATGAAACAGATCTTTTGGTGCAACTGCTAACATTAGGGGTGAGATTTTTGAACCGTTTGGAAGTTGGAACGGTGTGAATTGGACAAAGTACATTGACTGTGCTATGTACCAAAAAAGTCAACAGGAAAAAAATAAGAATACTATGTGTTGATGCAGTGCAAGTGAGCTGGAGAGACCATAACATGGATTGGTTGTTAGTTTGCATTCACGTTAGACAGTATAGATGTACTGGTGTTGTCAGTGGTCCCACAAACAAGAAAATGTCAAACACATATAGTGGAGGAAGATTGTCAGTCACTATTGTAACTTTACTGCTGCAACTGCCCTCTTGACATGTGGAAATCGCTTGCAAGTGATCCTCTTGTTTGGGCTCTGGCGGACACCTCTGGGATCGAGGGTCACACAGATCTCAGCCAAGATCACACAGCCTTCAAAACAATTTACCAAGCTATCTGTCTCTCAGTTTGCCTTTTAATCTGCCCCGCTCACTCCCCATCAGTTCGCTCGCATCCGTGTGACAGTGTATGACCGCATGTCAGCGTTCGGAAATAGACAATGGCCCTGGCAAAATACCTCCCTAGTGGAGACCTCACCATTGACAGCTCTTTTCCTCAAGGACTACGTACTCACTGACTAATTTGCCAATGCCTATTGCTTTAATTTCAGTTTTAATTTTCCATGAAATGTAAGATAGGTGTGTGTCGTTTCTGAGGGTGTGTTTGAAATGATGTTTGTTCGAATTGGAAGTAAACAGTGATAAACTTTTAACGTCTAGCATCGGCAGAGAAATAAGCAAAGGGGAGAGGAGGTTATGGTAAAAGACATTTGTCAGTGATTGACTCTACGGGAACTGCAATTGTCTCAATAAAGACAAGGCAGAAGACAAAAAAAAAGGTCAGAGAAAAAAGAGGAGAGAAAGATGAGGATGAAAAACATGCAAAAGCAACAGTAGAGTGAAGTAGAGCAGAGAAAAGAGTGTCAAAGGGAAGGAAAACGCAAGTCAAGGTACAATGTGAGGCATATGAGGGGAGAGACGTGGAGGAAGAGTCACCTAAGTGCTACATATAAGAATTAAAAGCTTCTTATCCAATTTGTTTTGTTGGAAGAAAAAAATCCACTAGTCTACTAAAGCAAAATATGTGCTGTATTTGCTTGGTCGCTATTGAGGATGCAGTCATCATCTGGTACTGGTTTCTTATGTGAGTAGTAATAGAAAAATAAGACTGATATTGTGAAGTATGGATATATTGTGCTTTTTCTTCTACTTAAAGTATCTAGACTGTACATGGGTACTTTGTATTGTGAGATTCTCAATATCAGATGACTTGGACTCTGACTCAGTTGCAAAACATGTGTGATAGGGACAACATGGCACAGTATATATTAAATTTGCTTAGTATGTAAAAGTACCATGCACCTTCAAATGAATTTATAGTTTTACAATGATAACAAAGTGAAAACATATGTTCTTAGTTAAAACTGGACGATAAAAATGTGCATTTAAAGTAATGTGTGTATACATTGACAGCTTTATATCAGAGTTTATTGCTGCTTTATAGACTATGTTAAAGTGAGGTTCAAATTTCAAGTTAAAGGCCATTTAAGACAGCTGATTGTTGAGAAATGAGCAAGCACTGAATGCACTTTAATCACTTGCCAAATACTTCATTAATTGCCTCTGGCACACTCAAATAAGGTACAGTAGAAGAGTTACTGTGTATGTAGTAACCTTTCAAAAACGCTGCCCCCAAAATGTCCATTGACCAAAAATATGTTTTAGCAACTTTTGTTGAGTCAGCATGATCTGAAAGAATTTTTCATTGATTATTTTGTGGTTTACAGTGGGCGATCTCAGATTGCCAACTGGCATACAACCAGTAAAACAACTTTATGGAAGCCCAAGAAAGAATCAAAAAGCTGCAGACATCCAAAAAGCTGAAGCGATGTGCCTATAGCACATGTAAATTAGACAAGTGAAAGGTAAATTTAATATGCTAAAGCTGCAGTTTCTTATGGACAAAAATGTCACGTTTCTATTGCATTTGTTGCTTGATTTGCCTTTAAAAACAACAATGGTAGATAAGATCTAATCACGAGACATTTAATGAACATTCAGAGTCCAAGGAATTAAAAAGAAATAAGGTCGTCCAACAAAATGTACTTGATTCCATCAATCTACTATCTAAAGCATGCCTAGATGATATATATTATTTTTATCATGTATGCTGGTGCAGTCTATATTTGATTTATCATGCATTAAATGAGTAGATAACATTTACTCTTCTATCTGTCATAATGTCCTATATGATTCATCTCATAATATTTCAGTGTTAACTGAAAGATCATCCAATGCACCACATGAGTGGGTCGTGATATTCTCTGTGGCGACATAAATCATGAGGGAACTTGTTTGATTTGCATAAATGATACCATCATATATCAAAGTTGATAAAGTGAAAGTGTGAGAAACTTACTGGTACACATTTTTAATTTCAATCTCAAGAACTGAATGAGATTCATGCTGCCAGCACATCATCATCATAAATGATAAACACGAACAAACGCAAAATGAATTGTGTGTCAAGCACAAAATTAAAAGCTATTGGAATTCTAGACATGTCAATGGCAACCAGTGAGGTATACAACAGGTGACATGTTTGGTACACCACAGCAAATGCTCAATATAACAGTTGTTTTTCAGATTATTTTAGATTAGAACTTTATTTCATCCCGTATTCGGGAAATGTCTTGGTTGCAGTAGCAAAAGAGACACAAGACACACAAGACATTGTAGACCTAGTTAAAAAAAAATGGAGCCACATACAGGAAGGTCTACAGACTGGGACTGAGGTTACTGAGCAGTCCTTCAGTAGTCTGGAGGTTTTAAAGGTCATCTTCCTTGCCTAGACCCTCCCAAACCGTAGGAGCTGAAGCATATTTGCATTGTACTGAGGTGTGCTTGTGATTTAGTAGCCTGTATAATAGGTATTTGTGAATAACATGCAAAACACCCTAGGGAATGATTTGCACTTTCCCTGAAATTTCTGCCCGCTATTTTAAAAGTATGTACTCTAATTAATAGAATACATCTGAAGTATTCTATTTCTTAGAGCATATTCACATCTGCACTGTTGGTTCTGGAATAAACCCAAACATTTTGTGGGATGGAGCATTTAAACTGGTATGAATACAAACCATAAAACCCAAAAAATGCCAGAAGAGAACTTGCCGTAAAGGTGGTCTGCGAACTACTTCCTGAATTACAAACCTTTTTGCACTTAACAGTCTTATAGAATATAGAATATTCCGTAAATGACAGAAAGCTAGAAAGTTCTTTCACTTAAATTTTGAAAGTTAACAGGATGTACCATGTCAGAATAATTGGTCTTACAAAAGACTCAAAATAACTGGATAAGAAAAAATATCGTCTAATGAATAGATTACTCAAAATGTCCTACCTGTAGGGAACTCCGCAGGTACTACGACAGTGTCTCCAGCGATGAGTGAGGGCGCTATCCATGTGTAGCCATAACCAGTAATGCCAACGGAATGGGCCACTTCAAAAATGGTGTTGGCCTCTTCTTTTGTGCAGTACAAAAGAATAACGGGACTCTGTAGCTTCTTAAGCTGGTTCTGAATTTTGGAATCTCCATCATCTACAGACATGTCAAGGAGTATCACTTCCTCCAGTTCCCAACCTACAAAACTGTTCTCTATAGTGCTCCGGATCTGGAGAGAGCAAAAAAATATAATATTAAAAAATTAAAAATCTGCTATATCTAAAGTATTTTTGTTGAAGGGGAACTATAACAAGAATATAACTATGAAATCACTTCTTTTCCCATTTTTCATCTTCCAGCTAGACGCCCAATTTATTTGAAGTGGGAGGGTTGGCATGAATCCTAGTTTGTTACCAACCCTCCCACTTCAAATAGATTGGATGCCCACTAGTGATACAATCGGGATTTAATTTGAATTCATAGTGTACAATTACCATGGTAACTAGGGATATACAGATTATTGGTTACTACAACATTTCTTATTGGGGTACTTTTTGGTTCAAATTTGATAGGTAGATACAACCTAAACACTTTATTTATATATATTTTTTTAAGATTATTTTTCTACAGCTATGGCAACTGATTATATCCAACTAGAATTCAGATCTTAATAGTTTTAAAGATAAAGCCCATTATTTGAAAATACTCAATCAGTAGAAGTATAGCCTTCATCATAAATGTGCCGAATTGAATTTATTGAAGCATTGTTAAGTTATAAGAAAATTAGTACACAAGGAAATAGAAAAATGTACATAACGTGGCAAATTGTTCATTAAAAGATGATTTTCTTTTTTAAACGTTAGTATGTTCAGTGTTCTTGATATAGTGCTCTGAATTGTACATTGCTGCCAGACCTTCCAGTTCAAATAGATTGTATGTCTACTTGTGATAAACTTATTGCAAGGAGGCACTTTAAAAGGCACTTATGGAACACGGTCATGGTATATCCAGATTTTTTTTACTGGCATGAAAATGGCGCCTGATAGAAAGACAGAGCTTATTCCACCAACGCGGTAGCTGGAATAAATTATTATCGACCTGGTGAATCAATTCTGAAGCAGCACTTCAGTCGAATCGAGCCTTGGTTTGGAGCCAATGCAAAGAATAAAAGAATCGTGAGTATCTGCATTTCAATTTAGAGCTTTTTCAGTATATAAAGTTAATTAACTAACTTGATATGTGACTGAATTTAGTGTGTCTTATCCGAACAGTAACCTGTAAAAGTGTTTATTCTAATTTCCACCATTTGTATATCTGCAAACTTCATGGAAGAGTCGCACATACAAATCAGTAATGGTTTACATTTCAGTGATAGCAATATGTAATGTCTTGTTCTGAGCAGCGTTACCTTGGTGACAAAGTCCTGGTATCCCGGGTAATAGGTGGTAACGATGGAGAAAATGTACCAGTCGTATTCCTCCATAATGTTGAGCATGACCGAAGCTTGTTGCTCGATAGAAGGGCCAAACTGAAAAAACATGGAGTCGTCATCCTGCAAAAGAAAGAGACATATGGTTATGTAATAATCGTTAGCAGACTTCATACAAAGGCAAATAGAATGATAACGTTTTTGCAGTGTCATGGGCGACAATCTGAAATTAGCCGTTTTTTTACGGCTTACATAGGATATCAGTGTGAGTTTAATTAGCTGCTTTTAATTGATTTGTAAACAGGGCTGGTAAAATCATATTCACAGGACTTCAAACCGCTGCTCTAAATCCCATCAATCATTCTCCAATCCCACCATTCATCTTCATTTGAATACCCTGTCACAACGCTGTGATTTTGTTTTAATTTGTGTTAGATGTAAATGTAAATGTATATGTATATATGTATTTATATATGTATACATGTATATATATACATATATACACATTCATATGTACATATATACACATACATATATACACACATACATAAATACATACCTATATACATATATACACATACATATATACATATACATACATATATACACATACATATATACATATATACACACATACACATATACACACATATACATATATATTCATACACACATATATACACACATTTACACATATACATATTTGTGTTTAACATGGAACACCTGTAGGGATGACTTGGATTTACTAGGTTTAATCGGAGACGTTAACCTAAAACAGGAGGGGGTAAAGCATTTTAAACCTTGCAACAGTATAATCTGAGACAATCACACACAGATATCCAACGCTGTTGAAAGCAATTATTGATCTGAACAGAAGAAGAGGAGGAGGTGAGAAGTCAATGTCTTGACAAGACTGTGACATAAGCTTGATACTGTGCATGAGGAAGTCTCTCGATCCCAAAGTGCACGATTAAAATAATGGTTATGAACAGAATCAGGAACTAGCAACATATTTTATATACATTAGAGCTGATATATAGAATCCAATGAGTGCATGAAGAGTGACTGAAAAAATACTGATAGTGATAGTAAATTCCAAGATGCTTATAAAATCCTTGGTGCATGCTTTAAGTAGGTCTTAAAAAGTGGACATGTCCAAGGTAAAGACTTTTCACCACTCCTCTGAGTGAGACGTTGGTGTGAGTAACAAAAAGGGAGACAGGCTATTGAAATCCCTTTGGCTTGGTAGGACTGTCTTAGGGCTTCTCTCCACATCAAACACTAACCTGCCCTTCCCTAAGGATACGCACAGCATGATCTGGTACCTTGTTTCTGCATTAATGAGATCAGGGCTATTGCATAGAAGCGCCAGACTGTGATTTAAAGCTCATCCACCAAGCAATGCTGTGTATTGCACACGTGAACTCAGAACTTTGTCATTACAGTGTGCTGAAATTGTTTGTATTTCATGGAAAAACACTAAGTAGAAAATGCAATTTCCGGAAAAAATTGCATGGGGTTGCTTTGCTCTCCCATGGGTAACTACCTCATAATTGTGGGCTATTTTTAAGTCACTTCCTTGTTATTTTATTGGCTGCCATTGACGGTGCGAGAGGTCCAATCCCTTTAGACTGGGAGGGTTGAATGAACTAATGTTTGTTTGTACATTAATTTTGTCCATTGTTGTCAATGGCAGGCGATGACTTGGTTTTGGGTCATTTGCTTGTTAATTTTTTTAGGTGTGTACAGGTTATTTCTATGTTCTGCATATTTAAATGTATCCCAGGTTCACTTTCTGTGCATTCCTGGGATATTTTTGGGTCAAATGCTGTTTAATTTTGAGCATTTTTTCTCCATTGGAAATGAAAGCAGCTATATATTTCTATTCTATCAATTTATGTTAGAACCATATGTTTTTGGCAAAAAATTTAGAAGACATTTATGTGACTTGACTTCTGAAAAAATGGTCATATATAAATTATGTGAATTGTGGGGTTAGATACATTATAAAATTTGTTTTCTTTGCAATTGGAAATTAATGATAACATTAGAAATAAATAGGCATGTTTTGTTAGATTTTCAAGGACTCATACGTTGTCATCAAAAAATAAAAAATCTTGGCTTGTTGTAATTTCCTAATATGTTGTATAAATTATGTGAATTGGATTCAAAAAATAGAATGAAACATTTTGAATTGTGAAAATGTCATTGGTTTTTGGTATTTGTGCCTAAAATGTTAACATTACGGGCTAAATAAAATTTAAAAAAGAAAGAGCTTCAGGTTAATACTGTTCTGATCTGTAAAGAAACTGCAGATGTTGGAGTCTCTTTACTAATCAGAACATTTGCTCCTCAACTTTTTATCTTGTTCTCTCTTCATCATCCATCTCTAACTATGGTTCTGGGCTGCTTTTCCATTTAAACCAGTGAAATGTCTGCCAGGCTCGAGTTCTAATTGAATTTCAAGACTTACACACTACTACCCACTAAATCCTCTGACTCCCTCTCTCTCTATCTTACTATTCTTAAGAAGAGTATTAACATAACTGCCCAACACACTCATTCAGACAGCCAAATTATCATTAGCCCCAAAGAAAAATACATCATTAAGAATGATATCGAAGCCCCAAAAAAAAAAGGCAAAGGGTGAGAAAAGTGTTCAGGCAAATAAGAAATGCTGATGAAATTATATTTGTGAGCAAAAAAACCTTGAGGAAAACGAAGCGTAGCAAAACACCTCTCTTCATTTGCAGCAACAATAATTAGGGTCTGGCCACATTAGCACTTCTTGTTGGCACAATGTGATCGATTAGCGAGTATTAAAATTCTCAGAGGGTTTAGCGGGGCCAGCCAGAATCAGGAAATGGGCCAGAGAGGCCTTGAATTTTGCTTCCGAGTCCTTTGCCGTCTCCTCTTACGTCAGTATTGCCCACGATATTCGGAAGTATGGCCAATGAGATAAGAGGAAAGATAAAAGAGATAAAAACATGTGAGAGGAAGAAGTGACATGAGATGGAATGAAAATAGAGTTGTAGCATAAGCAGAGAGGGCGGGAAGAGGGAGATGAGGTGAGATGCCTCCAGAGGGACAGAAGCAGAGGACAATGTGACAATGGAATAAATAAAGAGGATGACACCGAGCTGGCACTCGGCTGTGATCCAGTGTGGAGCAACAGAGAAGAGGATGGAATGTGTGTGTCCATGTCTGTGTGTGCTGGTGTTTACTATGTAGAAGCATTTGGGATGCAGAGAGGATGTGTTTTTGTCTAAAATGGCACAAAAGGATGCAATCAACTCTAATGGAAGAGAATAGGAAGCGTTTGTTTGTATAAAGTATGACAAAAGAGCAAAGAAATCAGTTTTGTGATAGCACTTAATTTGTTCCATGACTTCCGTTGAAAATACAATTAAAGAATTGCTTTTCTTAAGCAAAATGACTGAAAATCAATTGTTAAGACTTGAAAAAAAATGTAAAAGGAAAGAGTTAAAGGTGTGTGTATAGTAGCTAAAATTAATGATTATTTCATTAACCAATAAATTAGTTTGTTGTGTTTATTCATTATCATTATTATTCATCTAACTCTATTATGATGACTTATTCCTTTAAAAAAATGGGTCATTGCAAAAAAATTGGTTATCATAAGTTGCAGACGATAACTTTAAATTATGAAGAATGAATGTTCCTTCATTGCCAACCATCCCACTTCAATTGGATTGGACGTGTAGCCCATCAGTGGCAGCCAATGAATTAGTAATAAAATGAAGAATCCATACTTTTTTGTACTGTTATGATGGCCAGTCAACATGCATCGCTACTTGAGAAAATATGTTCACGAGTCCTTAGTGCACCATAAATTTAAATAGAGGGGGGAAAAAAAGGAACATATGCAATGTAATCTATGAATTTCTATTCTTCTTCCAAAGCCTCACCCTTTACTGAAGAAGCAAAGCAAAGAAGACAGCATACAAGTTGAAGCGAGAGACAAAAAGAGATAGAAGGGAGTAGTAGCAGCAGAAGTCAGTACGATGACTACTGCTGGGAGCTTTTTTGGCAATGCATATTTCTATCCTGCCTATAAAAGCCCCTTTGAACTTGAGAGCGGGCTGGTGGGCTAGTGACGCTGGTATTGACACTGTCTGATGGAAGGGAGAAGCCGGTTGGAGTGGGAGAAAAGTGAGATGGAGAGAGGAAAAGAGAGAGAGAGAGGTTGGAGGGCTGGAAAACAGAAAACCGAGTAGGAGGCGAGGTAGGAAAAAGGAAAGGGGAACAGCTGGCCTTCGCTTGAGAATAGTCAATTGAAAAGACAGTAAGCAGAAGAAACTTGCCACGGGCTCTCACACTCTCGTACACACATGAAGACGGAGAATAGGGCTGCGAGGAAGTACACACACACACGCGCTCAAGCACTTTCATATCCGATAAAACACGCCTGTCCCTGCCGACATCAGCGTTGCGGGCTAAAATTACATATTGATGACGAGACCTCTCCTTCATTTCCCTTTGTCCCGCGTCAACTCGCTCTGGCGCTCTTCGCACGTACATCATTATCTCTACCGCAATTAAAGCCCACTCCCATTCAATGTCTTCCCTGTTTCCCCTTCTACTGTTTTGTAGCTTATCGTCCCTTTTCTTATCATAGAAGTCTTTTCATCCTTAGTCAAACATAGGTGTTTAATTAGTTTGCACATTTATCAAAGCATCGGTTAATTAAAACTGACCCTATTTTAGGTACTTTTTAACCTTGATTTAAAGGTCTTAGGTTGTCATTGAATTTGCTTCATCATATCTATGTATTATTGTAGGATTATATCATGTTATGAAGTAGGTAAGATAAGTTTATGTCATGACATAATTGTTCAAATGCAATCTACCCCAAACACACACACACACACACACACACACACACACATATGCTTCCTAGACGTCTAGATATTTTTTTAAATTTTTTATACGTCTCATTCGTAAGTCATTACATAATTCAGAAAAAGGAAGAACAGGTGTCAGGTTTAAGACCATATACATTCAATAATATCGGAGCAGAGGAAACACACAGCCAGTCGTGATGAGATTTTTAACCACTTCATATGAAGGAGGACGCCAGTGTAGCCAGAGCAGAAAGATAGTCTATCTTCCTGAATGACCGTTAGGAATTCCTGGCGACTCCCTACAAACAACCTGGTTTTATTAGCACAGGATCATGTGACACAGACAAACGTAAGGCGTGGAAATACACAAATGGGGGTTTGAAAGAGATAGCACCCCACTAACTAAAAGAAGTAGTGACGAGAGTCACCACTAGATGGTGCAAAATTCTATTCCAGTGACTACACTATTTAGACTAAAATACATAATAATAAGCATAAAATACATTCATACTTCACATTTCCCCCCTTTAGTAACTTTGAAAGAATTTTCATTTAACATCAATTTATATCCCTCCTACTAAGGTACTAGAATATAAACATCATTAACAGTTACTTATCAAAGAGTATGGGAAACAATAAAGTCATATGTGAAGGCACTTGTGAAAAATGTGAGGTAGCTATAAGAAAACAATAAAATAATTTGTGAAGGCACAGGTGAAAAACGTGAGGTAGTTCTAAAGCTATATAAGAAAATAATACAATCATTTGTGAAGGCACAGGTGAAAAAACGTGAGGTAGTTATAAGGTTATATAAGAAAATCCCTCTGTGTCCCTCTTTATGAGCGAACACAGTTTTGAAGTTAAAACGTGTACAATTTCCCGGATGACTCAACATACCGTTACTCCTCGTATTTCAAAATGGTGGGAGAATCTTCATTGCGGCATGTCATGCGGTGATACTGTATGTCGCTGTAAGCTACCAGCGTATGCTGGATAGTATTTCGAACCACAGTTTTCATACAAGGAATTATACACATTGAAAAAATACAGAAGAGTAACATAATTGCAAGTAATGGTGTTAAAAATTTAAGCAGAATCGCGAACCACGACCCGGATATTAACCATGACCAAAGTGATGCACCTATGGCTGAGTGATCCTGGGCCATGGCGTTGGCCAAGGCTTTCATTTCCGCTATTGCATGAGTAATGTTACCTTCGTCACCGGTTTCATCTGGGATGAAAGTACAACAGTGTTCTCCGACTATGGCGCACACACCTCCATCCTTGGCTGTTATCAAATCCAAGACCATACGGTCTTGGAGCTCCATTTCTCTAAGGGCTTGTAATTCATCTGCTATGCCCTGTAGAGCCTTGATAGTTTGGTTAATAAACAGTCCCATCCGATAATTCAATGTTTCTACACGGAGCATAACTTTACCCACTCCAATCTGTGGAAGTAGAGACAGTATGACTTTCTCGGAGGTGGACCATAATTTGTGATCATCAGGGACATCACTACCCCAAATTGAATCATGTGGTTTAAATTGTACAGGTGTAAATCTCTTATGTCTTACTGATATTTTCACTCCCCTTAAAAGGAATGCATTTTGAACCATCTGCACCATTGCACAGCGACCATTCCATGCTGTGGGCAAACCCAAATATACTGTATACCCACACATCCAATACCCATCCTCTTGGGGATCAGTGCCCATTACATCAGGGAGAGTGTAATAGTCCCTGCAGGTGGCACCTGGGGGCGCTCCTGTGGCATTGAACTGATCTTTGTTAGTGGTGTTTCGCGTGCATGGGGTAATTACCTGACTGCAGTACTTCATGGGGACTTCTCCTACTGGTCTGGACCTACCCCAGAATGTCATATTACTAGCGAAACACACTGCCTTAAAATTACGTGGGTATGGGATGTTGTTTAACATGACTAGATCTGTCCAATTATAGTTCAAAAGCTTTGTGAATTTTCTACCTGTTAAAGGTGGTACAGTGGCATCAACCTCGAGAACTACAGATCTTAATACACCTTGTAGGTACCGTGATCTCAGTATGTCGGGATACCATAGAGGTGTGTAGGTGTCATAGGTATAGGGGTCGATTGCCTTGGGATACACTGGTGGGGTACCTGCGGAATAAGGCATACGGCTGCACACATAACAACTTTCTTTCACACCAGTTTGTTTCTTCTGAAATACCATGAAATTATACCACATATTTTCTTCAAAATGATTTTTTGGATTGTTCTTTTCATACCACTTCACTCTTTTTTGCGACAGTAGCATGGGACCATCTCGATTTCCTGCTCGAGTCTCAGTGGGCAGGGCATCCAGCCACGCCCAAGTTGCGGCTGATAGTAGAGTCGCTGTGATGAGGGTGGCGGCAGCTTTCATTTTGGTTTCTGCGCGGGAATGCAAAGTCTACGAAATGTCAAAGTTAAAACGGGGGGCGTTTGGGGCAGGTGAGCAGACGTCTGATGATGTTCCACGGACAAGGGTTTTGATACCGTCCGGCTTGCAGTCTACTCACAGTCCCCTATGTTTCGAACCACCTTGACCTGAGATTGGTGAATCCACGTAGACCTCTCAGCAATCTTTACTGCTGTAGGGGTGGTGAGTTGGACCACAAACGGACCTTCCCAGCGCGCAGAAGACCAGGATTTCCTTTTTATGGCTCGGATCAGGATTTGGTCACCAGGCTTCACCACCTCCTGCAAGGGGGACAAAGGGGATAATGGCAGCTTACATGTATCTTGGACGAGTTTCTCTCTAAACATCTTTACCATCCACTCTGTGAGTGGATCCGCCTCGCCCTTTGCTTCTTGCCATGGTTCACCTTCCCATAGGGGGAGTTGGAATGGTCTTCCATGAACTATTTCGAAAGGTGTTAATCCCGAGCTAGTTGGTACTATCCGCATATAAGTTTTAACAATTGGTAGGCATTCTGGCCATGGCTTTTTTGTTTCTTCCATGGTTTTCTTAAGTCTTAATTTTATCGTACCATTTGTTCTCTCTACCAGTCCTGCACTCTGCGGATGGTATGAGCAGTGGTTTTTTAGACTTATTCCTAGATGTTTTGCCATTTGTTGGACTATGCTGTTAACAAAATGAGCGCCATTATCGCTCCAGATAATTCTGGGGATCCCATGTTCTGGGATTATGTGTTTACAGATGGCTTTCGCCACCGTTAATGCATCTGGTGATCTGGCTGGGACTATCTCAGTCCATTTAGAGAATGAGTCAATCAAGACTAAGCAGTATTTATAGTGGTTGCTTTTGGATAATTCAATAAAATCCATGTGTATAATTTCAAAAGGGTACGTACCTTTTGGGCATTGGCCCCGTTTGGGTCTGAGGTTACCTTGCACGTTATGTCTGCAACAAATTAAGCAGTTCCTACAAAAATTTTTAAAGTAGGTATTTAGACCTGGTGGCACATGGAACACACGCTGTACCATGTCCATCATCCCCCCTGTTGAGACATGAGATTTCCCATGGCTCAGTTTTGCTACCATTTGGAATAAATTCTTTGGTAAGCATGGTAGGCCTTTTGTTGTGTATAGACCATCGACAGACTGTTCTGCACCTTCATCTATCCATGCCTCTTTTTCTTTTTGTGGTGCAATGTTTTGCATATCAATTAATACTGTTTTTGGGATTGACTCATTCTTTTGTTGTTGTGTGTACTGTGCAGTAAATGTTTGTGCTGCTTCTTTAGCTGCTGTATCTGCTCTGGCATTCCCTTTACTAATTCTGTCGTTGCCTCTAGTATGTGCCTTACATTTGCATACAGCTATATGGCTGGGAAGTAGTACTGCATTAAGCATTTGTTTTAGCAGTTCAGCATGTTCTACTGATTTGCCTGTAGATGTTTTCATCCCTCTCCTCTTCCATTGTGCAGCAAATACATGTAGAGTTGAGTGTGCGTATTGACTGTCTGTATAAATTGTGACCTTTTTACTTTTAAACAATGTGCATGCTTTTGTTAACGCTATAATTTCTGCAGCTTGAGCTGAGAGATTAGATGGCAGTTTTTCTGCACATAAGACTTTGTTGTCTGTGACGACTGCGAATCCTACTTGATTTTTTCCTTGTTCTGATTTGGATGCTGATCCATCTACATATACATAGGTGCTGTCTGGAATAGGAGTGTCTTTAAGATCTGGTCTAGGTTTACAGCTTTCGCTGGTCCTTTCATCACATTGGTGTGGATCTCCGTCTTCTTCAGTTGGTATCAGCGTTGCTGGGTTCAAGGTATTGCATCGCTTGATGGTGAGATGGGGTTGCGATAACAGTGTAGCTGTTATGGCTAGGTGTCTTGCTGGTGACAGAAATGACATTTTAGTTTGTGTTATCAGTAGATCCACTTCATGGGGGACTAGGAGTGTGAGTGGATGGAACAGCACAAGTTCAGCTGTCATCTGGACGGCTAACGCTGCTGCACACACTGCTCGTACACACGAAGGTAGAGCAGCTGCAACTGGGTCCAGTCGTTTTGAGTAAAACGCTACTGGTCTCATCTTTGTTCCATATGGTTGTAATAACACTGATGTCATGAAAGTCTCTTTGCAAGTCACCGTTTGGGTGAATGGTTTCTCGTAGTCAGGAAGTGCTAGGACTCCTGATTCCAAAATTTGCTGTTTCACTTCTAGGAATGTTCGATTCCCTTCTTCAGTCCATGTTACTGGATCCCTCATTGTCATCTCGGTAGCATAAATCATGCTTAGCAGTGGCTGAGTTAGCTCTGCATAATTTGGAATCCAGCTCCGACAGTAGTTAGTTAGGCCTAAGAAGGCCATCATTTGCTTTTTTGTCTGCGGTTTCGGACATTGTTGGATAGCTTCTCGTCTTCCATCTGTTAGCTGTCTTCCTTCCTGTGAGACCCGATGTCCCAGGAAGGTGACTGACTCCTGGCAGTACTGCAGTTTTGTCAGTGACGCCTTGTTGCCAGTTCGCTCTAGATGCTTGAATAATCTGATGGATTCTTCTTTATTCTCTTCTTCTGTGGGACTGGCTACCAGTATATCGTCTACATATACTAGGATCTGTGTGGTGTCTTTATGTTCATGTTGACTGATGCATGCTGCGATCTCTTGTGAGAATATTGTAGGGCTGTCACAGAACCCTTGTGGCAGCCTTGTGTATGTGTATTTGATTCCCTCAAACGTGAAACCAAACCAGCCTTGGGCCGTTTTGTGTAATGGAATAGAGAAAAATGCATTGCTTAGGTCAATTACTGTAAAGAATTTTTGATGTGGTTTTAGCTCATTCAAAAGTGTATGTGGGTCTGGAACACATGGTGCTCTTGTTTGCACTGCTGTATTGACCTGTCTTAAATCTTGGACCAATCTCCATTTACCCGTCTCTGCTTTCTTCACGGGAAAGATGGGAGTGTTGCATTCGCTTGTTGGACTTTCAATTAGAATGCCTGCTTCGAGCATTTCTTTAATTACTGGTCTGATGCCATCTATAGCATCTGGTTTGAGGGCATATTGTTTGGCTCTTGGTCGGAATGATGTCTTGGGTTGAATTCGTACCTCTTTTGCTGTGTTCATTTTTCCTACGTCTGCTTTTGATTTGGCCCACAGTGTACTTGGGACTGTAGGGAAGTCTTCAGCTTGTAGGAGTATATAATATTGTCACGCAGTCAAATGTGTTCTTGGATTCGCTCGAGTCATCCACTTCAACTTCTGCCTTGTGACTGTCCCATATGAGGTGTTTGTTAGTATGCTGATTGTGGGAGTCTGATGCGACCACAACTCCTCACTTCTGCTCTCCAAGAATTCCACCATGCATCCCAGGTCCTTCCAGGGCCTGTGAGGTTTCCTCTTTATGGACACATGGGGCGTTATATCAAACTGTAGCAGCTTTTTTACTTGAGGTGGCAAGTCCACCGTGGCGGCTGCGTCTCCATCTGCTGTTGAGTACAGGTACTCCAATCGAACTGGTTGTGGTCCCAGTCGCTCGAATTGTTTAACAAATCCCGTTCTAGCTTTCCCAAATTTTACAGTGATGTGTAATGGCCAGTGAGTTTGTTCTTGTCCATCCACATGTTCAACTTTGGATTTCAAATGTTTGACTACAGATGAGGGCTCTTGTGTTGTTAAATCCAGGGAGTAAAACGTATGAGGCTCCTCTTGACCTTCAACCACTTGAATCCCTGCTTCCTCCCACCTGTGGACTGGTTTCATGCCATCGTCTGTGGGAATAAGGCTAATTTCCAATTTACGGAGAAGATCTCTTCCCAGGAGGTTCACAGGACAGTTCTTACTCAGGACGAACTTTGCTTCATGGTTTCGCCCATTTTCATCTGTTACATTTGTTTTTCTTGACTTCCTCAACAGCTCCGTGTGTCCTCCTGCACCTATCACAGTGATCCACTCCTTCCCTGGTATCAATCCAGGTACTTTATCTTTGATAACTGATTTATCTGCTCCAGTGTCGCATAAAAATTTTACTGGTGTTTGTGTTTGTCCTACCAGTAGGGTGTAGAATGGTTTGTTGTCTTTCTCCCATAGGCTGGACATGATTTCGGTTAAGTCTAACACTTCTGCTGGCGAGCAGGGAGTTTCTTCGTCCTCCCTATCGCTTTCTTCAGTTTCCTCTTCAGTGTCAGGTTTCCGTCCCTCTTTCTTCTGGCGTCATTCTCGATATTCGTTTTCAGGGTTGTATGGTGGAGGTCTCCTGTTCCCGTTGGATGGAAACCTGCAACTTTTACTAAAATGTCCCTTTCTACCACAGTTGTGACACCTGTCATCTTTATATGTCCGTCTTGATGGGCCAGGCCTTCCTCGACCTCTTCCCCTCCCACGCCCTCGTTGGTAGAACACTTGTGATGAGTCTTGGTCCGCCAACGAGGCCATGGCTTGGGTCAGAGCATTAACTCCTGAGCTTGCTTGTTTTTGGCGGTGTCTCTCCTCAGCATGGATCACCCACTCCATGAGTTGATCCATGGGCGAGGTTCGGTATGTGATACAGTATTTTTGTATGAAACCTTTGATTTCGGGCAGGAGCCCTTCCAGAAATGTTTGTCTTAGTTGGGCTTGGTACACCCCTTGCTCATTCTGGTCTTCTGGAATCCCACTATGGGTTTTGAAAACTTCCTCAAATCTTGCTCTAAATCTATGGGCTCCTTCTCCTGGTTCTTGTCTTGTGGCCCTGATTTTATCATAACATGGCGTTGCGCGCCAGGTCTCTCGCACTCGGGCCAGGACTCTTTCTACTGACTGCGTTAGGTCTTCTGAGTCGTGTGGGTGAACTTTCCCTTGTTTATCTCTATCATCAAAATTTCCTCTCACTCTGGAAAAGTTGTGTCTCAGACTTATGATGAACGCTCTTTTTGTCTCTGCTCCGTTCAGGTGGAAGGTTTGTCTCAGTTGTTCAAAATTATTAGACCATTCAGTCGGGTTCTTGGTCGGGTCTCCCAGCCCTCTGCATGCTTCAGTGTAATCAGACTCAGTCCATGGACGGTGGACGAGAATGGTTCTACTTTGATCTCCATTCACCTGAAAATGTGGATTTGCTACTTCAACCATAGGATATATCTGACCTGGTGGTGCCCATTGTGGTGGGTAGGAGTGAGGCTCTTGGAACGCCACCAGTGAAGGGTAGAGTTGTCCTTCTTCCCTTCTTTCTCTTTGTGCTCTCGTCTGCATCTGTGGGGAGACAATCGAACCCAAGTGATTTTGTTTCATACCTGTAGTGGCATTTACATGCTCAGGGTCCTCTTCTCCGACTCCATCTTGGGGTAGTTTTCCATGCCGTATGCTTTGTTCCTTGAGAGGTGTGAAAGGAGCAGGAGGAACACTGGGTGACTCCCTTTTTTCTGTCCGTACCAGGGGTGTTTGGAATGTTGGGTGAGGAGTGTCTGCATCTGTGAAGGGGGGCTGGTCGTAAAGTGGGCTTCTTGCTGTTGTTTCTTCAACGGGCCCAACAACCACGGCGGCCATTGTATTTCTTTGTGTGGCCTTCTTGATTTTCTTTTCAGTTCTTTGTTCTTCTCGTTTAGTAGCTTGTTCAATCCAAACTTGAATATCTTCTAGCTGCTTACATATTTTTTCTTGCTTTTTCCCTTTGTTTACAGCTTTTTTTACTTCTAAATTCCTTTGAATAGTTTGCAAAGGTTCCACTAACAATTTCCCCCCCCAACCATGTGCTTGGTTCTTCTTGATCCATTCTTCTATATGGGCGCAATTGTCAGGAAAATGTTTTTGCATGAATTTCACATCAGCTGGATATTCTTTACTATTCCCAGAGCCCATTCTGGATCAAACAATGGTCAAATGTTACTCTATTAATATATTTCTTTCGGATTTTTAGGATTTTTAGGATTTTAGGGTTTTTAGGGTTTTTAGGGTTTTTAGGGACGTCCCAACTAATTTATTATTTTTTTTTTAAATAACGTTATTATCCTATTTATCCGTCTACGTCGACTTTGTAACAATTATTCTTTTATTTCGCAAGGCCTGCGCGCGTCACGGCGTACTTCCGTTTTTATTATATCTCTATATAATGATTACTTTTTATTTAGCGCTTTTTTCTCATCGGGTGCATTATTTTTGGAAGGTTTCCCTTATTTTGAACAATCTGTGAAATCCTTTTAACAAAAAAGGGGGACTCTTATTCCCGCCTTAAAGTAAACGTCACGTCACCGACGCACTTCATGGAAACACTTAGTTGCCGACTAAGCATTCATCCGTTGCATACCTTACGTTTCTATTTCAATTTTAACGACATACGTAATCCTCACATGTATGCATCCCTTATCTCCCACTATTGGAGCGTTTTTCCACGACTCGTTCGAATGGAAAAACGGGATTTCACCAGCCTTGTTATATATAAATTTAAAATGCCCTTACCGTCTGCCTGTCTCCTCTTTTCTCCGGCCGGGTTCCTTTCTTCAAACGGGCCGCGATCGACCGAAATGCCCCCTCTTTCAAGGTAAGAGGGCTGACGTCAGTAATTCTTGGCCTTCAGTCCACCGCGGTCCGAGAAATTCAGAAATGAATTCCCGGGTTTTTCGGCACCAGAAAATGTCAGGTTTAAGACCATATACATTCAATAATATCGGAGCAGAGGAAACACACAGCCAGTCGTGATGAGATTTTTAACCACTTCATATGAAGGAGGACGCCAGTGTAGCCAGAGCAGAAAGATAGTCTATCTTCCTGAATGACCGTTAGGAATTCCTGGCGACTCCCTACAAACAACCTGGTTTTATTAGCACAGGATCATGTGACACAGACAAACGTAAGGCGTGGAAATACACAAATGGGGGTTTGAAAGAGATAGCACCCCACTAACTAAAAGAAGTAGTGACGAGAGTCACCACTAGATGGTGCAAAATTCTATTCCAGTGACTACACTATTTAGACTAAAATACATAATAATAAGCATAAAATACATTCATACTTCACAACAGGCGTTTCAATTGTATCCTCTTGACAATAAGTGGGGATTATAATTGCTTCAATAATATTATATTTTGTAGCTTGTTCATTAAAAAGCATAACTTATATTTCATTTATTTAAAAGGTAAACAGTTATTATTAAGGATATTTAAAAGTAACTTAATACATAGCCCAATCAGGTTTATTTTTCAATGGGTTCATGATTCTATGAACAATTTCCATTATCTGTAATAACAAAAGTCAATTCTATTTATTCATTTGTTTGATCATCCTTAAATAAAAAGTCCTTGAGAAATCACAATAAAAAAAATCTACTAATTACATACTGTAATTTTTTAAATAAATGGCCTGTTAGTGAATCACTGCATTGGAATTGTCATTTGTTCATTATATTTAAACCTTGTTGCTGTGGTTTATTTATTAATGTATTTCTTATTTGTTTTTATTGTCTTAGATGTTAATTAAATGGATAACTATAGATTAATTACAGTTACAATTGATTAAAGTGTCCTTTAGAACACAAATGACAGTACGTAGGCATTGTGTAAAAAAAAGAAGGCTGAACAAGCTGAAATCGTTGCATTTGATTGACTAAAATAGGAATAAAATTTAAAAATGTCTAACAGTGGCTATTTTGTCTAGTTCTGTACAATATTGGTTTTTACTTACATTAGTAACTTTGGTGATATGTGGGGTTTTTTTTCTCACTTTTTTAAAGATTTTTTTTCTCCTGGGATGCACATAGGGCAGATCAGGTATTATTTTTGGGTGCATTGAAATGTATATCACGCTGTCCACTTTTGTTAAAAATATATAAAAATAAAGGATTTTAGTGTGTCTTTTAGTCTGTAAAATACAAAAATGAATTCTGAATGAGCCTAGATTTGGATAAACAGCATTCTGAATTCCCCTCATGCATTTCCACAAGTCCAATCCGCCAAACTAATCTATCAATCAAGGCTTTTTGCACTCTTCACCCAGAATTTTACAACAAATCTCCACTCCACAAGAATGCATACGTCACAAAAGCACGAGCCAAGCACACATTTAACCTTCCAACAGTTTTCCAGCCTGTGGAAAGAGGCGAAGCATGGAAGCAAACGTTCCCACGAGGGCAGGGAAGGAGCGAGGGGTGAAAGTGAAAGGGGAAATGGAGTAAGAAGACTTTGTGTGTGCTTTTGCTTGCAACACGATAAAGGCTGGTTCTCAGTCTCTGTCAGAAGAGAGACCACCCTTCTTGCACCCTCTCCTACCTCCCTCTTCACCTCTCCACTTCCATTCCATCCAAAGCAAGAATGAGCTTCTCTAAACCTTTGCTCCTTCCATGCGATTTCACCACATCTGCATTTAAAATGGCAACCATTTTCCTGCTTTTGTCATGAAAAGAAATGCAGGAAGAAGCTTGGTATATTTCCCAACACCAGGTGCACAAAGACAAAAGCTCCATGACAGATAAAACAAACGTTTTCAGGGGAATTACGCTGAAAATAAATGAAGAGGGCAATGTTTAAAGAGGGCTTAAATGCTAGTTTTGCATGCCAGACCACCCTGGATCCCCCATTCCTCACTCCTTCCATTCATTGGGATAAAAATGTAAAAAATTCTAATCTCTTTTAGTGGAGTGACTGTCAGACAGGCTGTCTGCACCACGGCACATGTTGGAAGATGCACAAAGGCAATAAGACAATCTGTATTCTCTTTTCTGCCACCTCACAGCCGCGTTTCACTAAAATGCACACCAACCTTAAATCCTCCATTTTCTCAGCACTCCACCTCCCCTTCTGTTACAATGTCTCGATGATTGTAATGATGTTAATATGGAAAGACATTCCCTCTTTATGTAACATCACCTCTGAGCATGAGGTTACCTACAACTTCAAAAGTACACTTTTGAGTGTGTAAAGAATCAAATGAAACATGCTTTCCACTTTACAGTAATACCTCGACATACGAGTGCCCCGACATACGAGCAATTTGAGATACGAGTAAAATTTTAGGCAAATATTTATCTTGAAATACGAGACAAATTTTACAAACACTTCAGTAGTGGTCGTTTATATGGTGTTTTTTATGCTAAAATGCAGCTGGATTGAAAATGGTTAGAGGGTGCACATTAAATAAGGGGAATAGAGATACAGCAATATGAATGAATATGTATATGCAAATTGTCTAGAAGTAGCATTACAATGGGATCAGGACTTCATTTACTAATCACTAGGACAGGAAGAGGGAAGACAGGAATGGCTATGGTTTGAGAAAGGAAATCAATGTAAAAGGTTATAATAGTGTTCGATTTTTTTGGATTATTATGGTTTAATTATTTTTAATCTATCTGCATTTTATAGAATTTTATAACCTGCTACTCACAACGACACACATTCAATTAACTTAGTTTCAATTAATTGGACCGGCTCAGGCTCATCTTTCAGTGCCATTGAGGGTGCTAGAGGTTCGAATAATTTTGACTGGGAATGGCAAATAAATTGGACATCTAGCACCATCAATGGCAACCAAAGAGTTAACAAATTAAATTTTAAAAGGCCAATAAACTCCACCAGGGACTAACAGAACAAATATGAAACATAAAAAATGCATGGTACTCTGACAGCAAAAGAAAAGGCTTTTGAGGAGAAGTGACACATTGCTTCTCAACTTAAGAGTAAACCAACCGAGTTAATACAAACCTGAAATGGAGTAAGGACACATGTAAAGTGTAAACCCCTGCGGCGAGCGCTTGCAAAATGATTTAGATACGGGTAGGCGGGTGGGATACAGTAGGTAATGGAGGTACAGTGCAGCATTGTAAGACGTGCATTGAATTATAGCGAGTTTACGTGATAAGTTACTCTGGCAGAGAAAGCGTTTTTAGGATATGAGCTCAGGCAGTAGCCACAATCAATAGCTTAGGGTTGTGGAGAAGGACTATTTACTGAGAAAGTACGCCGGTCTACAGTTCGGGAAGTTAGCTCACAGAAATATATGCCTTTACTGTATATGAATACTCGGTATGGTCTATATTTAGACTCATTCAGTGCCATTGACGGCAAACGACTTCCAGTCATGTCGCTCCTGTCATCGTTGTGCTGTGAATGTCCCTGAGTTTTTCATCTTAGACGTCAACGGCAGCCATACCGCACATTCTTGTAAGGGTTGCTAAGGTTGCTGGAGTCTAACCCAGCTGACTTCAGGGGAAAGGTAGACTAAACCCTAGACTGGTCGCCAGTGAGCACACAAAGAGACAGACGTCCATTCGCACTCTCAATTGTACCGCCACCAGTGAGAATTGATTGCACGCCTGCCTGTACCGAAGTCAGATGAGTGAACCACTACTTCATCAGTTGGCAAATAAGAAGAAAGTTGTCATGCTTAAAAGTACCATATATAGATAAATATTTAGGCAAATGTAAAGTTATGTAACTATCTACCAATACTTGTAGCTTGGGAATTTAGACACTGCTGTCATTAGTAATCAGTTAATTAGGATTAATATTGGAAACAATTGCTTTCTGTGTTGTGTGTGGTTAATGTGTTGCTATATTCAATTGTTTTATATGGCATGGAGGAGGAGCTAATTATTTTGCTGTTAAGTCGATATACATATGTATTGTCATATCATACAGCACAACTGAGGCCAATTATCATTTGCCAACTTGAAAAAAATATAATACTATTGCTGTCTATTCTTGTAATGGAGCTCCCAAATAAGAATTTTGCAGCCATTCTCTTCACTAGAAGTGTCTTCTGTCTTATTTTTTCATGTTTAAATGGATGTCTTAACAAAAAACCTGATTATTTTTTATCTTGAAGTCCAAAAAAGGTTATGTTTGGAGCTACAAAAAGCCTTACCACATATGTGGCCAAACTGCCGGTGCATTGGTCCAAACGCTATTTACAGCTTTTAATGAACTGAACCAGATGGGAGGTGATGGATGAACACCAACGACACACTTTTTCAGTGTAAATGGGAGCAACCTGACGGTTCTAAAAATTAACTACGTGTTAAAGACGATCATCTAGTAATCAATAGAATTCTCAAGTACCAAGAGTATATAGAAAACACTGCAAAAATGACCTGAAGTGAAACATCTTGACAAGCTCTTCTCAACCATAAATGATCACCTGCTCAGGATTCTCATTAGACTAAAGAGGCAAGTGCTCCATCAATGCCATTTCATTTCCAAGCCCTTTCTTTTCAGACTAATGTGCTCCACATGCATCATGAAGCATGACTTTATATTTGCTTAGTGTGGCCTGTGCAGGCCAGGGGTCGTTTCTTCTCAATCAGGAAGAAGGTGGAAGATGAGCAGACGGGCGTGACAAGCATGTGTCGGGAAAGCGAAGAGGCTGCGTCTCACGTGGCTGTCACCAGTACAAGTCCAATTCATTAAACAAACATTCCTTCGCTGCAAACTCTTTAATTTCAAATGGATTTGATGTCTAATGCCATCAATGGCAGCCAATGAGTTGATACTTGTGTAAAATTGTTATTAATTATTATTATTTTTATTTATAACCAACCACATGTATATGTATGTGTATGCATGTATGTAAATATATATATATATATATATATATATATATATATATATATATATATATATATATATATATATATATATATATATATATATATATATATATATATATATATATATATATATATATATATATATATATATATGTGTGTGTGTGTGTATGTATATTATGTATATGTATATTTATATATATTTCACCAACTTGTGTGTTTATTTATTTATTCTTTATATATTTATGTATTTATTTAACAACTTATTAATTTATTAACTTATTTATTACTTATTTATTTATGTCTAAAATGACTTTTCCTGTACCTGTATTTTCACCCTCTTGTACTGTGACAATGAAATTTCCCAAATATGGGATGAATAAAGTTATCTAATCTAATCTATCCTTAGTGTATTTTCAAACCAGCAAAATAAAAGGCTAAATAAAGAGGGGGGGACAGAAGCTGTCTTAAAATAATTGCCAAAGTCATTCTTTTGGATTTTTGCAGAAATAGGAAAAAATGGTTTTAGTAGAGAATTTGAGGATAAGTAGACATCTGTTAATGTCACATCAACTAGTTACAACAACAACACACACACACACACCTCACATCTCACAGCTGTCAGTGTGAAAAATAAAATACATAAATTACAGCCTGGATGATCCTGGGGTCCAACAAGGGTTTCTAAAATGGGTTTTCAAGTATTCCAAACAGTATTATTTTTTCTTTACTTTCTCTTAGATTGAAATGTAAAAGCTATGAACCGGTTTCATAAAATCCATGCACAAAAATTAGTGTACACTTGTTCCGTGCCATTACTGGGCGTGTACCAATTTTGTTAGCTTAACAACAGACTACTTCTCCAGAACATTATCTGCATCTCTCTATTTTCTTTGAACTGAAGACAGACTCTCACTCTCATGCTGTTCCTGATTGGATTAGTGCTATCTAAATGGATTTGTCTCAGCATTTGGAATGAATATTTAAAGTGGAATTTTTAAACGTGCTACGGTTCAAATGGATGATTATGCACAAGTGCCCAGCTGGAATTCCTAAAAGTAGAGTTTAGCGTGTTGATCTTCTCAAATTGGCTTGTCTTGTGCTTTTTGCACAAACATTTCCTCCCGTTTTTTCATCTTTTCCCCCTTTTCTATCACCATTTCTCACACTGTCCTACTTTTGAACCCAGTTATTCTATCCCTGTCCTCCCTCCAGACCCTCACTCTCCTTCTCTGTCTCCTTGCCAGCCCGCCCCCTTCTTACCCTTGCTCCAGACCTCCTTCCCTCACTCCCCCTTCTCACTCTTAACCCTATTGTCCTGCTTTTCCATTTCACCCCTCTCTCAATAAGTCTTTCTCCAATGTTAATTCAAATTGGCCAGTCGGGAGGACAGTACAGTTCCAATCATGCCGGAAGCACTTAGAAGAACATAATCAATCTCTATCTCGCTTTGGCTTCCTCTTTATTTCCTTTTTCTCTCAGTTTTCTCACCCTATTTTATAATCCATCAATATGAGGGGCAGGACTCAAACTCTCTACTTTTAATTCCTCTTCTCTTCATTATATTCTAATCAAGTCTTTCTCATGCAAATGTATTATGAAGGCTCTTCACTGAAATATCTCTTCTGGGTTTTAATGACAGATTCAGAGTTTTGATTCTGGCCAATTCATGCAATCAATCTGGTTTGTACAAAAGGGCAAAAAAATCCAATCCCAATACATTATATATTTTGCCATTGATGACAATAGACATGACTAATGGAGATTTTGGTGTTAGACTGTTTTGATGAGTAAAAATAAATAAATCTAAAAACATATTTAACTCATTGGCTGCCATTAACAACAATAGACATGACTAATAGAGATTTTGGTTTTAGGCTGTTTTGAGGAGTAAAAATAAATAGATATAAAAACATATTTAACTCATTGGCTGCCATTGACGACAATACACAACTAAGATAAGTCCACCAGTACATCACGATCAACGTATTGGGAATTTTTGCTATTAACCAGCCTTTGATGAGAAAAAATAATCTAAAAATAAAAATATACTGATGCCTTATTAACTCATTGGCTGCCATTGACGTCTAATCCTATTGAAGAGCGAGGGCATTCCATTCATACGTTCATTCACTGCCCCCCTCCCAGTTCACATATACAGTACGTCTGGTAGTGATAAACTAAATAAAGTGCCTGCAAGGTATTTTATAGGGTATTATTTTTTGATTTTTTCTCTACAACAGAATGAAAATGGCACATTTCTGTCGGTGCTCATCATGCCAAACAAATACGCTTCACTTTTTTTTACTTGTTTTGTTTGTTAACAAACAGCCCTAGTGGAGGTCAGTGCTTTACTGAGTGACATTGTAGTTTTTTTATATGGATGGGTTTTCACAGTTGGCTATGTGGATGGACATTTTCTGAATAAATCCTTTTTTATGCTTATGTTCTCCTATTTTAGGGGGACAATGCTGATATTTATTTTCCTCCTCGCCTTGTTTTACTCTCATTGGTTGTTTTAAAACCTGAAGTATCCCCACATTTATTTTTGAGTTGCTCCATCCCCAGAATGTTTGGATGCTGCTATCTCTCTCTCTCTCTATTTCATGTACATGTACACGTCTCCTTAGACATCAAGCTTCAGGCCTGTCATGTTTAGCCATGGGCAGGTGAAGAAGAAGAAGAAGAGCCGAACGAGAGCGGAATGGCAAAAGCATACGTCGCTGGTTGAGAATCCTTGTGGAGTGGCAGGAAGCGAGAGTGAGGGTGAACACAGATAAGAGAAGGAGTGAAATACTTCTAATTCACAGGGACAAGCTGTGTTTCCGTGGCAACGTGTTTTCAATCGTAATAGCCCTGCTGAGGATGCCATTAGTGGGGAACAAAAAGAGAATGCTACTCTCTATTTGTACGAAGCACACGCAGACGACCAATGGAAAAACAAAACAATCGCCAGTATTTACATTTTTGCATTTCCAATGCAATTCACCATCAAAACCACACATTTTTTATATCCAAACAATCCCAGACTCAAACCAGCATGCACATTTTCTAAATGGTTCGAATACGTTAGACAAGGCTAGATTTTTTGTTAAATTCACATGTTAATGAAGCCAATGTCCTTTAATCTGAGAAAAACGCGGGCTGAAAACACTCATTTTAAAGCTAGATACTAAACAGTATGTTAGTATTACTGTAGGCAGCAGGCATGTTGCTCACACTTTGCTTTGCTCCAGGGCATCAGTGACAATAACCTACATTCCACTTTAGGGTCTAATAGTCAAAACAGACTTTGTCCATAACATTGCACTATCACAGAAGTCAATCTTAAACTAAGTGATTAGTTTTGGTGTTATTTGCAATCATCCACTACAAAATCATGAAAGTTGCTGGCAAATGTTCTTAATCTATTACCAAATAGACTGTCACCTTATAGCCAGAAGGTTTTAACGTTATCAACCAACTCACACAGAGAATCTGCTAGGTCAGACCAGCATACATTAGAGGGGAAACATACTCTCAACCTTTGGCATTGCTCAGGGCTGCAGTTTGCCTCTTTATAGGGACGGATTGTGGTTTCAGAAAAGATCTTCAGAACCATATGCAGCCCGTGCAATTTAAATTCAACAGTATGTGAAATGTTAAAACGATACAGTTGTCACACTACAAAGTGCGGCTTGAAGGATCAGAACCTTATGGAAATTAGCAGTGTAGTAGAACCATTTTTACTTGAAGTGACATGTAAGGTTAATAAGAGTGCGATAATATATCAATTTGGTGATTCGTTGCAATACTTTGCATCCCAGATGTATACATTTAGTTGTTTTAAAAATAGGTCACTGTTGAATAAAGAAACAATTACCAAAAGACCAGAATTTCTACTACAATATTCTCAACATCTATTCACGTTATTCCTCTTCACGGATGACAATTTAATTTCAAGTTCAAATAAAGGGGACGTCCATAACCGTTAATGGCACTCAAACATCAGCATTCAAAGCCAGTTCTTTTAGATTAAATGAATTGGACGTCTACCAATGAGAGGCAATGAGTTCAAACCTATATTTTTACAAAAATGTCATAATATTGAAGTGGAAAAACATTCCGCAATAATAATAATAGAGTAGTTTTGCTGTATTCATTTACAGAAACACTGCACTGAAATATTCTCAGTTTGTAATGGATTTTTTTTACATAATGTCCTCGACAGTGTAAAAAAATTTAAAAAGCGTATTTTTCAAATAGCTTGTCATTTAATTTCGCTAATCATTTTATGGGAGATTATGGTAGATTGATTTCCATTATTGATAACTGTTGTATTGCCATATTGTGGGATCTCTGTTAACATTTTCACTCTTCCTTGGAAGTTGAAATATGTGCAAAAAATGAAAAAAAAGAGAAGTTTGGGAGAGTTCTGGATGTATTAAAACAAGTCAAATGTGTGACTAAAACTGTAGAATTTCAAGGAAACAAATCTACCAAGCAAACTGTTAAAATAATGAATATTACACAATTGTCCACAATGGCTACAGAGCGCAATTATCAGCGGCCATAACAAAATTAATCAAATTATTAAAAATCAGCTGCCTTCTATTTGCTATCATCTCAATGGTGATGAATATTTATTGAACCACTTCCTTTCTTAATTGGCTCATTTAATTTCAATTTGTGCAAAGTGCTCTCTGGGATGAAATCAAATTTAAATACCTGCAGTCATGTTTTGTGATTTTAGAAAAAAAAAACTGCACTTTACCTAGACATATTAAGTTTTCAATATTTGTGAAAACATACCAGCACTCACTTGGAAAACAGAACCTGCAAACACGATAAGGAGTACTGTTTATTCCATAAATAAATAAATAAAAATAATAGGATCACGGCATGCTAAGTTAGTCCTCTCAATGTTGCCTTTGAGAGATTGGACTGAGCAGTCATGGCAGAAGAAGCTCTATTTCAGTTCTACTACAGTCGTAATCCAATTTGTTACTCTTCACTGGTATTATTCTATGTTTTTTGGAAAAATATCAAAAAGCTAAGAAGAGAAAAACACAGAGTTAGAAGCGTTCTTAAACGTTTTCATGCACGCCCAATTGGACCTGTTTTTTATTGACTCAAGCTTTATCGGATTGCTATTAAATGATGATAATTGCTTTGTTTAAAATGGGAGGAATGTCAATGTGATGTAGAGCTCTAATACAAAGTGATGGCTATGGTCAACTGAAATAAGGATGACACTACAAACACACCAGGCATTCGGTCTTATCATTTTAAAAAAAAAAGGGTGTATTTTATAAATTTTGTTGCATTACGTATATATAGGCTGGGAATTTATAAGATACATTTAGGCTAGTTGCAGTAAACGTACTCTTCTCTTTCCTGAAGAAGCATTTTCATGCTTATCATGTTGCACTGAACAGGAGGAGTATGCTCTGCCATTCATGAATAAATGTAATATACTACTAGCACGTTTCACCAGTGAGAAATTTGACTATTTAAAATTTAATGGCATCAACAGGTGGTTCAGTGGACATGAAGATACACACACCGAGTGTGTAAAACTGTGCAGGTAGGTACATTTAGTTCAACTACTTAAATGATGCATGAAGTCATGTTTCATTTATTATTTATTATTATCTTTAGATTCATATTTGATGTTTTTTTTATGTGTTTGAAGTCTGTGATTTTATTTTGTGTCTGGAACTATTACATTGATTTTTTTCCAGTATCATTGACCTGGTTAGATGTCAAATCTGAATTGAATTAAATTGAATGCTTTTAATGTCATTACACAAGTAAAATTATATTTTAAACTTAAATAAATAACTACTTAGTCATAAAAAAATCATATAAAATGAATGAAGTGAGGTAAAAAAGACAATTAAAATGGTTAGCAGTACGTCAGGTGTTTTAGTGCAGGTATCAAATTGTAAAATTTAAATTTCCAGTGCTAAGAATGAACTAGAAGTCTAAAAACATTACTTATTGATATGCAGTTGGCAGTGTTATGAAATTTTACACAGAGTGCAGTGACTGATCATGTATCAGTGCCATTGATTTTCCTAACCCTCGTTTCAATATTTTAAGTGTTAAGTTACTATGTGGCATCTCGGTGGAAGTTTTTTCATCCACCTAAGAATCCTGAGATAGTGTGCTATTTGTGTTTACACTGCATAGTTTTAGATTAAAGCACTACTTGATCATTTTCGCAAATAATTAAAAAACTTATTGGCCTATGGCATGTCCCATTTAAGATGAAAAAAAATGATATAATAAAAGACATGGAGAGTAAGGACTAAAGTAGTGGTAATTTCAGGTAACAAGTAAAGGGGACGAGCAATGTTTAGATTCCTCACAGGAGCTAACCTTGCCTCAACCCGCATGATTTAAAAAAAAAAAAAAGAGGTAGAGAAGCTACAGCCAAGATAAAAAAATAAAAGATTTGAAAAATATATTAAAAAAATAAAAACATGAGATGCAATGAGACAGAATGGGGTTGAGCCAAAATATCTTTTCTGTGTTGTGTTTTATTTCCTCCTGGAATACTTTTGTGGTGATTAATTGATAAACACCATTTATATTTAAAAAATCAAATATCTCTGGCATGAGAACAAGCTAACATTGCGACTGCAATTAGAGATTACAGCTAAAATGGAAATGTTTGCCAAGAAAATGCAACCAGAAGTGTTGGGTTCTGACACTTAACTCATTCACTGTCATTGACTGCAATAGACGTCCAATCATGTGGTTATTTTAATCCTTTAGCTGTGAATTTAAATTAGTTTTTCACTCCTAGACAACGTATCCATTTGGACTACTGTATTTTCACAACTATAAGGCGCACTTAAAAGTCTTACATTTTCTCCAAAATAGACAGTGCGCCTTATAATCCAGTGCGCCTTATATATGGAAAAAACAGAAAACCATAAACCACCACTGTCCGATCTTAAAAAAACAAAATCGCCTGAACTGAAACAATACTGTTAAATATGCAGATGCCGTCTTAGTTTACAAATTCTTCCATCATATAGCTCCTCCCCCACTGCAAGATTTTATACAAAAAATCCAAAACATCAACAATGGCTGGCTCCAGAGGTGACTGTGTAGTGAGTGAGTGCTTCATACCTGGAAATCAATAGCAATTATCCGTATTTTCACGACTATAAGGCGCACTTAAGTCTTAAATTTTCTCCAAAATAGACAGTGTGCCTTATAATACAGTGCGCCTTATATATGAACAAAAATGTCATTCACTGAGGGTGCGCCTTATAGTCGTGAAAATACGGTAAATTAAAATTCACTATAAAAAATTTAAAAATCCAAATTGAATTTTCCTGCTACTAAATAATGGCCAAAAACTAATAGAATACTTTTGCACTATAATAAAACATTGACATCTTATGTCTTATTTGTGTCTAACATTCTTGTTATTTACCTTTTTTTGTAGGACTCACAGACATAAGTGTGTCAGTGTTGGACAACTGGCTTGTTTTCACACCTAGCATCTGTCTAAGGCTGAAAAGCGTTTGTGCAAACAAGCACATCTCACAAGAAAAAAAAATAGGCTTCAACACCTGCATAGATGAGAGAGTCCACTGGAATACTTGATATTCCATGTGTCAGAAAATCTACAGCATGTGAAGAAATAGACTGATTTTGTTTTGTGCGCATGTTGTTTGTTGCATGTATCAGAAAACAACTATTTCAGCAAAAATAATGCTGAGTAATTGGTTCAGACTGCTGTCTTCATTCATATACTGTATGTGTCCATTCAATATTGTTTGTTTTTCTTTATACCGACGTTTCTCCATTTTCTGTATTAGTCCGTCTAATGACATTTGTTATTTTCTGAATGTGCAAGAGTTGCATCAATTCAGGTTCACCAGTAAAATAATACTATATGTATTTAAGATGTAGAGTGTAGAGCAAGGGTGTCAGACTTGGGTTGGTTCGCGGGCTGCTTTAACGTCAACTTGATTTCACGTGGGCCGGACCATTTTAGATTTTTTTTTATAAATAGATTAAAAGAACTGGATTAAAATCCCTGAATATTCAGTTGTTTTTATAGATCTAAAACAATGATTATTTTAGCTTTTTTTAAATCTATTTTTAGATTTTACAAAATGATTTTTGAACTAAAAACACAGAAAAATTGATAGAAAAATTACAATTATTGGTTTTAAAAGGGGTAAAATCAGGAAATTTAATATACATCTATACTCTTTATTTTAATTTGATCCTCAAACAGAAAGTTGGCACTCATGATTTACTTTCTCGGGCCACACAAATTGATGTGGTGGGCCAAAATTTGGCCCCCGGGCCGCCACTTTGACACGGGGGTTACCTTACTTTGGTACGGGTCGGCGTGTGTCAATCAAACCTGGCATTATTGCCCTTTTGAAGGCATTATTATTAATACAGCATTTGCATTTGAATCTCATTAGTTGGCAAGTGAGTGTACATAGACAGAGTTTAGGATGAAATAAATGAACCACTTAGTGCACAGTGAGTGAGTTATACTTTTGCTCTTGGCCATAATCAGCAATGTTCTTTGAAAAGAATGTGGAAATGATGAGAGGGGAAGCGGAAAAATGCTGCTTGGAATTATTAGAACTGTGTATTTGTATTTGTCACACAAATGAGACAATACCATGTAAGAAAGAATGAATTGCATTGGAATCCAAATGTATTTTTGAAATACGTGTATGCATACTATTGAATTAAAGTCATAGAAAATTGTGAAGTAGATTAAAACTACAATAATATTTTGTTTCAAGGGGTGCATTAGTATAATAAGTATGATTTGGAATTTTATCAAGAAAATATACCACAACAGTGGAACTGAATTAATCAGCTATTTTTGACACTTTCAAAGATGCCTTACTCCCGACAAATCAGGTTTTAAGAGAAAAAAACATTGCCTGAAAGGATTAATTCATAGAGAAGAGTTACCAAATCCAGCATGACCATGCACGTTAATATTTGGCATCTATTAAGTGTTTTTTGTCTGTGTCAGAGCATAAATATATAACGGTGTGCAGTACCATAACGACACATCACACACCTGACGGCTATCATGACCCCGTGCCCCTGTCAAAAACTGTTTGCCGTTTCGGTTTCAACCATGTAATTACTGTATTTTGTCCCTCAATGGCAAGTAATTCATGTGACCTTGTTCTTGTAGCGGTTGACTAGAAACAGGACACGGCAATTGGAGGCCACTCAGGCCGGAAGCATACGAAGTGAACGAGACAGTTGATTGGTTTCCGTTAACACTCGCCTTTAACAGTCCATATCAGCCATACAAACGCCATTTGGATAGAGGGGACCCGCTAGAGGTGACGCGGCCATAAATGCAAAAATTTGGCACAGTTGGCTTGGATAAGCTCCAGCACCCCGACGATTCAATGCCTTTCAAAAGACACCTATTTAGATGAGTATTTAAAACCTTTAAAAATCTCGCAACAATAATATATTTTTGAAATTTATTTACAGGCTGCAGTGCTTAGTTTCATTTTAAATAATAGACGGGAACAAAGAAGGTTTTGATTACAAAGGTGATGGATTGTTCAACCATTGAAAAAAATATATTTAAGGTTTTAAATGGCCCGCTGACAGCCAGGGTTCCAACAATGAGAAGTGAAATTATCTACTGTATTTTCTTGACTATAAGGCGCACTTAAAAGTCTTGAATTTCCTCCAAAATAGACAGGGCGTCTTATAATCCAGTGTGCTTTATATATGGGAAAAAAACAAAATGTGTCATTCATTGAGGGTGCGCCCTATAGTCGTGAAGATACGGTATTTTTTAATCTTACCAAGTCCAGATTTTTAAATCACCAGAATAATCCAAACAAGATGGGAAAAATGAGGGTGCACAATTCTTTCAAACCATTGTTGATGATAGATGTCCAATTATCTGGCTTTGTTCATCCTTCTGATGAGAATTTAAATTTGTTTATCGCTTGTCGACATCCAAATCATTTGAACTTTGAGGTTGGCAGGCAAATAACAAACGTTAATTCGCTGCCATCTTCCCAAATCAAACGGGTTGGGTGTTCATTCTCGTCAATGGCAACCAAGATGGTGTTAAGCAAGGTGTTTAGTTAAAAAAACTCTGCTTGTTGATAATAGTAATGTTGGTTTTATGGCTGGAGCGCAGGTGTGGTTAGAGGTGCAAATCGGGTTGGCAAAAGGAAACGACTGCTGTGTATTCAGTGTCTTGTGGGAAGAGAGGTGAAGGGAAAGTAAAAAGACTTTTTCATGTGGTTGAAAAAAAGAGGGGTATGTGTGCAGAGTGTGGTACAAGTGCATGTCCATAGGGAGCCTGGAGACGCGAATGGTGGGCTGGGATGGAGTGGTACAAGTATGTTGGGGGAGCAGAGAATGGGATGGGTCACGGCTGGTCCAGCACCAGGAGGATTTAGACAAGGAAGAATGGGGGGCCAGGCAGTTGTGAGAGTGAAGCCGTGCATTGGAAACAAAAAGAAATGATGGATAAGATTCATACAGCACTTTCTTTGTGTGAAGAATGCACTGCTGACAAAATGTATTTCGTTCTATTGTCTTCCGCTGGCATGCGAACATGGTGAAGCAATACAGAGGGGGGAGGCTGAGAGTGTGTTTGTTGGGTGGGCGGTAGCGAGTGAATTAACACTTGCACATCTGCTGCAAATCACTCTCGGTCTGCCTCCTGTGAGCTGCCCCAACATGAACCAGGCGTTACCAGCAAGCCAGAGAACAGAGAGAAAAAATGACTTTGGTAGAAGAATAAGGATTGGAAAACAAATATGGAAGGAAAGTAGAGTGGGTGGATGGATGGATTCAGATATACTGCAGAAATACTACACCATATGTCCACTCATTGGTAGTATCTTGCCAAAATACATATTAGGGCACTGTGATACATTTATAATGAACATTTTCAAAATGATTCAGGTGTGTGTTGCTGTTACAGTTATTTGTATATAGTTTGTTACTATTTCCAAGAGAACAGATTCATTCTGATAGTCAACGTCAATCAAGTGCATGGGAGAAATCTACCATTCTTATATAAAAGACGAGTAGGGAAACAAAGGATTTGATGCTCGGAGTGAAATTGATGGATTTATGTGAGGAGGTGGTAGAAAAAGAGTTATGGGGTAAGTTTCAAATGACCGGAGAAAATTGAGACCAACGAGGTTAGAAAATAGGCCACATATATTTAGGATTTGTACATCACTTGGGACACTCTCCAGGAAGGGCAACACAGAGCGGGTTGTCACATTTTCTAAACCAGGACAATAAGAGCCTTCCAGCCAGATTTCTTAAAAGTATGCTGATCTATTCTTTTATCTTAAGATAAGGATTTTGAATATTTTTGCCTGCTTAGATAGAGGAGGGATTATTGATGCTGAATTACTGACTTTGATATAGCAATGTTGGAACTGCCTGAAAACCTCACTAGTCATAGTTCAGAATTGTGTAAATTAAAAGGTATGGATTCTTATGGATATAGGGATTTTTTTTAAAGATACAACTTTACTTCTATTGAATAAATAAATAGAACAACGACATGCAAAAAAGTCTTTTGTTTGGCTGTGTGCTATTTGTTGATTGTGACTTCTTCACCTACTGTCAAGGATATGTTTTCCTTGTTTTCTTCTTTGCAAAAAAAGTGTATGACTTGCTCACTTATAGTATTAGCTTCCTCAAACTACAACTTTCATTATTGATGCTAGTTGGCCTTTTTAACGGGAATTGTATTACAACATTTGGTTGACCTTCAAATTAAACTCCAACATCTCAATACATCCATGTTTACAGTTGTCCCTTTATTGGGATTTCTACTTAGAGCTACACTGTGAAAAAAATATGGTCAGGCTAATCTCAAATTGAAGACCATACTGAGAAAAATGAAGAAAAATATTTAGGGGGAGAAAAACAGAACTTACACTAACATCTTTAGTGATGATAAAGGAAAACTAGCTCAGTTTTTAAGTCATTAACTGTCATTAACAGGGTTAGATATCCAGTCCATTTAAACCTAGGACAGATCACAAAAAAATGAAAAGTATATTACTTCACTGCCACCTTCCCAGTTCAAATAGAATGGAAGTCCACTAGTGATGAACTCATTTCAATTCACAGCAGACAAATGAAAAGAATTGCACGATTGGATACCATGTCAAAATTTAGCACATTTTTGCAGGTTAAAATCCACTTTCACTAAAAGTTTATGCCCGTTTACCATATCCAAAAATGACCCAAATGAACAGAACAGGAGCATAAAAGATGGAGCAACCAAAGTGTGAACTGAGAGTAAGACATGAAAAGCTAAAAAGGCACCAAAAGGACTCTTATCACTTACAAATGCCACTAATTGCGTCTGTTTAAGCAAGTATGAAGTGGTGCCGAGCAGGAGACACATTATATTAAATGAGTTCAGTACCTCTGCGATTAGCACAACAATGGGCCCTATTCTAGGACATTAATTGGGGGAAATGAGAACAGGGACATTTATGTTCAGACCAACTGGGGGAAAAAACATGTTAAATTGAACCTATAAAATCAAAAAATAAAAATAATTATATATTTACATTACTTTAGCTTGACACTTTTTGAATTAACCTTCCAAATGACAAACCTACACAGTCATCACATCTACAAATTTCCTTTTCTGACAAGAATGGTCAATTCCATCTTGGTCATTATCAATTTTTGGTCGATTTCTGAACTTTTTGTGAACTGGAATGTATCCTTTTGGTGTATTCAAACAAATCAGAAAAAATAGAATCTGTTTTTACAATCTGATGACGGCCAAAATCTCTGGAGCTACATAGTTACTGGTCCCAATTTCATTTTAGCGGAGATGAAGAATTTAAATGACATTGACATAAAGTATGGATGAAAATAGAGAACTTGTGATTTGATCAAAATCCAGACTCACGCTGAAACAAGTCAATCTGTCAAGCCGATCTGAAGCAACAGCTGAAGTGGTTATTGTGCTAAATCTCATTTTTCCTTAATTTTACATTGCATAGTATTTTTCTTATTGTCATTCAAGACATCGTACGTATAGGTTGTGACCTATAAACAGTCACGTCTTTGTGTTCCATTTAAAAAACAATCTAAATGTCCTAACTACAAAATATTAAACTTGAGTACAGAGAATGGACAGATTACTTAATGTTGACAAGAAAACAATGTAATGCCAATGACTTACAAGAAAGCCACTCTTGAACGCCAGGACTAATGTTCCTCGCAAGAAACATAGTTCAGGGTAATTTGCTTGGAATACTCCCAAAAAAGTACTTCTTTAAAAGCTCCATTTGTCTTTCTAACGATCTGAATTTTTAGGGCGGCAGTGGACGTCACCTTACGAAACTCCCATCTTATTTGCAGAACAACATTGCGACTAATTACCGAGTAAGTACCAGAAATCTTAGTGTAAGCAAATATGGCCCCTAGTCATGTGATCAAAGTCAAATGGCCCATAACCTTAGTTTATTTTTCTCCGAAGCTAAGGAGTTCTTAATGGTTGAATTGACAACTAATTGACCAACAAAGATGAAAATATTTTCCGCCAAAAATGCACGCATTGTGGCATTAACAGAATGTCATCATTTACAAAGATCTCGGCTCGAAAATCAATACGTTTTGATTGATTACTCTGTTTGACCTGCCTAAAAAAAATTGAATATGCCATTTAAATTCATACAGTAGCCTCCAAACACACGTTTTTGCATGTAATCATCTAATGTGTGGGTGTAAACCCAGCACAAACCTCAAGTTTGCCAGCATATATAGAATTTGCGTGCATGCATGTGTTATTCATATTACAGTACACTTTCCTCCAGGTCATCAGGCTTGGCTGCGTTATCTGTTTTTTTTTTAATTGCTGATGAGCTTGCATTTAAAGCATGCGAAGGAGTGGATGTTATCTGAATCCTTCAGCGGCAGCAACTCGTAGATTATCTGGCTGCTCATAGAATGTAGTAGCCTTGGGGTGATCTGCGACAACTACAGCTATTTGTACCATTACACAGCTATACCTTCTAGACAAGCGAAGAAAAATGGCTAAGCGTGTCTTTGTGATATGAACATTAGCCATAAGCTTTAGATGTGCTGATTACGGATGCAAACATGCTATTAGTTGGACGAGATGCAGAGTGGTGCTGAAAACGGCAATGCATTCAAGACTGGTAACTGGCAAGTTAATAATACACAATTTGGAACGAATGCAGTTTTACAAGGACATGTACAGCCTTAAACTGCTGGATTACTTCCTAATCTTATGAGCACAGCTGCACTTCAGACTATTATCCATCATTTTAGTATACACTAGACTAGACTAAGCAAGGAGTAGTGGCTTTTACTCTAAATTTAATGCTAAAGTTCCGTCGACTGCCAAAAAATGCGAATATAGTGTTTTTTAAATGGCCAAAAATCATTTCATAAGTCTTAAATAAATCTCTAAATATATTATATGAAAAGTTAAATGTTGAAAAAATAAATAAAGTACAAAAAGCGCTGTCTTAAATATTGCATTCTTACCACCACTTTGTGCTGTTATGGCCCAAATTCAAATGTCACAAAGGAACAAACTCTCACAATCCAAGAATCCACTACAAACATAAAATTTCCTAGAGTGTAGCAGTAAGAAAAATAAATGAATGAAAGAATATTCAGGATATTGCCTTGTTTGAATGTTTGGATATATTTATGATTTTTTTTCTTTCCACCAATGTGACACCTACTCAATATGTACTCATATTTTAAATGTTATTGTGTTTCCACTCCATATTTGAATCAACAACTGTGGGTATTTTTGCTCAACCAAAGTAAATGAAGGCAGGCAAGTGAACAACTATACCATTGGTGTATTGTATTCTGCTAATTTACCTCAACATACGACAACATTTTCTCTCCAATTGTTTAGGAATTATTCATAAACCTCAGTTTGTTCAAAAGACCAAATGAGAGTACTATTCTCTGTCTCATAATCTGTACAAGTCTTTTACTTTATTACACATACACTGCATCTTGGCAATGAATATGAGTTGAACCTACAATATTAATTCAGTTTGACTCTTCACATGAGACTCCAAGTCATGCCAAACTAAGATATATATTTTATGGAACCGTCTTGTACTGTTCCCCTATTCACCTCTATTTTCCATATAATGCAAAAATCCAAGTGCTGAAATTCTCTCTTTGAGATTCATGCCATGTCAACTACCCTCCTTTCCATGTGTAATAACGTGTTTTTTTCCTAAGACCCTATTTTCTGGTCTCCTATAACTTTTACCACCTCATTTCATCCTTGAATTTCTTCACTCCCCATGTATTGTTTCCTCCCTTCCGCCAGTCCTATCGTATTTACGCTAGAGAATTGTCTCAGCCCATTAGTCGAACACAAATCTGTTTGGGGAAAAGCCTTAATGCAGCCCTGTCTTAGCTCTCTTAAGTCCTGATAACACCCGGAGAAAGCTCTCATGAGAGGTGGACTCTGCTGGTGACGGGGGAAATCTATTTCAACCTTATGCCACAAAATGGTGCTTTTTCCACTTTACTTCACAGACAAAATGGTCCTTTAATAATAATAAAAAATAATGAATACTGCAGTGTCGATAATGTTGACACACATTACAGATACATCCATTTTTGGGAGTTGCTTTTAGCAACAAGCAGTCATTAGTTAGGTCAGGTGAAAAAGCACCAGATCTGAAAATGTAATACTGGGTGAGAAAAAATTTGTGATGAAAACAGTTGAAAATGGAAGAGGATTGTGCCATTCTATCTCTCTCCATAATTCTCTAATCAAAAGGGGCAGAAACACGAGCTTTAGTGGCAGCCGCTGACCCCGACTTGTCACTAAAGCTCATCTGTGTGCTGTTGCAACTGAGGACCTGGACCTGATGGCACCAAAACCTGGAAGAAAGTGGCTCAGTGGGTGGAAAAGCAACCTGCCTACCCGAGGCACTAAAATCACATGCCAACTAGCCGACTATAAGCATAAGACACCACACTACTCAGCATATTCCAATAGTTATTATTTCAAGCAGATGGCTGCACAAGTGTGAACTGGATGAGGAATTTGAAGAAAATGCTCAAATTCTAGATCCAGGCAGAGTCAGATATATAGCATTGCAGATAACAGCATATTTGAAAGCGCTGAAAACAACCCTATGAACCACAAACAAATGATTTATTAGCCAAAGCCACTTTAACTCTCCAAGAAACGACTTGTTCTCAATGTGGTTCTCCACAGCACGCTATAAAGTACTCAGCTGCCACTTACACAATCACAAGGTATCAGATATTAGCCATGTATTCATAAATATTAAGCCTGCCTGAAGACTGATTAAGTAGAAGGAAACTGAATTCAAGAAGCACAAATAATAAAATGAAGCCATATATATATATATACTATAAATGTGGCCAACTTTAAGCAGTTTCATTAAAAGTAAACTTTGGAAGGTTTTGTGTATTACCTTAGCAGCCATGATCATGGACGAACCTCCGCGGACTCCTAGGATGGGGATGTGGGTCTGAGCCGAAATGAAGTCCAGAATCTGGGCAATGGCCTCCTGGTCAGTGTCGTCTCCAAACACCACACCTTGTAACCAGTGCTCCGTCATTAAGTCACAGATGCTTTTAATGATGCTTTTCGGGTCTGTTTCGTTCATGGTAAGGATCTCGACATTGGGCGCCATATGCAGGAAGTCCTCCTTCTCACGAGCACCGGCCAGCGCCATCTCACTGGAGTTACCCACCAGGACAACGGCGATGCTTAGGCCACGCAGGATGTTGGGCAGAGCCATATGGTGCGGAGGGGGAGGAGGGATGGGAATGTAGTGACCGCCACCTCCTCCACCGCCCTTCTCTCTCCGTGATTGACAAGCAGGGGGCAGGTGAAGAAGGCAAAGTAGCAGGAGAAGGACACCAAGTGAGACGGCGTGGCAGGGCAGTGATGGTGGCAAGGGTGGGTGGAGGTGTCGGACTCGCCTCCCTTGCTCCTGTACAACAGAGGGGGGGCAGGTGCAGAACCCGGCATGGATGCGAAGGGTGGAGGGGCAGCCGCTGACAGGCATGGTGGAGAAGGTGGTGAGAAGTACCTGAAGAGAAAATGGAGAGAAGAAATGTCACAAAAGGGGGAGAAAAAGAGGTTGGAATAGGAGACAGAAGTGAACACAGAATCATGCAACTTTGATTGCGTAAAGTGGATTGTTGGGAGGCTACATGGCTTATGTGAATTAGTGCATGTTAATGTCTGTCTTTCCACAGGCACCATTGGGAAAGTGTGAAGAAGGAGTTGCAGCCTCAGTGGAAAATAAGCTAGAAACACAAAATCAGAGATCGGAGAAAAAGGTCACACTTGACATACATGAATAGTGCATAAAACACTCTTACATGATATGATGCCATATAGTTTACATAGAACCAGCACTGCAATCAATAATGGATGTGGAACTCTCTGAAGTAACATTATGGTATATGTATAATGGAGAACATGAATTCTCCCTCTGGATAAAATACCATCTTCTTGGCAGAAAAAGAGAGAAAGGGAAAATAGGAATGCCACTTCTACCGTAAAGAAACAATACGATGGTTTTGCCTCTATGTACGAAATATTCAGCATACAAAACTTTTTGATGGGAAAAATTGCCCTGATAGAGTCAGTCTCCCATTGGCTAGCTCCCAAGACCTTGCTGGTCTTTAAATTTTCCCATTTAAATGCATTTTTACTTACGAAAAGTTATGAAACTACTTCGGGAACCAATTAATTTTCGTAAGCAGAGTTACCACTATATATCAAAAAGAGCTTCTGAAATGCTTTTTCCTTTAACACTTGGAAACAAGTCAATTCGGAAAATGGGATGATGATAATGTGACAAAAATTGACATGAAATGATTGACAGTTGCCTATATATAATTCCCCTTCCCACCTTTAAACTGTTATCACCCTTTTGGCCTAGTTTGTCAAAAAGTTGTTGTGTTTTTTTTTGTCCGTCACTCTCGACTGTCACTTATAATTTTGGAAGCACAAAGGGTACAGATGGCGAGAAGGAGAAATCAAAGAATGAAAAAGAGAAAAGCAACACAGCTGGAGAAAAATGTCAACATATGGTGTTTATGTACAGCACCGTACATGGACTTAAGTGTCATGACAGGCAGCTGGACTTGTTAGGAATAAAGCTTTGGGAAGATTTTTCCATAAGGTTGGTTGTTATGTTGTTGATGTTGTTTTTGAGTCTGCAGTTATGATTATTTGTTTATTGTTGCCATTTTGTGGATAGGGCAAAGCCCTCCACAAAAACTAATCCTAAGGACAAACAGCCTTTTTTAAAAGCAAGAAAAATAGGAGACAGAAGTTGGACTATAACTGATTTATCGTAACCACTTGCTTTGTTCCTATTGACCCTTGTCATTCAGTCGCTTGGTGTGAGAGTTTTGGCTCTTAAAATCTTTCGGGGAAAATAATAATAGATCAGAACTGATTCCTGAAGCTCCCGGTATGAATGGGAGTGAAAAGAAAGCAAAAATGGTTTCCTCACAGAAAGACTTTGGTGAAGCAATACATATAGCAAAAGCTATCTTTCACTAGGATTTACTTGCACTATGGACAGAATGATGCAGACCCAAATAAAAACAGGGCTTTCAGACTAAATGATAAACAATATTATGATAAAATGTGTTTTTCTTGTTTGATTCTTATTCAATAAATGACTTTATATTGTTAATATAGAGACTACAGAGATTCATTCAACTGTTAGGGGCATAAAATCTTGGTAAGAATTAAACTCAGTAATGGTGTGTACATTTTGTTTGAGTAAATCTGGGCGCTTACAGAAACACAAAAGTGCATGAAACCTCAAACAATGAGGTCCTCCCAGGTCTCGTTTACACATTCAATCTCCCCGCCGCATCTCCGGTGCACCAAAAAGTTAATGGGTGCGCTGAATTGTTCTATTCTGCTCGAAATGACTTTCTGTAATGAGCATAGTAAATAGTCATGAATAGCATTGAACGCAGTTAGGCCAAGTAGAAGGTTACTATGTGAACAATCACTATTTAGGAGCGCTGACGTCATCAGTATTTCACTGGAAAATAATATTTTTCCAGAATACGGAAATATGATATCACCCAAAACTCACTTTTGCTTTTTGCGTTTTCAGTCCCCTAAAAATGCAGTTCACCAAAGGTACACCAAAGTGCTCTCGTGAAAAGGTTTTTCCTTTTCACCCCATTATAGTTGTGTAGGAAAAATGTTGCTCTTTATATGCCTTGAGTTTGTCTGGTGAACAGTGTGGAATTCATCTGGATGGATGGGCATACAGAAGTTAGAATAAATCTTAGGGCATTTTATAAGACTTGAAAGTATTTAACTCAATTAAGACTTTTAAAAATGTCATTATGTGACTGTTTATTTAAATTAAAGACTCCTGTTTTGTGTCTTTGGAATGGAAAATGCTGGAAAACTAAAAAGTTGCGATCCTTCAAAAATAGATAGATTAATGAATATACTTTTTATGTTTTTCACATGCGATATAGTATTTAATGAAGTGTATATAACAGCATATGTATTATCAGAGTAGGTGTATAGTCGGTGGGAACATGTTCGCATCAGCTTTGTGGGCTGACATACCCAGGACAGTGGTGGTGTAACTACTTATAAATATAGCGCATTGTGTGCATCTACTGCATTTTGTTCATGTATTCAGTAGGCAAATGGTAGGAACAAAAGAACCAAAACACAATCATTTGGCTAAAAAAGCTGACAGCTAATGACACGAAAATTGACAGACAGAATGAGAAAAACAGGACAGATAATGTGAGAAAGATAAAGGGACTTATGTGGAGATGACAGAACAACTTCTTTAGGGAAAACTAATTGCCAGGGGTTCGTCAGCACTAATTACAGGTCCCTGTGTTAATAGTCAACTGCACACGCCTCCCCAGGAAGGAGGGAGAGGTGGGAGGGAAGGAATTATAAGGGGATGATAAGAGGCTGAGGCGAGAAAAAGACAAAAAAGGGAGAAGGGCGCAGTGGGAGGAAAGACAAGGAGCGTAAACCAAAGAGGACCTTGATGAGATACAAGAAAGATGAAAGTAAAGAGGAAAAACACGACAAGAGAAGACAAAAAAAAGGAAAAAGTAATTTAAGACAGACAAGAAGGAGGGACAGGAGAGAGCCAATCACACAGTGAGAGAGGGCGCGAGAGCTCGAGATGAATCTGGACTTGGCTGGCAGCACTCTGTTTCCATGGCAACAATTAAAAGAGACTTACATGCACTCACATATAGGCACAGTTGATGGACACAGAGATACACAATATATATTACAAAGACTTGAACACTCACTCACACATGAATCTATAGTCAAGAGGATCTATAGTGATGAAGTGAAGAACTATATGTCAATTGTAATTATACCACCAACGACTTTACATAAATGTCAGTGGTCACAGACTTAATGTCAACAAAAGTTGAAGCCCGTGAAACAACTTCATTACATAAAAATAAGCAACAAAATACATTTCAACATTTTATGATTTGATTCTTGTACAATCTATGATGCAATATTTTTAAATTTTAGTCTCATATTAGTTCGATTTTAATCCCAGATTTTTCTCTCAGAATATTACAATTCATAAATCCTTGTCCATCAATAATCACGCCACAGTGGTTGGAAAACACTGTGCTACAGCACCCATAGAGTGTGACACTAATTCCAACAAAACTCCAGGTTTCCGGACAGTCCAGTGTAAATATCCCAACGTACACTAAATGTTACTATTTCCCTGTCAGACAGCCCTCGCATCTCACCCACCATTTGCGCTATTAGACACACCAGCGCACACAGCAGTCGTATCATTTACACACGGGTAGACTGCAGATAGTCTCTAGCAGACCAAAAGCCCACAGGCCCCCACATTATGACTCACAAAGTCATAGAAACAACCAACAACATTTCAACAAGTTTTAATTGGGCTTGGTATTATATATGTGTATATATATGTGTATATATATATATATATATATGTATATGTGTATATATGTGTATATATGTGTATATACGTGTATATATATGTATATATGTGTATATATATGTGTATATATACATATACAAAACCATATATATATGATTTTTACAAGACAACCACGCCATTAATCAACAAGGCAAAAAAGGATATTACGAGCTAGCGTATTATGTTTTTGTTTGTTGAAATGATTAAGATGTTTTACTTAAACAACTAGCTGACTAAGTTGGCGATGCACCCAATTAATATTGAGGAACTATTGCATTTAACTTGAAGAGAACTCTTTTAAATAATACTCAACTGAAAAGGACAATGCAAAATGGTGAAGGATGAGGACACATTTCCTTCAAATGCACAGAATTGTCAAAGCACTGGAGTATCATGAATATTTTTAGGACTGATTCCTCATAGATGCAATGAGGCATTGGCCAATTAGGTAAGAACACAATGTCTCGGGTAGTTACTCAGACAGAACAGAAAAAGCAGGTACTAAGTGGGCCCATATGAACAATGAAGTGAGTCATTAATGAATGTCAAGGCCAACATGGCTCATATTTTTTGCTGTCAAAGGTGACAAAGCAGGTGATGGGAGGCCACAGCGGTGTAATTGGCGCTGCTCCGAAATTCCAATTTATGTCAGCTATAAATCTCACCATAATAGCCAAAAGGACACACATCCCTGCAACTGTCCAGCCGTTGGATGAAGGTCAGGATTCAAATGCCACAACAACGCACACACAACATATCAGTCATTCAATCAAACATGAAGATTCTTTAACTCTTTCAGTGCCATTAAAATGATCGCTATACAATCATGTGGTTCATCCCATCCTTATGAAGTGAATATACTGTATATGAGTACATTACCAGTAGATATCCAATCCATTTGAACTGGGATGGATGTGTCATGAAAATGCAGGCATAGGTGTCATTGAATAATAACAAATAACGTGCCAATATTTTGCAATATGTATACTTCAAGAATCAAACTCTGGTTTCCTTTCAAAAATGACAGGCAGTTACAAACGCAGCTTTAAAAGAAGCAACAGCTCACCATTGTCAAGATGGCCAACGATTACAAACACTGAAGATGATAAAAAACAAGTGGGATGTTTTTGAGAGTGAAGGATGGGCCTATTCTTTAAATGGCGGATGAATATACGTGTTAAGTGGTAATACCAACAAGGATTTTTTGTGGTATCGGCCCAGTATCCACTGATACCACCCAGCTGGGTAGCGGAATGGGGAGCCAAAATACAAAAGTTTCAGTACAACGCTGGTTAATAAACAATATGTACTAAGTGAACAGCACTCTGTTCCTATAGCAACATGTACTGCTCTCACTCTCATAAATCCACACTGGCTGCAGAATGGTTTGTGCACATCTTGACTACATGACTGTGCAATAGACCACCTTTTTGGTTGGAAAGCTTGTGATCGGCTTCCTGATGCATTTTTGGAATTGACATTTACATTTGTTTTTTTAGCGGGGGTGAAGTGTCTCTCTAATAGAAGCTAAAAGAAATAACGAGTCATCTTAGTGTTGATCTCTGCTATGAGACATGTCCGTCCCAACGTCGATTGAACAGTAAGACGCCTTGTAACGATGTTAAAACCATTCGTAGCTTTTTGAGAAAGCGCACCGACCACTCTCAGCCCTGGAGATGCGACCTGGCCACAGAATGGTTCACAGCACCGCATACTGATAAGGAATGAGTTGACGGCGGAATAGCTGCTAAGCTTGCACGAAACGTGAGAATATGTACGCCATTCTGAGCAGATGTGTCAACTCATTAAAAACTGCTCGTATAAATATTCAAGAAGCCTATCTGTGGAGGTGGAAAGCACACGGGTTGTGTGCTCGTTGTTCGTAAAGAGCCACTCAAGCAGCCCACACAACGAATCAGACCGGTCAGCCTTCATAAACGTATTCACATAGAATCCATGACTTTATACTACTTTCTATCTGCTGGTTCAGAAAAGAGAGCATAATGAACTAGCCATCACTCTTTCTTTCCACTTTGTCCTTTATTCCTTTTAATTCTATTTAGCCTCTCCTCTCTATTTTATCATTTTGTCTGTTTGACCAATTCTTCCTCTCAATTCTACCACTTATCTCCCTCCTGCACTCACACTCCTTCATCACCCTCGGCTCAATATGTGTTAAGTGCCAGGCTTGTCGATAGTCGTATTTGCATAAAAACTAGAGGGTGATAATTATTTTTTTGCATTTATATTTCCTTATTTGACCGTTCTAGAGGACAGCAAACAATATTCGTACATATAGTATATGGAATAGGATTGGTCGCCACCAATTTTTTGTTGTATCTTTTTTTAAGCAACTCAAGTTTGTAATTCAGATAGGTCAAATTGTGTTTTTTCAAGACTATTCACATGACTTAAGATCTACAACAACAACATACAAGGGTTTTTTTAGGGATACTGACATTTTTCATATGAAAAAAAATATTGTGCAAGGCAATAAAGGAAAGATTATGGCTTCCTGTTGTTTGGAGTCTATAATCACGCCTCAGTACTCATTCACTACTTATCTAATAAATTGCAGAGCCGTGTGCACATGTGATTATATACATACATATACACCCAAGAGACATAACAATGCGTACAATTGAATGAGAATACTGAGATGAAGAAATCTGATTTTATCAGGACTATCCTTTATCAAAGTTATATTGTTCAATATTATATTGATAGCAATTCCCAAGGTTTTGTTAACATGAAGCAACAACTGCTTAACATTTGTTTTACTTTTATTTTCTCTTGGCTGTAGGTCACAATAACCCAGCATTGGAACAATGTGTGGTGACTTTCTATGTAGAAAGGCAGGTAAGTGTTAAAGGCTTTTCTATTTTGGCATTATCATAGGATTTTTGTTGTTTTGTTTAGTTTTTAAAGCCTTTGACAGTAGTTGAACCACTGCCCTGGTCAATCTATAGTTCCATTGTTTTAATCCCATAAATGTTAGACCTAAGAACAGTTTCAAATCCCCTATTTAACAAAAGACTAATGGGACTCTACTTCTTCAGACAGCTGTTCAAACCAGCCAGCTTAGCGCCAGGTCACTTACTCAATTCCCTTCATGGCTGAACTAATTCACTTTTCTAAATCTTTTTTCTTTATCAAACTGCCCTTCATGATTCTGCTGTGACCTTATGAAGATAAAGCAGTACCTTTTCAGCTGCAGACTTGCCACCTTGATATTTTACACATCTGACTTTAACATACTCTATAATAAGTAAGTAACAATAGCATGCTGGAACCACTTTATGAGATTACTGTACTGCAGATGATTTTATCTTGTATGCACAGCAAGTATGGCCAGATTGACCAATGTACATTATCTTTAAAGTATTAGTACTCTTTAGCGTATGGTGTTTCAACGGAATACATTGTACATTGCAGTAATAGTAAAATAGGGAACAACAGACAAAATATCTATATAACGTTAAAAACAAAACAAAAGAAATTATGTAAGATATTGGCTATCATAGTGGGAGAAAAAAAATGAAACATAGTTGCACTTTGGTATAAATTGCAGGCCCAGCCAAACTAGGGAAAACATGTGACTTATAGTCCGGAAAATACAATATATTTTCATCCACTTCACAAAATTTAGAATCCGCCTTTTGTGCTTATTACTCATTGGCTAACAATAGACACCCAAAGATGCATACGATAAAGGTTTTGTCTGTCATTCAAAGAAAAAATGCTGACAGCCCACACGCATGGCTAAATTCAGTTTTGGTTGCCAGAGAGAATGGACTAGATGGCTTGAAAACATAGTAAACCATGACAATCTCAATATAGCTCAAATCGTAACATGACAAAGTTCATTGACTTTTAACAGGGTTATTCTAGTGCCACCCACTGCCATAGTTTAGCGTGTACACCGATGTTAGTATTTGTTCCAGTCTGCTTGAGAACTGGCCACTCTGACTAACTGTCTCTTTGTGCATCACAGTGGCTGCAGCCTGACGGACTGGAAAAACCTAGCTGCCCAATCTTATCTGTATATAACACTGCTTTTCTTTCTCAGAGATTCGCATGCCACTGACAAGGCGTTGGGTGGGATTAAATGTGGGGGACATCTATTTGAGAAACCCGCTTACATGTCATTATCCCTTCAGAGAGTGTCATCTTCATCACATTGCTGGGAGAATCTAGATACGACCATAGAGGATGGCTGCAACAACAGTTGTAACACCCCTAACGCCAACCAGAAAGTATACAATCATGTAAGAATGACAGTAGATGTAACGCGCACCTTTGACAGTGAGTGCCAAGCAGCCACAGTTTCTAATCACAGGCTCACTCAAGAATACCTGGAACTAATTGAAATGTGTAAAATTAGCCAGAGAAATGATAGGTGAAAATGAAAGTCATCAGTCAATATACACCCACAGGGAGAATGATGACTTTCTGCTGGTGTGTCAGCAGCCCCTTTGGTACATATACTCTAAGAGATCTGTTATATATCACTCATGTGCAGATTTACATAACTTGTGTGGGGTGAGATATAGATATATAGTTAGATATATATAGATAGATATATAGATAGATAAATATATAGATAGATATATAGATAAATATATAGATAGATATATAGATAGATATACAGATAGATATATAGATAGATATATATAGATAGATATATAGATAGATAAATATATAGATAGATATATAGATAGATAAATATATAGATAGATATATATAGATAGATATATAGATAGATAAATATATAGATAGATATATAGATAGATAAATATATAGATAGATATATAGATAGATAGATATAGATATACATAAATATACACAAACACATATTTACACACATACATATATATACATAAACACGTACATATATATATATACACAAATATATGTACGCACGTAAACACACATACATATATATTTATACATATATAAACATGTGTGACTTATGTATTCCCCAATGATTTTTTTAGAATGCATTTAAATACTTTTGTACTATCTGATGAAAGTAATTTCAAACAAATCAAAATTCCACCATTCTTTCTTAAAATTGCATGTATATTAAAGGTTTCATTTAAGGTTGACCTTGAAAATGAATTAATCCATTTAAATCTAAATTTATTGAAACCAATCTTCAGCATTAGATCGTATATAATTATTATTGTTCTTTCTAAAAATGTGTCTTTTTCTTTGTGTCCCTTGGATTGTGATATAAGACACGTAAACATTGCAGAAGCGGATTAGCTCATGTTCTATCTGGACTTGTAATGTCTGGATCAAATCATACCCAGAAGATGATGACTCGTACTTGTGATCGCATTCAACTCATGTCCTTTACGAAACCTGCTCAAAAAGTACCTCTGCCAGAGACGCACAATGCAGTAAACACCTGGCCGCGTACCCTGGTTGTTTCTCACTACACACCCTACTAAAACACTTACAAAACTACTAATCCAAAAAGACGGCATCACGGTGCCAAAAATAACAGCTCGGAATGAGATGGATGGAAGAGGATAGATTATTGTGGTTCTAATCTGTGAAAAGCTGACAATAAAACACGTTAAAAGTGATTACTGCGCGTTTGTTGTCACGAGGGTTACTCTCTGCACAGGAGCCCCTCACTTCCCTGAGCCTGACCTGCGAACACACCATGTACCTTGCATTCCGTATAAGAGATATAGCAGGAGTGTCAAAATCATGTTTGTTGAAGGCCACAAACTTGTAATGGTTTTATTCAGAGGGCTTTTTTGTCTGCCAACTAATCTGTATCTACTCAATTATTAAACAAACCAAAAATGATTCTGATGAATATTATTGAGGCTCACTGACTGCCATTGACAAGGTTGATGTCCAATCCATTTGATTAAGAGGTTGCGAATGAACATCAGTCTAATTTTGTTTTGTCATTTTCTATTCAATTAGAAAAATGCAAACATAAAATGTTATCTCTATGTTTCTGAATGTTTCCATATATTTAATTTTTATTAATGTAATATTAATGAAAAGAAAAAAAACTACATATTTTAGCTTTTTAAAAATGAATTTTGATGAAAAGACAAAAACTGTGTATATATATATATATATATATATATATATATATATATATATATATATATATATATATATATATATATATATATATATATAATTTCAGTAAGATATAAAGGTTTATTATTTCCTTTTGTGTAAGCAAAACTAGCTTTTTTTCTTTTTTAAAGGAATCCTTTGTGTAGTGGCGTAAAAAGTGATGTTGTAAAAGGGATTTGCTTTTGCAAAACATGTTTACCACCTTTGCCAAAGCCGCATTGCACCTGCGGCGAGGTGAGAGGTAAAGACGGGCACAAAGAAAATAATAAACGTGAACACGGGTGAGAAAGAGGAGGGCGAGGGGAGGAGGATTTTGCTGCTAAAACCACAAATCATTGACAAGATTAAGCGCCTCTTCAGGAGGTGGTGTAAATAGAAACATGTCCCTGAGAGAGAGACCAAACTTATCTTCCTCAGTGGTGTCAAAACATTTCTCAATCTGAAGGCTTGAATATATTTCTGTCTGCAAGAGGCTTGATATGCAAAAAAGGAAGAGTTTGGAGTAGGAAGTACACACCTCCAGAGACAAGAACAAACTGTTTTGATTCTGTTATGACCTGGGGACTCACTGAGGTTCGTGGACCAGGATGTGGGTCACACATAACACTCTCATCTCAGTCCCTCAGACTGCGGAAATGGCATGTTGCCAGACAGCTGGAGGCAATTTCATCTGTTCCACAGCTGTCAAGTCAAAGGAAACAATAAGAAATTGCTGCAAATGATGACTATGTGTGCTCAATAAATGAGCTAAGTGAGCCCCGTACTGTCCCGACTCCTTTGGGAGAAAGCTTGGACCGGCGTACGTGCTCATTGGGCAAGACTAAAACAATTCTATGCCCGTTTGTTACTCAGCTGGTGGGAAATTCAATATCAAACATGCAATCCTGGATCACTCATAGTTAAAACACCAACCTCACCACTGATATTCTTGATTGTCATCATCAATAAAACCTGCCACGGCACAGTATGGAGTATAAAATCGACTGCGGTGAAAGTAGTGTTACATCATACCGATGCACAATGTAAGATGCCAATAAATATAACACAAAAAAATAAACAAAACAAGAAACCACGCATAGTGAACAAACAAGAACAACAGAGTACATCGAGCATTTCATGTTCAGACTTACTGCCATTTGGCTGTTCATTAAAAGATACGCTCTGTTTGAGAAAAGGTACATTTTGTATCATTTTTTGTAAAATGCTGCGTCGGGAGACGGGCAACGGTGGCAGTTTCCATGGACACAAAACGCTTTGGAGTGCAATATTTCAAAAGAGGAAAATAACAAGGTACTAATAAAAGGAAGCAGTACAGTAATGGCCTTTTCTGACCCATAATTAAATGTTGCCACAGATTTCTTGACCGCATTGGCTTTTTTTGCCTGATTGCCACTGTGAGCGACGAGATGTCAGAAGTCCAGATGGAACTATGAATTTTGTATTTTTGTAAGCAATCGCAAAATTGCTACAATCCATATTTTTTGGACATTAAGGCGTAGCGCTTTAGAGATGAGTGAATTTATTTTCATGCATGGAGGGGGGGCTTGATAAGACGCATTATTGCATCAATGCAATGCATTTGGCTTTGGTTCTTCATCTTTTCACATTGTAAGTATTGGATGTAACTTTATTTAATTTATTGCTTTATATTTATTGGTGTCTTGAGCACTTTACTTTAGAAGCTTAACACAGTTATTCTCCAAAAAAGATAGGTTTGAACTGAAGTCATACACAAGGCCGCATATTTTTTTTTTTGTTTTAAATCACATATAGACAGCTAGATGCGAAAAAGCGTGGGCAGCGGCACTAGTAACCAGCAAAGCAGTTGACTTTTCCGCCAGGCTGGACTGCAGTCACTGCAAGATGAGTGTTTTTGCCACTAAAATACTATGACGGATTTCCAAACTGTTTTGTTCATAGCAAACTATATTGACATGGCGAGGAATCAGGCTACCATATTTTCAGGACTATAAGGCGCACCCTCAATGAATGACACATTTGAATTTTTTTCCATATATAAAGCACACTATTATAAAGCACCCAGTCTATTTTGTAGAGAATTTAAGACTTTTAAGTGTGCCCTATAGTCGTGAAAATAAATAATTATTTTAAAGTATGTTGTAAATGTATCACAATTATGAAATGGTTTACAAATTCAGTTGAAATTTTCAAAGTAAACAACATTGACTATGTTAAAGTTAGCGAATGTCACTGATACAAAATGGCCTGATGAGTAATATATGCTTTCCCGATTGGATTTTAGATTTCATGTGCGCCTTGTATTGAATTTTTGAAATATGGTATGTTCAATCTTCTTGTGTCCCTCTGGTGTCAAAGTTTAAATATTTCGTCAAAGTATTTTTTTTAGAAAAGTCTATAATGACAAACATCCATCTTTTTATCTGGGCTATGATATTGAATGCATGCAATTAGCAGTTCAATTCAACTAAAGTCATTGCTTAAGCACCTACTGAATCCTCAGCATTTGCATTTGGATCTAAAAGGAGATTGTTCACAACAAGTGAAAATAATTTTCTCATGAATAGTCATTAAAATGCAAATAGAACTCCATGACGCCATTGATTGTAGGTTACGAGGGGACGTGGAAACGATAATGAGACTCAGGTCAGGACTCCTCCAGAGCTCGCTCTAGGCTTGTCGCCATGCCGACATAAAGGACTCCGTTTACAGTCGTCAGTCAGTGTGGGAGCTTCAATTAGCTAGGCATTATCATTCATGAATCTGATTGTGCAAAGCTAGAATGTTGTTTTGTTTTTTATACGAAGCTTACTATAATACCATTCCATGAGTGATTATATTATGTTAAGTGTTTCAATATGTCAAAATGTCAACTATTTTCCTACAATTAATAGCAATAGATTCCATTCTAAGCAGAATTCCAAAAAATCCAATTTAAATGATATTATTAAAATTCAGTTTTCATTTCATTTACGTCCTATGATTTTTTTTTAAAAACAAATTATTATTACTTATGAGTATTATTAGTGACCAAAAGTACAGTTAACATCAAATTCCCAAAATGAACAGATAAACAAGAAGTAGCCCAGAAATGTCAACAAATCAACAGAAAGTGACATAGGAATAATTTAATTATCATTAAGATAAAATTAATATTTAATTTATCACAAGTGTACCTATTAATAAAAATATTTTAAAAATAGTCATTAGTAAGAAGAGATAAAGACAAGTATAAAAAGAATTATTAGTTCATTGGCTGGCAGATAATGACCTTTCCTTGTTATCAATGGTAAGAAATAAAATGATTTTTTTATGAGAAATCTACTTATGACATATGCCCCATAAAAAAAAGTAGGTGTTCACTTTTGAAGCACCCTTCGGAGCATCCACAGCCCCACCTATAAATACTAATAGAGTAATTTGTGCTCATTAGTGGCCCTGATCATCCACAGGATAATGTTAGTTGTACTATCCAGGCATGCAAAGGTCATTCATCACCAATAAAGGAAGGAAATATGTTGTACTCAAAGATCCGGGTGTTATACCAATTGTATTTGACATTATACTAAATAGAGGTGGTCTGGTGGTGCGAGTGGTTAGCGTGTCAGCCTCACAGCTCTGGGGTTCTGGGTTCAAATCCAAAATTTGGTCCACCTGTGTGGAGTTTGGATGTTCTCTCTGGGGCCTGTGTGGGTTTCCTCTGGGTACTCCAGTTTCTTCCCATATTCCAAAGAAATGCATGGTAGGGTGATTGGACACTCTAAATTGCCCCTAGGAATGTGTGTGTGCATGGTTGTCCATCTCAGCTGGGCACGGAGTCAGCTGGGATAGGCTCCAGCACCCCCCCTGCCGTGACCCTAATGAGGATAAAGCGCTCCAGAAAATGAGATGAGATAATACTATCTAGAGTTTCCATTTATCCTGCCTTGAGACAGCAAAGAGAGAACCATGCCCACTGTTTGCATCATAAATCTGTACATAACTTGGATTGGATGCTGTAAGCCGTTCATTCATTTTCTGGACCGCTCATCCTCCGGCACCCCACTATTTGAGAAACTCTGCTATAAGCTAACAACGCATATCAACAACGATAATTAAAGGAGTGGCAGTGTGTCGTGGCGTGTTTGGCTCATCCTGGCTGCTTTAGGTGATATAATGGCATTGACCCCAGTGGCGCCGCACTCTGTATATCGAGTTATTATATTTATGCAAGCGCTAAGCTTCTTGGCTATTTCACACTGCTGTCAACCTTCAGCAGCTGTGCATGGCCAAAGCCTGCTGTGAACATTCTGCAGATCCCCAAATTGAATAGCGAAGGTGAGAGAGAAGCAGGGAAAGAAGGGGAAGCATCAGAATGGAGACTGGGAAGTGCAAGCAAGGCCTATAGTATATATTTTATTCAGTGGCAGCTGAGTACAATTCATAATCAACGCGGCCTGATTCACAGTTTTAATTAAAAAGTAGCGTCATAGTGCCGGAGCAAGTGTCTTGATTTATGAAGAGCCCACCGTGGGCTTCCATCCGTGCACCACCGAGAGCGAGTCCACAGGGGCAGGGACGGGAGCAGAAGCCATGGCGTAGCCTTCTGCGAAAGGGGAAATGTCTCCTTTCTCGCAGCGAGGTGGTTAGTACCGTGGGCAGATAACTCAGTGTGAGTGTGTCAGAGTGAGCACGCGAGCATACGTGGGGGGTCTGTGCGTATTTGATGCTACTAAATCAACAAGTACCATAGTTCTGGGGACCTGGACTGACCAACCACAGACAGTGGTTTCTATAGAATCTGAAAATATTGACATAACTGGAAACTAAAGAGGGGAATTTTGAGGGAATTATGTGGGGACGCTTTGCTCTCAATTCGGGTCCCTTGCTGTAGATGTTTTATCACGTTTTATCAATTTGGGGGCATTTTAGGATCACTTACTTTATAACTCAACCGATCAGCTTGAACTTGGAAATGAATTAACACAGCTAGTCCTCCAGATCTAAATGAATAGGTAGTGTATTTTTGCATTAATATAATTTTAGGGGAGTTATTTGTTAATTGTATTCACTTTCTGTTTATTTTGGGTCACCTCCAAAAGAAATGTTCCTTTTATTTTAGTAAAATTATGTGACTTTGGGTCCCTTTCTGTTGTTTTTGGGACATTATCAGCTAACGTCCTATACATTATGGATCACTTCTTTTCAAATTTGAGGCCATTTGAGGATTTTATTTGGGGGTGAGGGTTAAAAATAATGACACAGATGATTGAAAAAGGCAAGCGCTGCAATTTTTTGTCCTGGCTTGATGGAATTTACTTTGGTCGGACAGTAATGTTAAGTTCGAGTCTATTCCTGCTATTATAAAATCCCTTGATACAGAGATATCTTAATTAAAAACAAGTGCGGGTGTACGTGCATGTCCAAGTGTCTCAGAGAAAGAGAGAGAGAGACCAAAAGACATGAGCAAGAGATTGAAAAATCATGTAAGAAAATGAAAAATGGGATATAAGATGACACTGAAGCAGGTAAAAGAAATTTGCTTTGACAAAAATTACCCATGAAGTAAGGAATACTAAATATTTGATTTGGATCCTAAGAACTATTGTATTACTTCTCAGTCATAAAGAGACATTTTGTCTTCTGTTGATCAGGTTTTTCCAATTATCAGGTGTGTAGCATTGATATGAATATTTACACCACTAATAGAATTCTAAAATGAGGATAGACGTCATAAACTGTGCTGTATATATCATAAAACAGGAGGTTTGCAGGGATGTTTTAATGCTGACTGCCTCTCTACCCTCCATTGACTATTATGAGTACATTAAAATGTGTTCAATGATGCCCCTCAGTGACTCATTGTTATGTTTATAATCACACTCTTCAATTAGAAAATACTCATGTTTTAACAATGTAGCCATATAATGATAAAAAGCATAATTACCATCCCCCTATTTTGGTTAAATCAACTTTATTATAATTGTAAGCTCAGGGAATGTTATTATTTACCATCTGAAGCTCCTCTTAAAATTAACCTTTAGATCAATAGGGTGTTATTTAGGTGGAACTACAGTAAAAATAGATATTAGCGACACCTGCATAATCCAAGATCAAGAAAATAGTTGCATTAAAATATGCATGATTGAAAGCAGGGTTGCATTGAGGGTGGCCAACTGACCCTGAATAATGGAATTGTCCCATATTCAAGAAGAAAAGTACGCTTTGTCCCATATTATCATGAAATTAGAAAATAGTCTCCATTTGGAAATATAAAGTAATCCTGGTAGCACTTTAAGGCAAAGGTATTCTCTTGCTTTGCCATTTTGTGACCAAAGAACATACATTATTGTCATTGCACACACATACATACTTTGTATACAACTATACTATCTACAACGAGATGCATCAGTACATACATCCTTCCCAGTTCAACTTGATTGGTCATTTATGAGGAACTTATTTAAATTCACACGAGGATGAAATTCCCAAAAATTGGATATCTACCATAAGTTAAAAATATAATATGAATCCATGTTTACGAACTGTGGCTGCAGTTTTCAGCAAAAAAACTGTTCTCGCCCTTAAGGGACATATTCATTTCCCGCTAAGGGTTCCTCAGTTAAACTCCTGACGGGTATTTTTCCCCTAACGCAATCCAATCAATAACTTTTTGTATTATATACTGGCGATCTCCCAGCAAGGCCTTGGGAAGGCTTTCAGACAGAGAGCCCACGAGCATAGAGCAGAGGAGGCTGTAGTTTACTCCGCTCAGACGAGGCCGCCTGGACGAAGTGAGCATTAGCCGTGACATTTGAAAAGCGGCGAGGCCGCTAGACGTGTTTTGGCGCTCGGCTCGTGTCCTGCTCCCCTCACACAAGAGCGAGCACTTGGGAATGACTGTGGGTCAGTGCCCATGCTTGACCGTTTTCATCCGTAACACATTACAAGCAGCCTTACCCTCTTCCCTGTGGCGCAGCGCATGATGCAAAATCATTAAATCCAATGCCAGAGCATGGAGATCGCACCCCTCTTTGGAGAATACGCTGATTTATTTGTCTAGCGCGGCTTTTATAATGGCGAAGAAAATGCTGCTTAGTGAAGCGGAGATGAAGAGAAATGCATTAGGATAGTACTTAGTCGCGCAGACATTCATCAAGGAGTACATCTCAAATCCCTCACTGTGACATATAATTTAATTTTACTAAATTAAAAGCTGCATATGATAAATCAAGAATGTGAACGGCGGTTGCAAGACTTATTCAGTCACAACTAGAAGTCTTGTTTGGATGACCTTTTCCATTGTGGGCGTTTTGGCACTCGAAAAGCGTCAATAGCAGGAAGGCTATTAGTTTAATAATTAGGTTACAATTTATCTTTAAATGAAATGAATTTTGAAAAGCTTTTTTTGCAGCATCACTATTACCATTGCTCAGAAAACTTGGGAAATGAAGAGTATAGATGTATATTACATGTCCTAATTTTTCCTCTTTTAAATTAATAATTGTAATTTTTTTAAATCAATTTTTTCTGTGTTTTTAGTGAAAAAATAATTTAGTAAAATCTAAAAATATATTTAAATAAGCTAAAATAAACATTGTTTTAGATCTATATCAAAATTGAATATTCAGAGCTTTTCATCCAGTATTTTTAATCCATTTATTTAAAAAAAAATCTAAATATACCCAAATTATACAATCAATTTTTAAAGAAAGGGGAGGTTTGTTTTTTTCCTTTAATTTTTATTTACTTTTATTTTTTTTATTCCCAAAACAAGAACTCTGCAAAAAAAGGTTATAGCCTTTGCATATCTGTAAAAATACATTTTCCAAATGGACTCCTAGTGTTTTAATGTCATCAATTAATCGACTGAAAATGTTGGCTAGTGAATTGACTGGCTGAAGGACAAACATGACGGGACTTGATTTTACTTCCCTGCAGCATTGGAAGACATGCCAACGAAGAGCAGATGCCACCAAAGTGCATGTTAAAAGTGCTTCGCTCAGCTAAAGATTGACTGTGCAAGCTGTTTTCCATGAGACTTATGTTAGTCCTCATCTACTGAAGGCAAGTATGAGTGAAGCTATATTGATTGGCTGTTTGTAGCCCAATCGATGACACGCACAAAGATCCCTGCCATGGTTGAAGGTCCAGCTCAAACATGTAATCTTACTGTCCAAATTTAATTGTTATAGAGTGTGAGTGTCACTTTTGTGATAAACTAGCATCAGATACTTAGTCACCCTCTATGATAGCACCGCCACATCTTACACGCTTATTTAATTACAAGATAATTGAACATCAGTGCAGCCCAGATTGAGTAACATGATTGGAATGTATTCCAGTGAAATATGCCAGGCATAGTTTGCTGTGCCTGAAAGTTTCTTTGAATAGTTATTGATTTAATGAGATGTGCCCACGCAGCTGCATTTTTTTTCCCCATATGGTGACAAAAAGGAAACAGCAGTACACGCTTCACAGATGTTATTGTCTTTCTGACAAACGAACAAAAGCGTTCACTCTTGGGGCCATCTGGTAGTTGCTTTCTCTTTGAAACAACCTTAGAAACATGGCTATGTTCCCTTTGTCAACCAAAATGGAAAGAAAGAAGGATTGGGCAAAATATATATACAATAAAATAAAATCACAAGTTTTTTCCACCAGAAATTCTGTGGGTTTTTCCTCAAAATTATTTGATTTCTAACAATAACAACAATAGACTGAGAACTAGTTTAACACATTGTTAGGAATGTCAACCCATTGGCAGTCACTGATCGTGCCAATCCATTTTGACTGGGAGAAAAAAAAATCTCATTAAATTAAATGAATTGGATGTCAAGCACCGTCAATGGCAATTAATATTGAGCATTAACAACCAATGTTTCTAGTTTAAATGAAATGAATGACTATCATCATCATGAGCCTCAGGCTATAAGGCAAATGCCATTATATTCAAGTGTTATTGGGGGTCATAAACTGTACAAAAGGTTTTTTAAAAAGTTAAATGTTGAACAAAAGCTAAATAACCTAATAAAAATGCAAAAGGTTTTCCTTAAATATACCTTTCCCTCCCACTATTTTTTTTTGTCATGCCCCAAAAACAAAGCAATAACTTAACAAAATTATGGTAATTTAGGTTCAGGCTTTCTTATGCATTACTGAAAAGATAAACTATATACATGAAATAGGCTCCAACACCCCCCACGACCTTAATGAGGATGAAGCGGTTCAGAAAATGGGATGAAATAAACTGTATACATATACAAAGTTGGACTAAAACCATGGTTGAAGGTTCAAGAATGAACCAGATCCAAACCTAGCCATTGATGGGAGTCAAAGTTTGGATGTGCGTTCAGAGGCTAAGCAATTTGGATCATCTTGAGAGATTCTACAATTGCTTCTGCCACGGGGTATAATAGATCAAACTAGACTAAATAGGCTGAAAGGTCTAAAAATCCAACCATTAGTGCCATTTTCCTCCTCAGAAGAGCCAGGACGACTTTGTTTATGCGATGCAACAGTGCAGTTAATTCATCTATATGGTAATGTTCATGACATAAGGCGGTTGTAGGCAAAGTGCAAAGTCAGCATTATCCGGTGGAACTGTGTGACTTTCAGCTAATGACAGAGGGCCGAGGCACTTCATTACTGAGCCGTACCCCCCCCCCCCCCCCCCCCCACACAGCCAGCCAAGGCAGCCGATTAAGTAAGTAATACGAGGAAGTGTAGGGTGGCTGTATTGATGCTGTGACCGTAATGCGTGCAAATGCCGACAACCTGTACCCCCTCCCTCCCTTTCAATTCTGTGTGATATGGGAAAATGTATCCCAATAAGGATGGGCTATGACAAAACCATTACAACATCTTCTACCTCACTCACTGTCAATTGACATTTAAAATGTCCTGCCACAAATATCCAATACATATATGCAAGTAGTGCTGCAAACTAAAACTGTCCAGTGCAAAGATCCGTCACAATTGCACATAGAGTGGTACTTCTACTAATGAGTTTAATTAGTTCAGAACTTGTTTTTAATGCTTCTTTCACACTGCCCAAGAATTAAAGTACAAAACGCAGATGACCGACAAGGCCAACAAAAACACGACTTAAAAGGCTACACGCTCAACAAATCCCCTTAACCGCCTCATCAGTGCCCAAAGAGTCATGCAAATGAAGATGGCGGTCAATAGGTGGTGGATCAGGTGAAGTGGCATTGATCAAAGTGCACAGTGTGCTAAAAAGCCAGGATTAAACCACTTGTCTGTAAGATCCACCTTGAACCATGATCCTAACCTTTAAGCAATCAGCAAGATAAGAGTGGCAAGAAGGCTATGGGGCCTCTAGACCATCCATCACTGAGATTTCCGGGAGTCACATGCATAAGAGTGCTGCCGACATTCAAACAAAACTAGATAAGACGTGCTTGCTCGCATTGACGCCGCAAGACCTTGACATGGGAGGAGGGTGGAAGAAAAAAGGGAAAAAAACGCTCAACTTATCACTTTTCTCTTACCTTGTGTTTTGTCGGCCAAACTCTCATCCCCTCGTCTCAGAAGTAGCATGATGGTGTAGCCTGGGCCTCCTCTCTCCCTCTCATAGCCCCAGACTGAGGGAGGCTGCACTGTAATTAACACACGAGATCATTAAAAGTTACACACTGTTATATTGATGTTATTGATCTGGAAGTGATTGATAAATCCAGTTTTCTACTTTTTTTATTAACAGATAAATATAACAATGGTTAGTTTTTTTAATTTAAAATGCATTTTTAACACAAAATTATGTTAATGGTATTTTTAATGAATGATAAAATGCATGATAAAACCCTTAAATAACCAATAAAAATGAATATTTGTTTATATAGAATATTTGCTATTAAACCATTGTGCCATTTGTTGCATAAAATAACCAATAATAAAAATAATATTTGTTTTAAACCATTGATGCCATTTGTTGCATAAAATAACCAATAAAAAAATAATATGTTTATATAGAATATTTGCTATTAAAACCATTGATGCCATTTGTTGCCAAGTCCATAACAAAGCAACCTCAATTTTTAATTATATGTAAATTCAAATAAATGGATTAAATCCAGATAGTATGTTCTTATGATCAAGAATCTAGTGAATCTATAAACAGTCAGTGGGTTGACACTGGAAAAAAAGGAAGTTATCGTTTTGCAAGAATAAATCATATCATTAAAATTAAATGTTTAAGGTGCAAAACAAACTACAATAACAAAAATGGGAAAGAAAAACATCCCATTCTGTCCTTCTAGATATTTAGTAGGCTATATTTGCACAAACTATAATAAGAGATCTGATAAATGCCATTAAATTCTAGCATTATCTTTTTACATGCAGATTTCTTTATTCTAAGTTCATATATAGGTTGTTTTAACACCTATATTTTCTGTGTTTATCATCATCCAAAAATTATCATGAAACGAGGCAATTACTGGCAGTCAATCAGAAGTATAATTTGTTATGACAAGTCACTGTAATTATGATTTAATATGTGAAGGAGGACTTGTTTCAATGGACCGGCACGTTTTATAAACATGAATGATACAATCTGTCAACATCATCGGCCTATTAATATAAAGATGATTTTAATTAACTCAAAAGAAGATAGAAGACAACATTTGGCAGAGTAAATCAACCATGTAATGTTTTCAACTCTATTTTTTCTAATAACCAACACCACTTTATCAAATGTTCGCTTCATGATTCACTCTGTAACACCTTTCTATCTCATTAGTATGCAGGCTTTAATTTCCTGACAATGAAAAGGTAAGTTGCTTGCTAACTTTTTAGAGTCTATTAGGAATGACGTGGGTGTTTCATCTCGGGGAACTTACAGCAATTTAATGGGGAAAAGCAGCTAATTCTGGGTAAATGTACTCCACGGGAGCCACGTCTTTTCTCTTCTTTGCTCCAGCCGGCTGATGTCTGCCAGTCTGCTGTTTTAAAAGGGGGAACAAGGAGGAAAGGGGGTTAGAAGGGGGTCACATACGCTCACTTTCAAGAGTCTTTAGTGCCCATTGTAACATTTGACCTGCTACCTGAAGATTTATTCACTCAGGAAGATTTAAAGGATAATACAAGACCGTTCAATCTTTTAACTCACAAGCTGCCATTGACAATTTGACTGAGGGCAGTGAAACATGATCACTAAATTTCAAATGGATTTGATTGAGTTAAAGACACAATTGTGTTATTTTTTTTGGAATTAGTTTCTTCTTTTGATTGTTATCTGCCTCACAAAGGTAAAATTGATTGAATGTTAAAATATGTGGGCTCACAAATAGTTTGTAAGACATAACCAAAATGAGTAAATCAATAGAATACCAAGAACTATTTATTTAACTAAGTAAACTTGTGCCTTTCAAATTCTTTTCCTATTTTTTTAATAGCATTTTTTAAAAATAATTCACATATAATTAAAGGATCTTTCTATTCATTTTAGAATTATGATCTATCATAATTTCCATGCGGGTGACATTAATACTACAATTGGATATGGGGGCCGCAAAATATCGTCTTAACGGACTAAATTGGCCCCAAGGATGCCAATGTAAGACCTTTGAATGAAATGAATGCAATGAAAACATTAAAAAAAACATTTAAAAAAATCATAATTCACTCATGAAGTGTTGATCAGTTTCACCAATTCTCATAACTCAATGTATTAAACTCAGTGTGAATGTGTTTGGGTTTGATTATTCGGGTGGTAGACTGGCAAAGGCAAAAAAATACTGCTGAGCTAATTCATTAAAATACAATTTAAAAAAAAATCTCAATGGGAAAAAATTATACATTTTCTCCAGATGTACGGTAGCATTAAACTACATAGTCTCATAAAACAACCCGTAACACTATATGCTAATAAGTGGCTGCGATCAAATCTGCTTACGCGTAGCTCATATTCATGGCTGACAAATGAAAGTACACCATATATCTGAGAGAGAAGCCTTTTCACCAGTAAGCGCTGTCAAGGGAGCTTGAACATAACATACATTCTGCAAGCCTGTTTGAGTCTTCCAGAAAGGATCTAATAGCTTGAAAAGCATATTATTAAAGCCAAAACATGCATTACTTGTGAAAGCAATATTACCTAGGAAAAGGATCAGTCTCGTGAAAACAAAAAAGGTTCATCGGTGATTATTTTGGAGTTTATAAATCTATACAAAACAAATATCTTGCCAGCTCATCTGTACGTCATTCCGTTTTTAACCAGAGTTGACTTCAAATATCTTTGAAATGCAGTCATGAATTAATTGTAGGTGCCTAACATAGTGGTGCAACAGAAATGTAACGGGAGCCAGATTCATGTTTACAAAACACTTGGTTTCTTTTTTTTTCTTTTTTTAATCAGCGCTGATATTATCAAAATGGGCAATCTAGAGCCAAGTACATTCAATGCCTTGAAATAAAAGAAAGAAAGACATTCCTTTCAAGCACGGGTGCCTTGGGAAAGCCATTAAGTCTGCCTACTAGAGCTGACATGGTAAATTGATTAAATAATCCAATGAATTGACAATCTTTTAAAATTTTGTTTATGATATTATTGACCGAAACATTGCCAGAATAATTTTGCGACCCTCTTGACTAAATTACCTGCCATTGGCAACGATAGACGTCCAATTAATGAGGACTGAGGGGATGAACTGGGAATGCTCATGCTACAGTGCCATTGATTTTGACTATGTTTCTTTTCATTCTTTTTTTAATTTACTTTACATTTTTAAATTAAAATTAAGAGATTTTTTTGAAATAGTGTGTGATTATTTAATATTTAAAAAATCATTTTAAATTAAAAACAAAACTTGATTAAAATTTTGTGTTCAAAAACGGGCAAACATGGAGCAAAAAAACACTAAACATTCTATTTTTTTTGTTTGTATTACTCATTTCAAATTAAAAAGAAAAAATGATCAAAATGTCTTTTTAGCAAAGAAAAAACATGAAGTCAATGCACATTATATTTACTTTTATGTGCTATATAAAAAAATAAAGATATGATGAGCCAATCTGGTCCCCAGGCCTTGAATTCAACTCCTGTGCTTTTAAGTATTGTACATAATATCATTTTATTTTTAAAAAATTCCCTTAGCCATGCCTTCATGCTAAATAGGCAAATAACTCATTGTGTGTCATTGACATTGACAAACATCCAACCCATTAAAAATTGATTTGACATCTAGCAACATCAATAGCATTGAAACCTAATCATTCACATACATTTCTCCCAGTTTAAATCAATTGGACATCTACAGTTGTAAGTGGTTGGGCAATGAGTAAGTAAGTTTCTAATAAAAAGCTTTCTGTAGTAGCACACTCAATTGTGCATTTGGCAAGTCAGCATCATTCATGGCTTGGGCTTTTTTTTCCCCGCTGCAAGTTGACGTAGTCGTCATCCTATCAGTTATCTTGGGTTTGAGCGCTTGGCAGTCAGCGTTTTTTCTTGTGCAGGCTGAACAGCTTCATTTTATTATCTCTGTGAAAGTTCTTTCTCTTTGATCCTTGACAATGTGGTCGCAAATTACACATGATTAGCTCAAATTGAAAGAGACGGCGGGAGAATATTGACGGGGTGCGCCATGAAAAGGTATGTCGATGAAAGCCACCTATTGTCAAGGCCTAATGACGATCAATTTAGGCCTTAGGATCTACTGTTGTCGCCATATTAACATTTTCAGCTCAATATCAATAATCCAAATTACTTGAAGCTCAAATACTTCTCAATACTCCAAAAAAATTAAAAATCTCATATTAAAAGTTAACTCTTGTACTGTTTTTCCAATGGGGGTCATCATTTTTCCCTTAAATTGTCCCAAAATGAATACACAGTGAACAAAAATAGAGCAAGTGAACCGAGGATGCCTCAAAATCATCAGAAATTCAGCTGAAATATATAAAAAATGCTCCAAAGTGTACCAGATGTCACCCAAAACTTTACAGAAAAACACCAAAATGTACCCTGAAAAATCTACAGAAAGTGACCTAAAATCAACTCTAACCGAGCAATGACCAAGAAATGCCCTACATTCAACAAAACTGATTTCAAAAGTGCAAAAAGGAGCACCAAAGTAACCCAAAATTAATAGGTTACTTAAATCAACAAGTACAAGACCTAAAATCAACACATTGCGTGCCAACGAAAACAATACATTAATTGAATTGAATTTACACTGTAATGACCGTTAATGCTTGTATTTCAGTGCCATTGACAATGCTCATCTCATTTCATTTTCTGAACCGCTTTATCCTCACTAAGGTCACGGGTAGTGCTGGAGCCTATCCCAGCTGACTTCAAGCCAAAGGCAGAGGACACTCTGAATTGGTGGCCAGCCAATTGCAGGGCAGAATGGGACAAACAATCATTCAAATTCACACTCATACCTAGGAGCAATTTAGAGTGTCCAATCAGCCTACCATGCATGTCTTTGGAATGTGGGGGGAACCTGGAGTACCCGGAGAAAACCCACACAAGCCTGGGGAGAACCTGGAAACTCAACACAGGTGGACCTGGATTTGAACCCAGATCCCCCACTCTGAGACCAACACACTAACCACTCAGACGCCGGACCACCCTACTGACAATTCTTAAATGTCCAAATTAGGGTCTTGGCATCCAATGTGTTAACAAGTAAAATACAGAAATATCCTATATTACCATTATGATGAAGAATAGTGCAAAAATAAATAACTGAGTATTTGCAATCGAATTTTGGACACGCGTACAACATTTCTGTAACAGAATGTTGATACTTTTGACAACCCTATTGGGATTAAGTTCAATCTTAATCTGTTTTTTTTGACAAAACTTGGGTAAAGATCAAGCGTTATCTCATCTGATTGGACATTCATTTTGCAAAACTTCACCATACTATCAGAAAAGCCATCATAGTGTTGGCGTCTAGGCCATATTTTGGGCAAAGAAATTATTAATTTGCATACTGTATGTCAATAAATAATAAACAAGTATCTGCAGGGTAGCAGATTGTTCTTTTCATTTTTAATCGATGGGCCACACAAAAACTCTCGTAACATGCCACACAAACAACATCTCATATACACACACAGCACTAGATGCAAACATGAAAGACCAACGCGGTTAACTTCAAACGACCGGGCCCTTTTGTCTCCTACTACTAACGCCACAAAAGGTTGTAAATGTTACATTTATACTCACTTGAAGTACACTGATTTTTTTTCCTGTCTGCATCTATACAAGACTTTTAATCAGCACTGATGAATTATTGAGCAGCCTTTTTATATTAGATTATGACCTATATTCTGTCTGTTTGAAACCAGAGTGCCAATAAAATCCAGATTTAGTTTTTAAAAGACGAGTTCCTGTCCCACATTAGCTTTAATGACGGAGTAGGACACACACACACATTTTAGACAAACTTTCCATGTAGCTGTGCAGATGTAATCATTCATTTAAGACAAGTTCTTCACAGGCTTTTTGTTGTTGTTGTTGTTGTTTTGTCGAGCAACCCCGCATAAAAGCCAAATGCTCAACTTGTACTGGTTTAATTAAGGCTGATCTGGAACTCAGACCACGCCGTGATACGAGGAGGAAAAGTAAAGAAGGAGAGATTAAAATTCTTCTGCTGTTTTCCCCCTCTTGGCCTGTTTATCAATGAAGATCATGTCTGTGAAGGTTCTTTAGGCAGTCTTTTTTCGAAAATAACTTTTTCTACCCGAGAAGAGTTTCTAAACACTAAAAAGTGCCAAGAGCATTAATTATTATACAACAGAATTAGTATTCTACAACAACAAAATATATTGTTACTACTCCACAGTAATAAAAAAAATGCTGAAGGTTCTACAAAGATAATAAAATTACCATCACACTAAAAATATGTTCTAAAAAAAAATGGACTCGGTAGGTTCACTAAGAGATCGTTCCATATCGTTAAGATGGAGAGAGTATTTTAGGAGGCTGGCATTCTTAGCGATGTTTAACCCTACTTAGTTTATCAAGAGAATATAATACACATTCGGAGGAGCCATATATAACTATATACCAATTTCTTCTCTTCTATTGGAGAAAACCATTCGCTTTTGCATGCCAAGTTCAGAGGATGGCGATATCAAGTTGCTTAGACTTCATGCCATTCTCATTAAGTGAGCAATCAAAATATGTTTCCAAGCCATGGATTTTCCAAAATAATCTCCTATCACTGTCAAATTGCAGCAATTTCACCAAAAAAAAGAATTTCTCGTTCATTCAACTTGTAAGGCATGTGTCAAAGTGGCGGCCCGGGGGCCAAATTTGGTCCACAGCATCATTTTGTATGGCCTGGGAAAGTAAATGAATGCACACTTTGTGTTTTAGGATCTAATTAAAATGAAGAGTATAGATATATACACTGTCTATATTAAATTTCCTTATTTTCGCCCCTTTTAATTCCATAATTGTAATTTTTTAACCATTTTTTTCTGTGTTTTTAGTTCAAAAATCATTTTGTAAAATCTCAAAATATATAAAAAAAATCTAAAATAAACATTGTTTTAGATCTATAAAAAAACGAATATTCAGGGTGTTTTATCCAGTTCTTTAAATCTATTTATTAAAAAAAAATCTATATATTATATCTAAAACAGCCCACATAGAATCAAGTTGACGATAAAGCATCCCGCAAACCAAGACCAGTCTGACATCCTTGTTATAAGCCATTGCCTCTTGTCACAGAGCAACAATAGAGTTCACATTCCAAACGTCCATTTTGCATTACGACAGCTGTGACAATGTTAGCAAACACGGCAGCTGTTCATCTGCTAGAAAAGGTCACAACATGTGATGTGTGCCTACAACAACCCAGGCAGGACAAGCTAATGATCCCATATTATGGGATCAAGTCAAAGTGAAAATCACAGGTACAGTCATAACCTTGACAGTCACGCAAACACGCTCGCAGTATAAATCCAAACTGATGTCAACGACGACAGTTAATAAAAGAAAGAGGGTCAACTCCTTCCGATGCTTTAACAAATGTGTGTGTCTGCCATTATGCGGGTGACTGTGAAACTACATTTTGCATCTGATACTGTGATCATTTCCCTCAACGGAATACAAACTACACCTAAAAATGATATAAAAACTTTTTGAAGCAATTTATCATCATTTTAACTAGTGGTTAGCAAGTGATTATTCATAAATTAGGTGCCAGCCCCCCAAATTCAAATGGCTTAGACGTCTTTTGTCGTCAATTGTTGTATTTTTAACAGTATTTTTGAGGGTTTAAAATTTAGAAAATGCTATCACACCTATACAAAAGTGTTGAGTAAGTGAACAGTAGGAACTATTATATTAAAATATGTCAAACTGTCTATTAATGTTGATAGACACGGGTCAAATATGTATTCTGGTGGTAAAATAAATAAAATATGCTTAACAAAAATGGCTTTGCTCTCTCTCCTATGCGTATAGATAGTAATAATAATCATTAAAATGATCCGTAATAAACTGATCTTCATAGAAGTAAAGTGCAGATAAGATAATTCCAAGCAGTGTACTCACCTAATGATCAACAATAATTAAAAAAAATACATGTATTATAAACAATCGTAATTGTATTGGCTGGATCAATAGTAGTAAATCAATGCTATGTTATTGATAAGATAAAAGATGCTGCTCGGGTCTTCATTTCCTTGCTGGTGAAATTCCACAAAAGAAAAGAAGCTTCAGTCCATTAGCAAAAAAAAATTTAAAAAAATTATATCACTTGCTAGCGTCAGTGAGAATTTTTATATTTTAGATTGGGAATTAGATATCCAGGATTTAAAATGGTAATTCCACAGAAAAGAAAAAAAACAGCTCCATCCAGAGTACCCTTTATGATGGTGACAGTTTCCCATAGGTCTCACTTTTCATTCTCTTGATATACTGGGAAGAAGAACCATTAAACCTCCCCTGGGCGGGAGGGGGGGAAAGTATAACGGGAAAAAAATGAGGTGGGCAACAAAAGTTGTGGAATTGTATTCACTTTTTTTTAGGAATTTTACACAAAACCTGCACACTTCCAACAATTTAAAAACTAACCATCCAGTTTAATTAATGTCATAAAATGAAATCACATTTCCACCACAATGGATAGAAAGCATAAAAGTATGTTTGTTGAGATTCCTAATGAGCAAAAAAATAATAAATGACTCATTGTAAGATCATGAAATGATAAAAATTAAAAAAAGATTTTATAAGAATGGGTGAATAAAGACACCAGATTGTCACATTGACTAAAAATATTGATAATTATTGCTTGGTTAAGGCTTGTTTTTCCCCTTTCCAGCTTGTTCATTCTGTTTTAAAGCTTGTGTAAGTCTGTCTGTGGGTAGGAGTCAGTTGAGAGTGATATGAGATGGAACTTGGGTGGAATAAGACTGAGGAGTGGTGGAAGAATGTCAAAAAAACACAAAAGACACAAAATGCTTGTCTGGAATTACACGTAGAAATTGTATGCGTGACTAACTTGAACATAAACCTCATCTCATTTCCTAAAAAGATCATCACTGTTGATCAATATGGCCTTTAGCCATTTTACGTCAGGCATGGGCGCACCTGGGAGGTTACCGGTCTATTTAATGACGGTACAAGAGTGGATGTTTAGTGCATTGACACAAAAAAATGACATCGCTGAATGTGATTTGATGACGATGGCAGGAGGAGCAGGTTGCTTGGTGACACGGTGAGGGGGGGGGGGGCTGTGATTGTGGTTGACGAGGACAAGAAATTGAACAAAATGATGAGGAAGCGAGAACATATCGATGGGAGTCAACCTGTATAGTGCAGCAGACGTTCCAAAAAAAAACTTTAAAAAATTGCTAAGACATAAAAACAAGACTTGGTGACATACACACTAAAGACTAAATAGACCTACCTAGGATTAGATTTAAGAACCGCCCAAAAAAGGATGCATAGGATGGAAAGAGGGGGAAAAATAGAAGGATACAAAAGTGTGAGAGGGAGTAAATTAAAAAAAAAAAAAACGAAGAGGGCCGATTAAAATGCCTTTGGGGCAAATAAAAGCTTTAGTACGTTGGGTGGATTGAAAAAGTAGCCAAAGTTATGAGTGGACAATGAGTGGCGTAGCGAGGAGGAGGAGGAGGAGAGGGGAGGAGGGCGCGTGGGTTGCACTGGGAAAGAAAGGGCTGGAGGTGAAAGCAATCGAGAGGGAAGAAAGAATGAATGGAAAGGGGATGAGAGGGGAAAAAAAGTCTGATAAAAAAGGCCCAAAAATCCCCTTCCTCTTTCTTCTTTCCCGTCTTTCTCCTTCTTTGTCTGGCTCATAAATTGAAAAAATTGTTGAGCAGGTAGATGGCGAAATAGATGAGAAGACAGAGAACGGAGAGAGCCAACAAATGAACGGGTAGAGCACCTCCCAGCAGCGCGATGAGAAAAAAAAAGAAGAGAAAACGAAAGATAAAAGCAAATACTCCAGTGGCCTCCGTTGTCTCCAGTTTATATGCGGAAGGGGGGATTGGCGAGTGCCAGTTATTCCCCTTCCCCGGCTTCCTTCTGCGCTCTTCTCTCTCTCCACCCTAAAAAAGCTTCCCATCCAGATGAGGAAAAAGCAGGCACAGGTGTCCGCTGTCTCTCAACTGTGCATGGACGCGTGGTGCCACTCACACAGGTAAGACATTGTTGCAGCAGCAACGTACAGTGGGAGGAAAAAAAGGCATGCAGGGGGGGCTGCTGCTAGTCAAGCACTGCCTGCCTCATGAGGAAGAGAGAAAAAAAAGAGATGAAGCTGGAATTGCTCTGTCTCCCCTCTCCCGCCCATCCCTGTGAAAAGATGGGAGGAAGGGAGGTGGACCCACTCCCTGCATTAGTATTCATTGACAGAGTGTGGGAGAGACTGAGAGAACTGGATGGAGGAGGAGAGGAACCAGTAAATGTCGAGGAACCCAACTGCTCTTCTAAAAATCGTGGGCTAATGGCACCCTCTAGTGGCGGTTTTTCAGATGAAAGTAAATGGACCATTGCAGAGTTCAATATAAAATAGACCATTAAAAAAGAACTTGTTGAGGGCCCAGTGGGGTTAGTTTATGAAATAATTTAAAGTTTTCTGTTTTGTTGTTTTGGGCCTTAAAAGAATACCAGCAATCGATAAATCGGTTGATTGTTCAATGAGAAAGAGGATATCTTACTGTCCAGTTATTAGAATTTGGGGGATGACAGAGAAAAGGGGGAGAAAAGTTTAAAAATATATTGAAAACATATGGACAACTATTTTGCACTATTTATCCGAATTTTTCTCAATTGTTAACTGTTTTCTTAACTATATTATGGGATAAATTGTCATTTTTTGTTATTAAAACAGATTAACACCATAAAGATCTGGTTTACATGTACTCAGTTATCATAATTTGGGTTATGTAGGCCAAAATATAGATATTTAGAATACAAATGTGGCCCAAAAGATCCAAAAATATTCTATCCCTGTCCCTGGATGCCTGAACGCACCACCAAACAAAATCGAATACATTGATTTGAGACGCTTAAGGATGACACGCTTAAGAAACAGCATTAAGTGTTTACTTGCAAGTTAATACGTGTAAAATAAGTTAAACTTACCATTCTCCATGAAGAAAAAACGCCAGTAATTGCGACGATGGTCTCTACAGGTGACAGACACCACGCGGTAGTTTATTGAAGCGATCGACAATTCGACATTCGATTGTATTCGCCTGATGAAGAACGACTCACTCTGGTTCTTCGTCCAAACATGGCGGTGTCATCGTCGTCCTTACGAGTATTCAGAGGAATACTTAAAGAACTGCGGGCCATGCAAGGACAACATTATAAACAGTCGCTGGCCTATAACTACGTTACGGATCAGTTTCGAAAAAATCTGGTAGATTCTCCCTTTCATATCGTTCTATTTTCGCCAGCTAACGTAGCTGTAAAAGTGCGTGTTTAGAGGTGTTTTTCCACTAAAACTTGTAGATTTGGTCGATGTGCATCATCTCTCGGTTCGAGAAATTTTGAAACGTATTGTTTACAAAATCCCATAATAAAAGATGTTTTTAGTATAACCGTATATTAACTCAAGGGCATGCTAAGGTTCTGCAAATTATTATGGCAAGATATGTATATTCAATACTTTGCCAGGATAATCATGCGTAAAGAGGCATTTTTTACAATTTTGCTTTGGTTTGCAGTGAAATTTATCACAGTCAGAGCATTCATTTTTATATTCATTTGTGTTTCTAATATCCAAATGGATAACGGGGGTGCTGAAGCTGATCCTAGCTGACTATATATGGTAAGGGGGCGGGGTTCGAAGTGAACTGTCTGTCAATTGCAGGACAAGAAACAACCTCATTGACACTAAAAAATACATTAATTAATAATTAAATGAAGTAGCATCTCAATTTTCAAGTTGTCGTCTCGCTTTAAGAGGAAAAGTCGTATTTATTTCGTTCATTATAGGGAAACGGGTTCATTTTTATTACTACTTTAAAACCACCCAGAATACTGTGTTAGAGCTACATAATTCTTGGAACGGCTTAACAGTGTACTGTACTGTAAGTGCATCCTTTACTTAAGAAGAAATCAGATGTTTTTGTCTCATTTTAGGGCTAAATCAGCCTTGCATAGTCGGCTGGGAAAGACTTCAGCTACTTAATAAGGACAAGTCCAATAGGAAATGAATGGATGGATTATCCAAACACTGCCTGTTGAAATGTAGCATTTTGATTGCAAAGCATATAGGCTTAAAGCTTTGATTAGTAATGCTTGAGAGAAGAAGGCTCTCTAAGATGGCTGAATGCATGTGCAGTGATGCAAAACAGCCAGTGGGGAAAACTTGAGCTTTTCAGTGTGTAATTGTTGAAACTCCAAAAAATTACCCGGGGATGTCATACCGTAATGTATATTAAAACTATAGGGACTTGAGCAAATCCTTAATGTCAATATCATGTCCTTTGTATAATACTGTTGACTTAGAAAAGCTGGTGTGCTGTACTTTATATGTTAATGTGACTTCACAGCCTATAAATGTCATTTTGAAGTCATTTGTAATTGGTAGCAAACTCCGAGTAACTCTTGATACGATACAATTTGCGATATAAAGGCCTACGATAACGATGATCTCACAATATGGGGATATAAAAATGACCGAAACATAGGTTGGGAAATATATCTACAATATTCTATGATACAACTAAAAAAACTGCTATTTCTACATTTTAAAAATTGACAATTTGTCAAGATCATTTCACCATCACTGACCATATTATATGACAATGTACAGTACTTTACTATAGAAACAGCAACATGAGTATATAATATTAGTAAAGTTTAATGATATATTGTTATACATTTAGCTGTAATTATAATTCTGTAACCTGCTTTAATGATTTTTTTCCTTCTTTTCTACCACAGCTGACGGGAGAGAGGTACTGCCGTGCCCAGCAGGAGGCGCACCATGCCTCACAGACATACATGTGTCTGCTGGAATCATCAAGGAATCACCAACTCCTGCATAATCTATACCATGGAAAGGGAGAACGTGGCCAAGAAGAGGTGGCAGGCCTGGTGGGGCTCAGGTTGCCCACTCAGCCTGGTGGTAAAGGCTGGGAAAAATGAATTTAAAAATATATATATGGAAGAATGATGCTTCACGAGCAGGTATAAGCGTTCATCTAGCAGACTATGGACTATAACCTGCATTCCAGGGAGGAACCATACATGGAAAAACACATTATGTACTTGTGTATCAGTTAATGTATATCTACTTTTGTTCTAATCATTTAAATGTCTTTGTGCTGGACATTGAAATAAACTTCTACATTGATTATTTTCTCAATTAAATCACCCATCACTTTAAATGTGTTTTGCTTTTTTTATTTATATATATATACAAACAAGTTTAGCTAGTGATAACTTTCAAATATAATTGAATTGAATGCCTTTGTCATTATAAAAGTATATTGAGATTTAAAGCTTGAACTGCTCACATATACATTTTTAAATAAGTAGTCAACATTAAAAGGTAAAAGTTAAAATTTGTAAAATTAAATTAAAACATTCAGAAAGTCCCCTCGAGTATATGTACCATGATATCAGAAGTTTACTGCTTTTGAATACAAATTTCAATTTGAGATTTTAAGTCATCAGTTCTCAACGAATAAAAGCACTAGCATGTCCCTCCCAGCCAATGTCAACCATTTTTTTTTTCACTTTCCCCTCAGTGACATCAGTCACTATTTTTCCATGAATCTCCTGCTTCGTGTTCCCCCTGCTCCTGCATCCCACTGATGACTAACATTGCCTTCACAGTGAATTTAAATAGAAGGACCCTAAAGCAAGCAAGTCACAGAGACACCCGGAGTAAAGCAAGCACCCATGTGTTACCCACATTCAACGCACTCAAAACGTTCCAATGCATTCTGACAAACCAAAGGCCTGTGTCACAATTAATAAAGCGCAAATAAGTGGAGACTAGAAAAGGGTTCGCTATGCTGTTTTATGCCAATTGGAGCACAATCACAGCATTCTTCCCTTTATTTTCCTTACCGCTTATCTTCTAAAGAGTCCTGAGGGGGTGCTGGACCCTATCCCAGCCAACTATGGGCACAACACGGGGGACACCCTGAATTGGTGGCCAGCCAATCACAAGGAAGCATGAGACGGATAACCATTCACACTCATACTCATAACCAGAGGCAATTTAGAGTGTTCAACCAATTTAGCATGCATGTTGTTGGGATGTGGGAGATAACTGCAGTACCCTGAATAAAACCTACACAAGCCCAGGGAGAACATGCAAACTCCACACAGGAAGGTCTAACTCAAGGGTTTGAGGCCGACCAGGGTTCCACTAAGTCACCGGGCCACCCACAATCCTAACAAAAGATGAAAAATAAACTGACTTCAAAGTTCTTGAAAAATATACCTAACGAAACATCTATAATAATATAATGATTGTTAGGTTTTTGTCGTGAGTTGAAGTTTGCTGTTTATTTTCCTGTTACTGATGATCAAAAAGAGCAATTTAAATAAATCAGATATTTAAACGTCATAAATATACGCATCTACACACACAGTATGTTTACGTGATATAAACACAATACATATAACATGTAAATGAGACTCGTCAGGACTATTCTGCTATTACTGGTCTCATTCATCACTGCAATTCTATACATTTTCCTACCATAATTTCAACATGCAAAGTTTTAACTCCTGCTAGGCATCTTTTGAGAATCTAACTTCAGGCCATAACAACTGGCCTATGGGCTGCAATTGGACCATGGGCCGTAGTTTGGGAACCACAACATAACAGTGTTTAATGATGCTGAGTAAAACATTCAAACAAAGTTAACTATTTTTTTTTAATTGAAGAAGAAAAGAAGCACGAGTATAAATTTGCTCGAGTCATTCTTTTGGAAAACTGTCTGATGATGTCAAGTCTAGCGTGTCATCTGATTCACTGTTTTGTTCCCCGACCTTGATAAACAGGGTTATGGTAGCGTGCATGTTTTGGACACATGCTGCACGAATAATAAGGAATTATTAAAATATTGTGTTGATGACAATAAATCATACAACCTTTACAAGAGACAGCAATAAAATAGTAAATAGTAATACTCCCCCCAAAAATGTATTAATTCCTTCCATTTTCAACACGGCTTATCCAGGTCAAGGTCAAAAGGGGCATTGGAGCCTGTCCCAGATGACTTAAGGCAAAAGACAGACTATGCGTTCAACTGGTCCTCAGTCACACACACACAGACAGGCGACCATTCACATTCCTGCTTGCACCAGACATGCGAATGAACTACTATACATCAGGGGTGTCAGACTCGGGTTGGTTCGCAGGCTGCTTTAATGTCAACTTGATTTCACGTGGACTGGACCAATTTTAGATATAATATTTAGATTTTTTTCTTTAATAAATGCATTAAAATAACTGGATTAAAATCCCTGAATATTCAGTTTTTTATAGATCTAAAACAATGTTTATTTTATCTTTTTTTACATATTTTGAGATTTTACCAAATGATTTTTTAACTTAAAAACACAAAAAAATATATTAAAAAATTCAAATTCTTGATTTAAAAGGGGGAAAATCAGGACATTTAATATAAATCTATACTCTTCATTTTAATTTAATCCTAAAACAGAAAGTCAGCACTCATGATTTACTTTCCCGGGCCACACAAAATGATGCGGCAGGCCAGATTTGGCCCCCGGGCTGCCACTTTGACACACGAGTTAAAAGATGCCATTAGAATGGAAGCTCTCTTTTACTCTGCCCTCTTTCTTTCTTTCTCTCTCTCTCTCTCTCACACTCTCCCTCCCTCCCCCGTCTCTCCCTCTCTCACTGGTCAAAAAGAAAAGCACAGATGAGCATCTCCAACTTGTAGTCGAAGGAGGAGCACATGAACATGTATTGGTAAGGAGGCTGCTATCCAACAAGCAGCGTGCAAACTTCATAACCAAATTGGATTATTAAACCCTTTCAGATTTGCTCAATTGGAGTCGAAAAGGCAGCATTAGAGAGGAGCGACATGTTCGGAATGATCAAGAATTCGCTCTTCGGAAACACAGAGGAGACCGAATATAAACTACTAAGCACAGAAACCAAGGTAAGAAGTACAGATGTGGGATTACTTCTGTACTTTTGATACTGACTTGTCAGGTGGAGATGGATGCTTGGTTAAAAGTGGTATTTATGTCAACCTCGCACCCTAAAGTGACATGCGAGCTACCTTGTCTTATAAGAGGACGCCAATCCGACGCATTTGCGGTCATCCTCTTGGCTCATATTATATACACTGAGGTGAATACAGACAATGATATGACGTCACTGTGAAGAGCATGACCTTTCCATGTCTCCATGTTTCAGGACTTCTCGCGTCCTTGTTAAGTATGTTGTCTCTATATATTGAAGAAATAGCCAGTAATGTGTTCACGTATGCTACATTGTTTAAAAATAAATAAATGAATAAATTTGAGTAAATAGTAAATTACTGGCAACTCGGCTTATTGACTACCTAAACATATATATTTTTTATTTTATTTTTTTAATCGCAGTTCACTTTGCAACCCCCTTTTTTCAATGAGGGAGTCAATTGGACAAATATAAATAAGCACATTTGATAAAAAAAATATTGGTAAAAATGTGAGTTCATGCAAATATTTGTCTACATAAATGTAAAATATAAGTTATTTGTCATTTGGAATATTAGGCCCTTATAATGACCATTTATTTTTGTTGATTGTTCAACTAGAACTAGAATGGGCATTTTTCAACTTTTTTGAGAGTACGATATAATTTAATTCCTTCATTGTAGTCCTTTCAATTTCAGGAAATGTAGGTTTTTGGTTAACATAATTTTTTTTCATATTATTTATATCTATACATTGTCATTTCACCTAAAATTAATGTTTCAAAGTGAGTACTATTTTTGACAAACATGTTCAACGCATTTAATAATTGTAACCAGAACATTAAAATTAAAATTTGTAAATAGGGTTAGGGTTATATATTATCATTGCATTCAATACAAGAGGTATCACAGATGAATAAATGTTCATTGTATTTACTTAATCACAGTTTTTTTTGATGATACATTTATTTTTCAAAGAAAAGGTCAATAAATCTCTTGAATGGACTTGCCTTTAAATAACAGATACTGAAATCAGAGATTGACACCTTAACCCTCCAACACTCATCTGACTGACACCCAACACACTTGAATGAAACCGAGAAGGAATACGAAGGAGCTAGCCAGTCTCAGCACACACACACACACACACACACACACACACACACACACACACACACACACACACAATGCAAATAAGATATGTAATTAAATATGTTGAGATAATGAGCAAATCCTACAATTGTGAATTTAAATGTATTCATCACACATAAACATCTAATACATGAACTGAGTGGGTGGCAACAAATTAATGTTGGTTCATTTAGCCTGCCCAGTCTTTTCTGCATATGGTTTATTAATTCTTGTTTTCTTTAAATATTACTTAAATGAATTATATGATTTAATTTGGAATTATTTCTAATGTATTTTTTTCAATGTCCGTGGAAAATATATGCAGGCCACACTTTTTATATTTACTTTTATTATTAATTTTAATATACGTTAATGTTATTTGTTTTTAATTAAAATAATAAATACTATTTGTTATTGCCCATAAGCTGCAAGTTTAATGAAATCATGAAACTCGCAATTTCTACAAATTTTAATTTCCAACAAAAGAGATTATCCCTGATTCAATTGTTTAATAGAAAAACAAAATATTACAAAAGGCAACATTTCCATAAAAAAAAGATTTTTTCTCAAATCTAATTCAAGGAAAAAAAACACATGGAGCATAAACATTACACGCCGAGTGACCGCCATTAGAATGACCTTTAAATTTATGTGCTGGCAACCTTCGAAAAAAACAGAATGATTCATTGCATGTATAATCACGTTAATAGAAATGAAGAAGACTATGTTACCAGATCCAAAACGTATTAAGGTCATTTGCATAGAAGTGAAGTGCTATGGTTGCACTCCACATTAACCGCTGTAAATCACATAAAAAAAAGATGGTTGCATCATGTTAACAGTGCGCTGGAGGCTGGGGGAGCAAGTTGTGTTGGCCTGCGTTATGTAACATGGTACATATCTGGCTTATTAAAATGTGTAGCCTGACTGAACCCAGTGCAGCAGCAGCAGGAGACATGAAATCATATCAGGGCAAAATATGTTGCCTCCACAATGTTTTTATCTGGGCCACACTTGCTTGGCAAAACCACAAATGTGCAATTGAGCATACCTAATCTTCTAACACGTAGAGGACACACGCTATAAAACTACAGGTTTCAAACAAGAGGCCCTAGGGCCAGATCCTGCCTGCCAAGTCACTGTGTGTGGCCCGCAAATGGACATCATGTCCATTAAATTACTGCATTTGCTTACTCAAATTTCTGTAGTCATCAGTTAAAGTATAATGACTCGTCCTGAGCATTGATGTTGTTTTTTATTTTAAAAAATATATATATTTTTTTCCAATCATTTTCTGTATCGCTTATACCAGGGGTGGGCAAACTTTATGGCCCAGGGGCCACATTGACTTTATAAATTGGACAGATGGGCCGGGTCAGCACAAGATACGATACATATAAAAAAGTGCATCCGTTAACAGTACATAAAAAACATAAACAGAAATAAAGAACTAAAGTATTAACATACTCATCACTCATCATTACAGTAAAAAGTATAAAGTACAAACTAAAGTAAAAAGGAATGTATTAAGAAATATTAAAATCTTAACTTTTTAAAAAATTTAATAAATGGAGAAATTTTGGCTTAAATGTCCAATCCAACTTGACTGAAGAGGAGAATGAAACGCACAAAGAGCATGTTTTAGTATTTTGTATGCAAATTATTTATCATTTAAAGGCAGGACTTCCAAAAGTCATTTTATGTGAAGCTCATCATAGAATTTGAGCCTGAAACAGTCCTAAAATCTGTGAATTCCTTTCACATTTTCATACTGTCAGTCTCTGCTCATTTTGTCAACTCTAATGCCAAAAAAAAACCACTTCATTTTTCACTCTTCCCAAGGATGGCGTCAGCTTTGAGGTACGACGCTATGACGCCGCCAAATATGCTGTGATTTCTTCTGAGGGTCGCACTTACGACCAAGTAACAGGGGAAATGGTGAGAAAGCTGCTCATGTACATTGGTGGAAGCAATGAACAAGGTAAAACCTTACTAGGTATCAATTTGTTTTGTGTATGACTGAATAACCATCCACAAAACATGGAAAGGACGAAAAATAGCTGGCTTTTGAGGACTTCTTTCAATGATTTTGTAACAAGGCGAAGCCATGGGTACAGCCGCACCCACCATCATTACCGTCTACCCTCGGAATGATGGTGTTCTATCCCGTCGTCTGGTGGTGGCCATCCGAATTCCTACTATCTACCAGCAAAGCCCCCCGACGCCGACTGACAGTGCTATAAAAGTTGAGGAGCGACCTGGCATGACTGTCTATACATTGTAAGTGTCATCTTGTAGCAGCAATTAGTATTTTCTTTCCATCCATGTAAAGAATTGTTAGGTTTATCATTATTATATATTTGCTTGTAATATAACCATTATATATATATATGTGCTTGCAATGAAGAACGCTTTGCTTTATTTTGTATATTAAACATTACATATATTAACGCTTTGCTTATTAGGAATGTTAGAACGCTTTGCTTATTTTAGATATTAAACATTACATATATTAAAGAGTTATCAATATTTATGCTTCTAATGAAGAACGCTTTACTTATTAGGAGTGTTAGGTTCATCATTATTATAATGGTGACATTAATGGAGTTTTAATACATCTCTTGCAAAAGAATTGCTCACTCCAAAGTTAAACAAAACACCTTTGGAGGTCACTTGTCCTTCACACTTGGACTTCTCGAGACTATGGTTCAACAACAAGCTTCTTGGGAACTGTAAACTTGTTTTGGGAAATGCGGCTCCTCAAGACACAAGTCCTATCAGACATTTCATGGCAAAAACATACAATTCCACTAGAAACTAGAAAAACTCCCATACATCTTCAATGGACCTAACAAACATATCCATCCACTCCTACTGAATTTTACCACAGACCTGCAAATAATATCCTTGGTTGTCATTTTTATCTGACCCCCAAGAATCCTCAAATTGGCATCAAATGTACAGAAAAGAAACATGAATAAAAAAATCAATAGAAGTGACCCATGAGTAGAGTAAGGTGGGGTTAGATAAAATAATAATATAATAATAATATAATAATAATGCAAATGTGACCAAATAACAGGAATCGAGCTAGAAAAATGGCCTTATTTGAACATGAAAAGATCCAAAATGTATAGGAAGTGACCCAGAAATGCCCCAAAAACATCGGAAAGTCACAGAAAATCAATAAAAAGTGAGTGAAATAATAAAAAAAATACCAGGAAGTGATCATATTCTTTGAAACTCCTTCTCTTCCACAGACAATTTGGAGGTTTTGCAGGTGAAAGCGAGTTCAGAGCAGAGGCCTTGCGTTTGACACGCACCCTCGGCGAGACGGCTCCATTCCAGCGCAAGCAATACTTTTGTTGCAGTTACGACTCGCCATTAAAACCTTATGGCCGCCGCAACGAAGTTTGGTTTATACAGGAAGAGCCGTAAGAACCTCTTTACCCATTCTGACTTCTTCATTCAACCTCACTGATCACTTCACTAACATGCCTCTGCAGGTCTAACGCTATTTAACGGGAGAAAATGGACAGTACTGTGACTTTAACATTTTTTTGTTTCTTTTTACGAAACACTTTTGATTACTGTGCTAAACACAATAATAAGTGTAGCAATATATTTGTCAGTGTACACAATGTACACATGGCGTTGCATTCTGTAGCAGTACTTGAAGGAGTTTCTAGATGTTATGGGATAGATTTTATGCATTTGTCTACCCATCTAGGACCGTCTTGAAAAAAATCTGATGAGATATTCAGACTGAAAAACTGAAAAACTTGAAGAATATTTACCTAAAGGGACCAAATTAAAAGTCTTAGAGTAGAATAGTATTTTAAAAAGTTTTAACTTCTGTACTGCGTAACAATGATTGCTATGATTTTGCATTTTAAAATAAACCAGGCCTTGTTTTAAAATTGATAAAAATGACCACCCCACCTCATTTTTTAACAACTCGACTACTCAATAAATCTGTTTCAACTATGCATATCTAACCTAAATTCCACTGTATAGCATCCATTGTTATTCCTGATACATTCTAACTTTTATTTAGACTTTCTATTGTCATTATCATGAGATATTAAGATCATTATTGCGCTTATTTTAACAATTTCATTGTTTAATTTGCAATAACAGCAACACAGAAATGCAGTAAAGCATTAAGCAATAAAAAAATAATCATTCTTTGATATGAACTGGACATAAATCAGAGATTAAGCCATAAAGTAGTGTTTGTGTAATATTGAGTGTATGGCACCTAATTTTCTAGCAGTTTGTAATGTGTTTATAATTGTGATTGTGACTTTTTAGTTATCCGACAAAACATGTTGTGCTGTATCAGTTTTTATTTCTATGCCTTAAAAGTGTTAGTGGTGAATCTGTACTTTGACTATCTGTGGTGCAAAACTGAACTCTGTTAGGGTTTACTTGTATGTCAGAGAATATTAAATATATTATGGAATCCTATTTCATCTTTTGTCACACCAGATTCTAACATGAAATGTAAAACTTATTGGCTGCTATTGAAAAAGGCAGAATTAAATACTATAATATTTAAAAAAGGCTCTGCTATGTTAAATGGGGCTTTAATAAAATACAAACATTGAACAAAAGTAACATTACTAAATGCAATACTTTTTTTCACCCCCACTTGTGCAGTCAACCACAGAATTTTTTGTCTTGAAACAATCTATTGAAAAAATTAAATAAAATATACATATGCATTTACATCCCAAGACTATACCAAATTTCATTGTGATTTGTCCACGTGTCAGAAGAATAGATTTAAAAAAAAAGGTATTGTATACACCAGACCTGGGCAATTCTGTCCTCGAGGGCTGTGTGGGTGCAGGTTCCAATCCAGGATAGACTGTATAACTAGCAATTAGATTTCTGTTGAAACATAAGCATCTGACTGCAATCAACTAATTGCACTTCTAAGATATCAGATTGGTGGAAAGGCTTCTTCTTATTGGTTAGAACGTTGGAATGAAAACATGCACCCACCCCTTTGTGGAATTAATTGCCCAGGTCTGGTATACACCCCCAACAGCAACAATAGCAGATGAACAAGCCATTAACCTAAAATAGAAAATAGAATTAATAAAAATGCTTTACATCCTTTTAAGTGAATCCAATAATCAAAATTCTGTTTCAATTATTTTACAAGTTTACTTGAAAGTAATTCTCAATTCCTTCACCCACAATGCAAATAACCACAAGACTCATATAATACAATATTCAATAAATGATATTTATTATATTTTAGTTAACAATTCAGCCAAGCATTATTCATTTACATAAAGATGTATGATTAAAGCAAATTTAGATCCACGTTTTATTGAAAAGAAAAAAATCCTGTGATGGTTTTCACGGGCATGCAAATAGATGTTAACTGGTTAAAAAGAAATAAATGATTAGCCCTCAGGAGTTTTGATAGGAACTAAAATTGCGGTTGTTTAAATGTTAAGAGCCTGGTAACTGCACACTGGCCCAATTACCAGAATGGTTTCACCTTGCCTATGCGCATACATGAATAACACAGGTTCACTGGTGTAAGCCCAGTTTTTCCATTAGAATCAAAATTAAACAGGGAATATTGCACTTTTTAGTTGTCGAGAAAATATTTTCACTGTCACCAAGTGACAGTGGGATGGTTTTGGTCCTATTAATATAAAAAAAAGGTATGAGAATCAGGAAATACAAAAGCCACATGAATGTATGACTAAAGACTATTCAACACACTCCTGCTTTTGGATGAATAACAAACACTCAATTCAAAAACTTTATAGGAAAAGTACCGCAAAAATACACTGCTAATAAGTCGGGTAGTAGTAATAACTGCAAGAGCGCATTATCTCCAAAAAAAAGTGTGTTTTGATACATTCCTCGACCCACTGCTTCCTTTCAACTCCCATACAGCAGTCTTTTACAATAGGGTGTCAAATTTGACATATTTGTCTGAACTTTTTGACTGTATTCCTTAACAATGTGGCTATTCCTTGATGTATTCAATGGTCTATAATTAACAGTATGAAAAAAACAGAGTTACAGAAGATAAGGAGAAAGCGTCATAGTGTCCGAGTCTTAGATGTTTTTCTTTTCAGGAGAGTTTGGATAAGGTGCATATGGAGGAGGCTGCTCCTTGACGGGAATAAAAGCAAAAAAAACAAATTGAGAACATTGTAATGTACGAGAAAAAACATAGACAGTCACATGACACTTCCACACAAGTGCAATAACGGAGGAGTAGTTTACCGTGGGCATGTAGACATTGTGTGGATTGCTGGGATTGTAGTAAGCATTGCCTGCTGCTTCTGCTGCTTTGGCATTAGCTGGACCACCTATATTCAAATAGAGCTAAAGTCAACATAGACCAGGGGTGGGCAAACTTTTCGGCCCGGGGGCCACATTGACTTTAAAAATGTGACAGATGGGCCGGGTCAGCACAAGATACGATACATATAAAAAAGTGCATCCGTTAACAGTACATATGAAACATAAACAGAAAAAAAGGACTTAAGTATTAACATACTCATCACTCATCATTAACATAAAAAGTATAAAGTACAAAGTAAAGTAAAAAGGAATGTATTAAGAAATATTAAAATGTAATTTTTAGGCGCAGTGATTTGAAGTGATTCATTATGAGCCAGATTGATCCCATCTGATGAGTGCAGTGACACAGTGATGGAAGAGGAATGCTCAAGAGAGTGGGTCAGACCTGGGGGTGCTGAAGCGGTCCAGTTCTGAGGGGCTGTAGTCCAGTTCTGAGGGGGGCCTGGATATGGAGGTGGAGCCATATAGTCAAATCCTGCCGGGTACATTCCTGCAAAACAGCAGAGGATTCAATGTCAGATATGATCAGTTTGCTGTGAGCAATCGAATTAATAGCAGAAAAAAATAGCCAAGAAGTGAATTGGCGATATGTGAAGTCCCGATAATCGAGGGAAGACTGTAGTTGGAATGATTGCAATCTATGTTATTGACAACTGCAACAAAAATTGCGGCAGCTGACCCTCTGTCATCTTATGTTAATTGGATTCTGCACCTGTAGCAGCTGTTGGATAAGGCTGTTGGGGGGGTAGAAACCATTCTGCTTGGGAGGGGGGCGCATAAGGATAGCCCTGGGGAGCAGGCGGAGCTGGGCCGTATCCGTTCATCATTGCGGGAGAAGGGTAGCCATGATCTGACGTGGGACCCTTCTGAGCAGGAGTACCACGAGAAGCTGGAAGACAGTTTGGTAAGAGACTTTGCAAAACTAAAGATGGTGTGGTAACAGTGCAATAAATAAAGGGAAGTAATGAAGAAACCATTTGTGGCCAGTTTGAAGAGATGCTGGCCTAGATCGATCGCGCCACCACTTGGGAAAGACATCTTGAAATTGGCCTGACCCTCCCAGCCACCTAGTGAGAAATTAAAAAAATATATATACAAGTTTAGTAGTTAATACTAGATATTATATAAAATCCCAAAAATATCATATTAGTAGATATAGTTAAACTGCTTACACAGAATAACTTTTTTAAATATTTTTTTTCATGACAAAAGAGGCTTAAATTTCAGATCATTTGAAATAATAATGTCTAAAGAAACAACAAAGAACAGAAATTCTAACAATCAATTAGACTCTTGAGTTACATTGTACAACAATGAAATTGATTTAAAACATGAATATATTTCATATGCACTAAGCTGCTGAACAGATGATGTTGACCTTCAAAATTAAAAGTTTACACCTACCACCCGGCTCCGCTGACACCGTCCCTTTAATGTAGTTAGCGGCAAACACGGGCTGCTCGATACTGCATCCCTTCATCAGATAATAGGGGAACATGGCAGAACCAAGGCAATCCTTTGTATTGCTGGACACAAAGATCATCTAGGCCAGCATCACAATAAAAAAAGAAAAGAGGAAGAAACCATAGCAACGAGAGAAGAGTTAGTTAAACTTGCCAATAAAAAGAAAAACAATAATAGCAGAAAGTTCTTAAAAGTATTGTTGGCAGTAGTACCCTGTATGGTGTAAGGTACACGGTGCCCTTCTTGGTCCCCTTCAGGAGGTCTGTCTTACATGCGACATCACTGAATGACAGCTCCACGTTCTTACATTCTCTTAATACACTGATGAGAGAAGAGAAATAAAATCAAAATTACAAAAGACTTGTGTACAATAAGTGAACCCTGTTATATTCAACACATGGTCGGTCATTCATCGTTTTTATAAACACCAAGACACAATAAAAGAAAGAAAAAAATGGGTGGCAGACCTATTTATTTAAAGTGGAAGACTAGCTGAGAATACTCATGTTTCAATGCCATTGACGGCGACGGGCGTCCAATCGCTCCTTCCAGTCTATTACACAGTCAATGACACTGAAACATGTATTTACTTAAAAGAGGGACACAATATTAGAAAAAAATCTATCTTTAGCCTAAGATCCCCATATATACCTGACAGTAGGTTGGATTTTACGGAAAAGCATTAACTGTAGTACTATTCATTTGACAGTGAAGTATACGATCGCACTTATGTCAACATAATCCGACTTCCCGTTTTGAAAGTTAGCTTGATCGTCATCTTTTTTTTTAACCGAACACGAGTTAAATAAATATGAAATCCTCTTCCCACCCCAAAAAAATCCTTCTCATAACATTTTAAAAGGCATCACGTCAACACTAACAGCGGCCAGAGGGGGGTGGGGCAAATTATGCTAAAGCTAAACTAGGCCACTAAACTTAATACTAAAATGGCAACAGATGGGACGATATTTCTGCTCATTTATTCTGTTAATAAGTATTCATAACAAGGTTATACACGTACCTTTCCCCGTTGTTAATCAACACTCCGCCGTTTTGGGAATGATTTCTGTTCAACGCCATGGCTGTTTAGCTCCTGTGTGCTCGTTTGTGTTGGAGTTTTGTTTGTGTTCTACTGACAGTGAACGTCACACGGCTTACGTCACGACATCAGCTGGACACTTCGTAATTTCCCGTAAAAAAAAAAACAACCTTTCAAAACTTCTCTATCGTGAATCGTGATATGTACATCTGCGCCTGAACCCAGTACAAAAGTAAATTCTAATATCTCTCATCGAATGTCATTTTCTGAAACCGCTTTATCCTCATTTGGGTCGCAGGGGTGCTGGAGCATATCCCAGCTGACACCCTGAATCGAAACTTGCTCCCCCACCTTGTGGTGAATAAAATTTAATAAGATTGAGTATTTATTCCCGACAAAATATATGACATTGACCACTTTTTTCACCGTAATGTAAATAAACAGAGGGTGCAAATTCTTTAGGACAATAAAATGTTTTTGTGTTTTGTTCAATAAAGTTTTACCCCAAAAAAAGTGTACTGAGGAACCGTCACCAAATTTGGGAAAATTTGCACCTGCGGGCTTTCAACCAATTAAATCTAATTGTCCCCTCACTGCGTCAGAATTGTACACAGTCAGATAGAAGCATGGATAGCATTAATTCAAGCTACAAAGAGATGAATAGTCATTTCATAAAATTTCGTTTAATTTTCATCGTTTTCATCTTTCATTTTCTACTTTGCCAGTGTAGCGAAAAAAGCTCAACACTGTCTCAGAGGCAAAGGCTCGTCTCGCCAAGAGTCATCTGCTCTCAAACGGGAATAAAAGCTATGTTTGGGTCAAAGGTCAGCAGTAATATGCGTGTAAGAGGTAAGTTTATGCAAGGCAAAGTAGACTAAGTTACTCACTTTGTGGTAAAATTGTGTTATTGCTTTGGTTTGATGGCAGACAAGACGGGGGCTACATTGATGGTGCCTCAAATGGACAATTCGTGCGGGGCCAAAATGGGAAGCTGGAACAACCAGCGCCTCTTGTTCTTCAGCACGTATGACGGCTGCTATGCTCAAGTCAAGGTAAAGTACTGTTGTTTGCTTACTACAATCTAGTACATATTTTATAATGCTGAAAGTGTGTATTTGAGATGATTAACTTTTTTTACTATAAGGCGCAGAGGGATAGTGATGATTAATGACCACTTGTTTACATAATGATCATTTTGGGAATTGGAATTAAAGATAAACTTGATCTCATTTAAAAAAAATGTCATCTCCTTTCCAAATGTTTAGCTATAACTTTATACTGATGAAATATAAAAGTGTATATTGTTGAATGTGTCCCCATTGCAAATGATTCAAAAACATACAAACATCAGAAAATCATTCATGTTATGTTTTTTAATTGCATGAACCATAAATTAATTAATTACAATTTAAAACTTACACAGCAAGTCTTCATGATTAAAATACACTGAACGTCAATGGCTATTAATGAGTTAAATACTGTACCTTGAAAATAATCTTTAAGTGTTACTTGTAGTCATACTAAATTTGTATTTGTTTTTTTAAATCATAAATTTAGTTTTTGACATGAATTTAAGTTTTTTTAATGACCAAATATACTCACTTGCCTTAGAAAGAATGAAATGTCTCAACAGCTTTAAAAAAAAAAAAAAAAAGGATCAAAAACAGTCATTTGCTAAATGAAAAGTTAAAGGTCTGAAACATCAACTTTTGAATAGCTAATCACTGTTTTGGAACAGATTAATGACTCCTGACCTTTTTATCCTTAAGGGCAGTAAAGTGGTGGTCCCACTACAAGTACAGCTTGCAGGAGAAAATGGATGGTTCAGCATTAACATCACTTGCCCTCTGATGAAAAGACCCAGCCTGAGAATAACACCCATGCCAACTAGTGAGCAGACTAATTTACTGATTGTTTAAAAAAAAACAAAAAAAAAAAAACTAAAATGTGTCAATTCCAGAATTCCACGGAAAATGTTCCATCCGCAAAGACCTCCGAGTGAAATGTGGGCAACAAACAACATCTCCGGATTCCTGCTCCAATGAGGGATGCTGCTACGATGCCACAGACCAATTTTGTTACCACAGACTTGATTGTAAGATTTTACAAATATTTAGGAACATTGTTGCACATTTATATCTAAAAAATGTTACTTTTTGTGTTGGCAATATCTCTAGCCTGCTCTTTGGATGGACACTTTGTCTTTGCTGTCAAAAGCAATGAGAACCCGAGAAATATCGCCGTCAAAGATCAGCCGCGATGCGTCCCGCTGATCACCACCTCAGACACTGCCGTCTTTAAAATTCCTGTCACCGACTGTGGGGTTAAAACAAAGGTGAATACACATTCCTTGATTAAAACGCATAAATCTGTCCACAAAATCATTTACATCATGACTTTCTGTGAGTGGAGTAGAGTTATTTTTAACAACTCTGTACATCCCTGAATCATTCCAGGGACAGTTAACACAAAGGTCTTAAGAAATGGTGACTGTCATTAAAAAAACATGAGTACACTTAATTTTACATGTGAAAAATGAATTTGGTACTCAAATCTCATATAGTTTTGTCATTGTTCCATCCAAAACAATGCATTAGGGAACGCTCACTTTTAGTCAGCAATTCGGGTTGTGACATCACAATTATGAAAAGTAGATTTTCTAGTGTTGTCCTAGCTAGTACATGTTGACAGAAAGCCGAGATAGGTACACAGCACATGCTAAAAGACTACAATTTTATTTTATTTTGTGGTTGGGGCTAAGGCAGCTAAGGAAATGAATTAAGATCTATATTACAAACCCTTTTCTGATAAAAAATAATAATAATAAATTAAATAAAAAAATATATATAGATGGAGATGTAGATGTATATGTAAAAATCTATATTTAAAAAAATGTATATTATTCCAACATTTTTTAAAATATAGATTTTACACAGTATTTTGCTATTTTAGTCACATATTTTATCTTTATAAATACATTAAGGAATTCATATGTTAAAAAAATTGACAATGAATAAACACAAAAAGACGGGTCATTTGGCAAATACTATATAGTTCAATTTACTATTTAACTCAGTGCATGCTATGCATTTATCATTTCAACCTGAAAAACTGGCTGTGAATGCTCACCTCTCAGCACTATTGATGGCGCCAGAAATCCAATCAGGGTGTCCCCATCCTCTGGCCTGCAGTAAACTGGAATAGTGAGGATAATGAGCAGTTCAGAAAATAAGAGACAAGATGAACAAATGACCTGTTATATTAAAAAAAATAAAAAATAAAAGAATTGACTCCACCTGCTTTCAGGTCAATGAAGATGATGTCATCTATGAGTTAGAGCTTGAGGAGGTGCCGGATCCAAGAAGAACAAACCACTCTTCATTTCGGTAATTTATATCACACATTCTGCATTCTGCAACATAAGCATCTGCACTCAAATGATCAAGACCTCACTCCCCCCTCCAGTCTCCAGGTTGAGTGCAAATACAGCGCATTGGAGGCTAGGCATATAGTAAATCTCCACTCCTATGCTGTGACCAACCCCCCACCTGTAATTGCCCTTGGAACCTTCCGATTACAGATGAGAATAGCCACAGGTAATACAAGGTTTGACAACAATGATCTTTGCTTAGCCTGAAAAGATATTTTAGTGTATTTTCCTACCTTCTAGATGCCTCCTTCACGACATTCTTTCCCAAAGACCAACTTCCAGTGATGTTGCCACTGCGGGAAACCTTGTACTTGGAAATTTCCTTCGCCCCACCGTCCCCCGATCCTGAACTTTCTCTTCATGTAAGAGATTGCTTCGCCTACCCTGCATCTCGACACTCTGTGTGGACACTTCTTAATGATGGGTAAGGAGGTAATGGTTTGAAATGGAGTTTCAACTGCTTAGATTGATCTTGTTCTCCTAAATAGATGCCCTAACCATCTGGATGACTCCAGAAGCTCAACACCTGTGGACCACCAGGGTAAAATATATTCCCATTCCCAAGTCAGGAGGTTTGATGTTAAGACATTTGCCTTCTTGAAAGAAGGCCAGCCAAGTGTGGAGGAAGTGAGTAGTTAAAATTAGTATTTTGTTTTGGGGGGTACAAGCACATCTAAAAAAATGACTCTGACACTTATTTTGCAATTCTGTTTTTCTTAGATCTACTTCTATTGTTGGGTGGAAATCTGCACCAAGAATGTTGACTGTTCACAGCGCTGTTCCATCATTTGTAAGTACATTTACCCTTCTAAACAGTTGGGGTGGGTTGAAGATTTTCAGGGACAGTGGGCATTTATTCGAAAGTTACCTTAAGTTTAATTCATTCACTGCCAGTCCTGGTATGTGTTGTTTTAGTTAGGGAAAGTAGGGAACAAAAACACCTATAAATGACAATAGAGGGCATTTTTTTCAATTGAAAGGGGCTAGAAGCAATCAAATAAGGTGGATGTCTATTATAATCAATGACAGCCAAGAGTCAGATTTGTAAAACTATTTATTTTAATAATTTATAATATCTACATTAAAAAAACTTAAGATTCTCCAAAAGCTGTAAAATATATATACACTTTAATGCTCCATATCCATCCTTAGTATTTAAATGTAATAGAAATTTCATTAGTCCCCCCCCATACAAGTAGGACAAATCATCACAGAATTGTAGATTAAATTTATCCTCACAACTTTATTTCATCATCTGTAAAAATTTACTCAAGTACAGTTGTTTGTGCATAATTGGTTGATATCCAGCTGCATTTATTTTTAAAAAGGGACCTAATACAAATTGTAAATTATTTTTCCACCTTGCCTCCCACAGCACCTCAATCTGAGAGACCGAGAAGAGAAGCTTCACCTGAAGCATTTCCCACTCAGCTGCTCTCTTTAGGGCCTCTGCTGTTGTGTCAGAACAGCACAAAAAGTCAGGAAAATCCACACATTCGACAGCAAACAAGTGAGTCCAGCACATGACATGTTACCATCATAGGAATCACTGACGTTAAATGCCATTTTTCTTCCAGTCTATTATATTTCAATATATTTTTTCTCTGGTATTGTGATGACGACGACATTGCTGCTCCTGCTACTGATGATATTATGTCTGCGCAACAGGAAGTATCATAAGCCAGAGCCAAAACAAGCATCTGATGTGCAAATTGAAGACACGATAACATAATTATTTCACTTTAAGGTCCCAGGGTTAGTTTAATTTTTGCCTTGCAGCTTGTTTGTGGATGTGATTAAATTCTGAAATCCTACCAGTACAAGTTTTTCAACACTAATTGCAATAAGATAATCAACAAATGAACATTTAGCATCAGAATCTAGAGTAAAAAAAACAGAATACTTATATATATCACAACTTTTCTTTATAACCTAAAAATGTTGTTTTTTACACAGAAGAATAACTGACAAAAGAAAATCAATTTTGTAACAAGTTATGTACAGTGTACAAAAATTTGCTCAAAATTTACAATGTAAATTCTGAGTTGTCAATGCAGTTACCTGAGCAAATGTACAACAGTTCTTACTTCAATATGGTTTAAACTTTCTTTGAGCCCTCAGGAGCGCAATTCTCTGTTTATCCTCCTCAAACTTTTTCCTCAGTTCAGCAATATCTAAAACACAAAATCAAGTGGCCATTAGTTTTACACATAGAAATAGTCCAAATCCTACTAACAAGGCCAAGGCGATACATTTATTTTATGAATTAATACATTATATATTTTTTATATTTCCCCATTTTTTTTGGCTCAAACACATTTTTCCCCCAAAAGATGTGTTTTGTGGTCAAGTTTTTCCCATTTGAGGGTGGAGTACACAAATGGGAAGAACTAAACATTTTATGTATATCACCCAGGCCTACTATGATGCTAAACTTCTCTGCCCCCCACCCTCCAAAAGCACATTACTAATAAATAGATTCAACTCACGTTCTTTTTGATTGTTTTTGTGCTGCCAGGAGTAGAAGTTCAAGAGCTCCTTCCTCTTTTTCTTCATCTCCTCCTTCTGGAGGATCTTCTCATTGGCTGCCTCACTATACTGACGTGCTTTCTTGCCTTTTTGCCACTTGCCGACTTTCACCCAGCCTTCCTCATCCTCCTTTTGTTGTTCCTCCTCCTCCTTCTGGCGCTCTTTTTCCTAGTGCAAAATAAATGTCAAAATATAATCCATAAAGACTGCAGAATTGGCTCATAATGTAGATCAAAATAGTACTGACTTCTTCTTCCTTCTGGTCAAAGTCCTTCATGAAGTCATCAACTTCCTTTTGTAGCGTTTCCTCTTTAACAAAGGAGTCTGTGTACTGCTTAATCCATTCTACACACAGATAGGAAGAATGTAAACTCGAATTTGACCCATATACGGGAAAAAATGCAAAAATAAGATAACTGTTTGCTGTTTGGTGGATGAACTTTCATTGTGAGTAAAGATATGGTGGCTAAAAATAAGAACTAGTCAATGAAAGAGATGACAAGTCTATGCAACTCACATGCTGAATGTTTTCTGTATTTTGCCATTTTACAAGAAATAGAAAGAAAATACATTAAACGCAGTACTTCTTGCACTGAAACTATTTGTCACTCAGGTTATTGTTTTGACTTAATTGTACTTTAATACTGTATACTTTTTTTTTACTGCTCATTATCCATTCTGTACTTTTTTGTCGACATGGTTGTTTACTACTTAAAGTTCAATAAAAGGAGTTATATTGGACTATTTCATTTGTAATATATATTTTAATAGTTTCAATTTTCTGCCATAATAAAATTATGGTCATTATTCAAGAACAATTACATTGATATAAATAAGTAGTCATGAAAAGCTTTCTAGCCACAAAAAATATGTATATACACGTATATACACACATACACATGTATATACACATACACAAGTATATACACATATACACAAGTATATACACCTATACACATGTATATACACCTATACACATACACATGTATATACACCTATACACATATACACATGTATATACACCTATACACATATACACATGTATATACACCTATACACATATACACATGTATATACACCTATACACATATACACATGTATATACACCTATACACATATACACATGTATATACACTTATATAAAGCTTTGCGCATGTCTAAATTGTGTTCATATAAGCATAGTAGGTTCTCCTTTGGAAACCTCATGTTGAGTATGGTTCAACATAAAATTGGCTTTATAGGATCTAATTTAAACTACAGATATTGAGTTGCGACACAGTAAAGACTCATTGTGATCTGTCATCTACTCACTTGAAACACCTGTCTGAACCGTTCGCTCAGTTGAGCAGACCACCAAAGGAACGTCGTGGGGGTGCCGTTTAGCAGCTGCAATGGAAGATGCGCTTTCGAACACAATGTAACCGACGTTGAAGCACTAGTGGGGGGAAAAATAACGTACATGAAAATTAAGAAACAGGAGATAATGGAGGTAGAGAACAATTGTATCCACAGCATTATTTGTTTACCTGTTTTGGAGGTGGTTTGAAATATGTGGAGAGTTCGGGTCCAGGTTGAAGCAATGAGCTTGGGTGTTCACTTAACTCGACTGACGTAACAACGCCAAAGTTTGAAAACAATTCCTCGACCACATCCTGAAAGGCAACACGTTTCACCATAAAGATTAAATGTATTCTTTTTTTTCGGATGCAATAATTCTGATATTTTTGTGGGTAGACATACCAAATGAAGCTAAGGTTCTTGAGAATTATTATTGCATATGTGTGCTTTTTCACTGATGAAAGGCAGCAATGTTTTTTTTTTTAATTTAAATTTGATTTGGGGGCCAAATGGGAATCATTTTGCAAGAGTATATGCTCTGATTGGCTCCCAATGGGAAATGGAGTGTAAAAAAACCTCTTAAATTCATGATACGAACAACAATTTTATACCTTAGAGCAGTATGGTGGGATGTTGAGGACAAACAACGTCCGATCTAACGGCCGGTAGGAGCTTTTTTCAGCCCGAACTTTGTGTTCCTTCACGTACAACTTGTGTTCTGATTTCGTATCCGAGTCAAACTTCAAAGACAACTCTAAAAAAAACAATAAAAAACGTGAGAAACATAAAAAAAACAGTCAAACTGCGGTCAAGCCAGCGGACGTTTTCGTGGTCAGATGAGGGGATGCTCAAAATAGTCTGCCCCCTTAGTCCAAGCATTATGGTAATTGCATTCAAAAACAAGGGTGGATTGATCCCACCTTGCCTGGGAACTATGGAAAAATCTTCAATACCAGGACCCCAAAAATAAATCCTTGAATAAAATATGCATGTAGCAACTTACACTTCAAATTTCTCCAAATTTAATCTGTTAAATTGCACATTTTTTAGTATACGAGTAGTCAGATGTCTCCTACTAGAATCGTCCAGTGGCTTCACCGCAGTAAGAAGCAATGTGCTTTGAATATCACAGGGAAATTCATCTAAGTTGGTTAACAGCCCCGATTACAAGAAAACTAAACATTTTATTGAATTGACACTTTAAATAATACAAATGATTAAACACAGCATTGTTCACATACCTGTAAATCCTCCAGGAATAACGCGTGTTGCGCTATTGGCGTGTTTGCGCCTGTTTGGAGCCATCTTTGCAGTGACCTTTCACGTAGGAAATGAAGTAGTAACACATCCTGTTCCGGGTTGTTTTCCTGCTTCCTGTTTTTTTGTTGTTGTAGTTTTTAGTCAGCTGTAGTACGTCAAATATATTACGTTTCCAATTAGCGATTAATAATGTATAAATAGTATGAGCCATTCATGTGAATATTTTAAAAAATCCGTTTCAATAAAGCTGTTTATGTCTGCCAGAGGAATTTGTTTCGAATGTAAACAAATCGTGCAATGTAGTGAAATATTTACTTATCTATGACTTTTAATTATACTAACAAAGTACAGTATAGTTTTGAAATAAAGTCAAAGAGTGGAATCCAGAATGCACAAATATATCTGCTTAATCCAAGCAATAATTTCCAAAATAATACAATTGAAATGATGCACACAGGAAGCAAAAACTACTTTTACACAACCTGTAGAAAGCTATAGTTTAATGACATTTTCAGGACACAATCTGACATCCTCTAGTTTTTACCTAACTGACAAATCAGAAAAAAAATGATTTACAGTATAAAACATAAGAGTAACATATACTGAGTGACTGGAACAACAAATCAAAGCCAGTCAAACACCAGAACATTAAATGTCACACAACAAAATATGACTGGGTGAAACTGGTTTACATTAAAAGTAAACTGAATATGGACCATCCTTTTGGAGATTAAAATTTGTCTGAGAAAATGTTTGTTATGAGGTGCATTCTTTATGGTCGGACCACTATAAAATGAACATTTTATTTTGAAAATCAAACATAATTTGTGTACTTTGTTACTGACTGAGACAACATAATTGAAACCAAGTGTTTGAGTGGATTAAACAGATTACTGCCAACCCTCCTTAACCAAATGTGTTGGATTAAGGGAGTAAATGTTCACAGAAGTCTATCTTTGGAAAATATGGGACATGAAGAATAGCAATCAAAAACAGGATGCTGCATTCAACAGAGTAGTAGTTATGCATGTTGAATGTGTAAAATCATTTTTTCTATTTGTGTAGAGTGGCTGCTGCTCGGAGGAAAGCCACCGAAAATGCAACTATGTGAAACAACCTATATTTTGATGCGGAAGGCAGTGGCCTGTGAGCCGGGGGGCTCGGTGGTAGTAGAAGACTGCGCGGTGGATTTAAACAGAGCTTTCAGGATTGTCTGAGGGTCCACTTCAGCGGTGGGCTGAGAAGTTCGCTGGCTTGCAGGACGTGACAAGGATGGAGGAAGACCATCTTTCTTGACTCCGCTGCTAGCACCTGGGGTGTCGCTGAGCCGCCTGGAAGAGCAAGGCCGGAAACGTAACTTTAAATTGTCCGACACTAACTAAGAAACAAAGAGAAAACTACTGTTATAAAAAAAACGCAATCAAACTTTATCCACAATTGTTGACTTACAAGAGAATGGGCTGATCAGAAGTGATGACACTTCCCTGGATGTGAATGTTACACTTCATGGGTTGACCTGCATTTCAACAACAACAACAATTGGTTCTTAAATGCATTTCTGCTATCGTGTACCAAAATGATCAGACATGCCTTCTTAGGTTTATATTTGAATAATACAATCAATTGATTTATCCAGGTTTATTTTTGACAAGTATGCTATTGAATACTTACCATCCAGGCAGCGGTTATTGTACTTTCTGTACGCGCTTACGGCATCATCTTTGCGAACAAATACCACTTCGGCCACGCCCACCTTCACCAGGCGTGCTCGTTTCAAGGCACCACACACGCAAAACAGCTCCTGTGAACAAATACAAAGCCAAAGTATACACAATAAGTGTGTGTTTCTCATTAACCCTTCCGATTTTCATTTAAAGATGTTAGACAGCTTTTAAAACTAGCCAATTAGTTAAAAACCCACCCTATTTTCCACACTATACGTAACTTCTATTTATCGCCTATCTTAAAATTAGTTTCATACATAAGGCGCACCAGTTTATAAAAAAAATCAGTCAATATTGATAACATGAATAGCTGGGGCAAAGACAGTTGACTCCAACCACTTGTAAAAACAAATCTGTTGCTAGTTCATCTCTACAATTTACTCACCACTATGTCTTCCTCAGTGACACGGGGATGCAAGTTATTCACGGTTATTTTTGTTCCTTCCAAAGGGCTGAAAACAGGCTAAATGAATAGAGGAGGGGAAAAAAGTTATTTGTAGAGCAAAAGCATTGCAATACCAGAACCCAACCTGCATATTTAACTGTGTTTAATGGTCATCTGTAAATAAAACCACAACCCAAAACAGGAGGATGGTGCTATGTAAAGTATTCCAAGCTGTAAAGTTGTTTACCTGAGGAGCAGAAGTCACTGTGCTAGGTTGAACTGAGCTCTGCTGTAAACTCCTAGAAACAGGTTTCAATGCTGTGGCTTGAGGCCGAGGGGATGCTGTGCTAGCGGTGGGCCGGGTGGGGGCAATGGGAACCGGTGGCCGAGGGGCTGAGTAGGCATCATTTTTAACAACCTTGGTAATTGGCGTTGACATGGCAAATTGGGAGCTTACTAGACCATCCTGTTCAACGATCAAAACAGACAAGTATGTAACAAGAACAGTAAAAAGAAACCATATCGGTTTTAATGAGACAAACTCTTACCCGTGATTGCAGCAAATTGTTTGAAGTAGTGATTTTGATTTGTTTACTTGGGGGGCAATCATGATCATTCGAGACAGGCTGCATGGAAACAAAGTCAAGTATTTTTTTAAGCATATCAAAGAGATAAAATATAAGAACTGCCATTGAAACTGGTTTAAGACTACAAATAGTCTTATGTGAACATCCCAATGCAAAATGTCTTACCTGTGAGTGAAGACGCATTCCTCCTAAAACCCCAACTGGGCGTTGCTGTTAAAAAAAAAAAAAAGTTGGACATTTACATGTACAAGTTTGCTTGTAAAAGCACAGTTTTACATTAAGCCTTTACGCCTCACCTGGATGGTCTTGGTTATTTTTAGAGGCAACATATTGGACCCCTGAGTTTGCGGGCCACTATTCAAGCTCCTCTTCAGACTCAGCCTATCACGAGCATCTGTCACTCTCTTGTTAAGATGGCCCATTGTGCCATCTCTCCCACTAAGTCCTTGTAAGGCTGGGGCAAACAGCCTTGCGTTGACACCAGCAAAATTATTGTTGGCTTGGATCTTAAATTGTGGCACAAGTGTGTGGCTCTGCAGTTGGTGTGTCATTGCCGATTTTTGAGTGGTCTGGACAGGCACAGTGAACACATTCTGCTGCTGTTTACGGGAGTTGATCATCTGACGGGCGTCTTGGACTCCTCCTCCTCCTCCTGTTGCAGCTGCTCCACCCCTTCCACGGATTTTGAAACGAGCATCTTTCAGAACCAACTTTTCTCTGGCATCTTTCAAAGGAAAGCCTGACAAGAGACCCAGTACAAAGATGTCAATATCAAGACCCACAGAAAAAAAACCCTTGCCATAGTAGTCAGTTTGATAGAAAAAATTCTGATAAATGATTAAAATGTCTCCAAAAAAAAATAACAATTCAAGCAGAACAATGACAAATGCCACATGATTGAGTGCACAACTTTTACCTGTTCCACCTCCAAGTCTTTGCCGAGCATCAACCATGCCAATTCTTTGACGGGCATCAAACGTCTTGCCAACCCCTCCGGCACCTCGTCCAAACATAGTTCTGGAGTAAATAATATAACATTGAGTCAGGTAATTTATCACCCTGGTGCAGGATGTATTTAAAGAAAAAAACAGGTTTGCAACTGTCCTGTTCTGGATGTCCAATATACATTTTTTGTTTTGTTTTACATTCTTGATACTAAAAACAACAACTGATCAATGTCATGAGTCCGAAGATGCACAAGACCATAGTCTGAGCCCCTCCCCCCTTTTTTTGTTAAAAGAGATTATGATAACCAATAGTGTTATGACATTTTTTCCTTAAGTAAATCCTTGCTCAACTGTCTGATGATAGGCTATTTTAAATTTGGACCACATTGAATGGAACTAGGACAAAGATTACGATATTCATTGATTTAGCCATGAGAAATTTTCAGGAATGTGTGTAACTTTTAAGTTAAGTCAAAAATGTAATATGTTGTTTGTATCTATTCACTTCTAATTTTCAAAACAATCCGTCTAATGCATCTATTTCATAACGATAAAAGGTCATAGGCAACATGTTGCATTGGCTTAATAGCCCATTGTATTAGAAATAGAATACATGCTAAGTTTTAGCGAGGCAATCTAGCGTGATATATTAGCCAGTCTGCTAAAACACTCATACAAAGCACAAGGTAACATACTTAGTCATATAATTAAAATCTTGGATGCGATTAAAGACACAATAGTGTCAATATATATCATGGTCTCGACGAAATGCTATCTAATTGTTATAAAACGAAATAAAAGAACATTTCGATGGGGAATGGCCTAACATCGCGCTAATGCTAAGCTGCATTTCGTAGCCGAGAAACACCCACAGTGGGGTATAAATAAGTAAGATCACCATGAGGAATCGGCTATCAAACACCCATTTTGCTTATTTTTAAATTTCTAAAGTGGTAACAAATAAAAGATCGTGCGGCAATTGAGCAGACGTTTTACCGTTTTGGCGGTACCGTAACGTTTATTCCGCGCTGTCGTATCACTTCATCCAAAGACACGTCTGCCATCTTGCAAATCTACATTGAACTGCGCATGCTTGTTTGCCAATGTTACGGACGCCCTGTGGGTTCATAAAGTATTTCACATTGAAGGCATATTGTTTTAACCATATGACGTTAACGTAATGATTGGCAATTAACGCCAATTAAAGATTGAATTCAATTAGTATTACTTTATCAGCAAACTTTACAACCATTTAATCTCAAATAGGTCATGTAAGGCTGACCATTGCTATTAACATATATGTCTGTGATTTGAGTCAGCAACGTTAGTACCTTTTGGCCATCTTGAGTCATACACCTTTTCTGGTGGGATCCGTTACAATGAATTATTGAAACTGTTTTGTTACACTGTTGTTATAATAAGTGCAATTAATTATATTCTATTTAGTATTCCACTTATTTACTATATCCTTGAAGTTCATGACAAAAGCCGTTTCAAATGCGTTTAAACACTGACCATTCTCAAGCCATTCAAAATGGCAAACAAGCGACGTCGCACGCCCCGTCGGCGCACAGCACGCACATCAGACATCTAACCAGAAATCCCAGCGATGTCTATAAGACGCTGTTTCCTTGGATCAGATCCTGTTTCCCATGAGCCTTTGCGCACTGCTCAAATATAAACATATTTTAAAGTTATTTCAGTAAAAACATTGTTTTCATAACAATGTAATAACAAATAACTTTCAATTACACGTCATTATAGTACAATACACATAGTTTACTTGACATAAAAACCATGACTAAACTAGTATACCAACGTTTTATATAGAAAAGTTCTTAACTAAGGGAGTTTATGCCTTAAACTGATGAGTAAGGAAAATAACGACGCGGGGTGACGCCCGTGTCCTCGTAAATTATGCGAGAAGAATTTTTGAAAGGGGATAGGTCCGCCCACCAGGAGTGACTTGCTTACTTCGCGAGATGCCCTGAGGGACTTGGATCTTCCCTTACCCCCTAAATGTAAAGACATATCAAATGCCCACACATAAGAACTAAAATTACCTATACGCGTAATACCTGGTCAGTGAGCTACCACCAGCATATGTTCAGGGCCACTTCCAATTGCGCCAGCAGGGGGCAGCATTCGTTCATTCTAATACTGTTAAAGGACCTCCATGAATGTGGAAAATAAACTCCAACTCCCATAATGCAGCTGAGCCTACACAGAGACAACGAAGGGTCCCTATATCCATGCTCCATCATTAAGCTGCAGATCCGCTCTAAAAAGAAATGGCAGCAGCCTTGTCCCGTGCCCTCAAACTACCCGGTAAGATGGCATCAATTTTAAAGACGTTTAGCATCATATAAGAGGAACATAATTGCCGCAAAACGTGTGTTTATCTATTGCATCAGGCATGCAAATCGGTCTATGTGACGTGTCGTTTGTAACTGATGAGAACGTCTTTTACATCAAAACACCCAGAAATTGAAAAAACACTATTTTCTGTTTTCAAAGGGCTCTTAAAATCTCCCGTGCATGTACGTTTGGCGGCTTGTTTAGCATGCTGCTAAGCTAGACCTCATCCTCACACTGAGGAGAGCATCATCTGTTACCTTCAAGTGTAATAACGATGTTTATAATATTAATCATCAGTAATTGACGTCATTTATGCGACGGTTCAAGAAGAATGATTATGCAATTAATTGGAGACCCCCTAAATAACAAAGCGTATGATGGTACGGTGCAGAAGTTGTTAGCATATTCGCCCCATGGTTCCCCGATTGCAGATAGAAATGCTTGTATCCTGTTTTTTTTTTGAGCGCATCACCAATTTGTGTTCTTTGACTGTAAAATGGAATTGAAAGCTTTTATTGTCATTATACAAGTATAATGAGATTTAAAGCTTTCACCACAAAGTCCACAAATAATATCAACTAACAAAGAGACAAATAAATCATCAATAAATAAGTCATAAATAAATAAGTAGTCAAAACATGCATAGGGAAGTGCATAAATGACAACAACAAATGAAATAACAGATAAATAATCAATACATAATATTCATTCATTTGCTGAATCGCTTTATCCTCACTAGGGTTGCGGGGGTGCTGGAGCCTATCCCAGCTGACTATAAGTATAAAAAAATTAAGTAACAACAAATAATAAATAAACCAGTAGTCAACATAATAAGTAGTAGTTAACATGGTCTCATAAATATAATGATTAGAGTGGATAGAATCATTCTGAGGCTATATTAGTAACTGTGTAATACAAATGAAAATTTCTGGAAATGATAAACTTACCCGGTGATTGGCTGGCAACCAATTCTGAGCTTTCCCCGCCTCCTCGCCAAAGTTGGCTGGAATAGGAAAAAAAGTAGAATGACTAAATAAGAACTTAACCTGCTGACTTTGAGCCGTTTGGCCACAACATTAATTAACACTGATACTATTGACAAATACTTTAAAAAAATTGAAATTCAAGTTACAAACTGCATGTTCATTTTTGTGTATCTTTTTAGTGAAAAAGGGCTCCGAGCTGGGGGAGTACGACCCCCTCACCCAAGCCGACAGCGAGGACGAAAGCGAAGAGGATGACCTCGTGCTCAACTACCCCCGAAACGGTCTGGGCCGGGATACGTTCCACGGCGGCGGTTCCGCCAAACTGAGGGGACCTCGTTCCGGCCGCCACGAGTCGGCCGGAGACGACGCGCAGGAGGACGAGGACGATTGGCGAGAGCGCCTTGCTGGCAAATCGCAGCCGGACAGAGACGAGGTGAAAAGAGGACGCTATTGGAGCCCATCCAGGGAAGACAGGGAGCAGCTGGGGGGATGTGAACTGAGGGTTCATGGGACTGATGAGGAAGACAAGAGGATGAGGAGGAAGAATGCTATGCGGGCATCCTTTTTTCTGCTGCCTCTAGTCTGCACTATGGTTCTCGTGCTGCTTTGTGCCTTCCTTATTCCCTGTCAGAAGGGGGCGCTAGCAAAGAGGCCACAATGGGAGCGAGCACTTGGTGATGCAGGAGGTAACAAAACAATAGGAACAGTACGTGTATACTGTGTAATCTTGACGTTAAGATATGCCATCATCAATATTTCATGGTTTTAGATAGGGATGTCTCAATTGTTTATTTTTGCCTGATTTGGAATATCGGCCTTTTTTTTTGTAAGTTGAAAAAAAAAAATTCGTAAGTAGATCAGTACTTTATACGTAAATACTTTAATTCATACCACGCTCCCCACTAAACTACCAACTAAACCTTTAAAATTAAAAAAAAAAAGTTTTGTAACCTATATTGATGTTTCCTTCCACTTAAGGTGTAACACCACCTGCACTGGCATTATGGGATGTCAATGGCGATTCTGTGGACGACGTGCTTCTAAGTGTGACCGAGTTGACCAATGACACGCATCCAACACAAGGAAACAAAAGTAAAGTGAAACCCGACCCTTTTTGATGTCTTCACGTCTTTTGACCTTTCCTGTCTACCTTCCAGTTTACAGTGCTGTGATCCTATGTGGCGCTACTGGGCAGCTGCTATGGAGAAAAGTCACATGGGAACCAGTTATGTACATCCAGTGTGGTTTACAGATTAGCGCCAAAGCACAACCAGTGTGTCTCCTCATTGGGAAGTCTACCATCATGGCTGTTAATGGCACCACAGGTGAGATGATGGCAGTCTTTGTCACTGTTGTTTCACTGCCACGACTTTTGGTTCAAGTTTAAAGAATTCTCTTTTGACTTAACAGGGGAGAATTTGTGGTCAGTGCTGTTGAAAAACATTGAATCCCAGGCAGTATTACTTCCAGATCTCCAGGGGGACTCAATCCCAGATCTGCTGATAGCCACCCTGCCTGCCGATGAGGTGCAACCACTTTCCACTTATATACACAATACCATGAGTCATCTTAAGATATTACTACTGTGATCACTACTCAAACATCTTTGAACAAATCCTTCACATATTTACACCAAAAAGGCAATTTTAAATATGATCCTTATTACAAACGTATTTTCTTCTCTGGCCATTAAACTCCTCAAGCTTTAAAACGACCCATTTTTCTCCATTGCCTAACATAGCATGTCAACAGGCCTTTTTTTAGCAAATAAAAGGTCATAAATTTAATATGATGACAGCTTTGCAAAGCTACTATTCTACTGTTGTGTACTCTTTCAGTCTCTGGATCTGTCACTGACGTTAATTTCTGGGCAAACCGGAGCCATACTCGGACACTCAGTATCCTTCAACCTCACTGGACAAGGGAAACTGATTGGTCCTCTTTTGCATGAGACGCAATTGGGGGCACCCTACATTCTCTTTGGTTTAGGTAAACAAAGAATCATAATGATATATTCCAAGATTGCTGATTGTATAATGACCTTATACAACATCAATATGTCTGATTTCCCAGGTAACGTCGTGGCTATCTCACTCCGGGATATCTTCATCCGTGCAACGAGTAAGCTACCCATGACTACCGCTCTCAGAAGGAAGGATCCTGGATGGGAAGGAATGAAGAAAACAAATTCCTCCTCCTTGATACAGATTGTCAGGTTAGCCTTAGCAACCCAAATCAGTATAACTAAGCCAAGAAATCGTCTATTGTCGTCAATGGCAGTTAACAAGGTAGATATATCAGCTATACTTCATCAAAAATTAAATTACAGTAATCCCTCGAATATCGCGGTTTCAACTTTTGCGGCTTAACTACATCTCAGGATTTTTTCTGGGGAATTTTTTTTAGATTTTTTTGTTTTAAGTTCATAAAAATATGCAATATATCTTAGGCAGACCAAAAAAAGTAATGTAATCTCATTGTTATCTTTTTCTTGTTTTTTTTTTGTAGAGGATCTGAGCGTGTAGACTTTTTGCTACCCCTAGTGGCTGGTTTTGGTACCAACCATAACAACCTGGATACAGCATCTAACCTGAATTCTAGTAAAAGGAATTTGGTTTTGGTGTACGGCTTCAGCAAGATATCTTTGCTCAGACAGAGGGATGTACACAAACAGTGGACCTTTAACTCCGCCCCCATACGCTGGTAAACAACAGCATTGTCAATAAAATTAGAATAGAAAATACTGAATTTTATGTCTAAATTTGTGTTGTCTCTTTTCTTTTGCGTTTGTGTGTCAAAGCCTACCAACTCCTGGACACTTTAATGATGACGGAATCCTCGATCTTTTCTTTCAACACTCGGCAAATGGCATTATGAAGGTAAGGCATTTAACGCTTGTAATGGACAGTGATTATTTTTGTTTTATTTTGTTTGAAACTGATAATGCTAGATTAACAATTTCCAATTGGATGTCTAGCGCCACCAGTGGCAGCCAATGAGAACTGTTTATTGCTAAAGGGGAAAGCTTAACGACTCATTCAAATTCTCTATCAGCAATTACATTAAAATGTACGCACACTATTGTTTTAAAGCTGCATGTTTAACATATCTCTTTACTAACTCAGGCGCAAGTAATAGATGGTGCAAATGGCCATCTCCTCTGGACGGCAAAGTTTGCGTGCCCTCACCTTGTTTTGGAAACGGCCGCCGTGTCCACTTCGACTGGTCTGTCGGCTTTTATTTTCTGGGCCAGTGAGCCAATGGGAGAACAGAAGAATATCACCAAGGCAACGGTGAGTCTGCCGAGAGATGGACACAATACACACAATTGATCACACTTGCACATTACACTCGGATCATAAATACCATTTAGCAATTGAAAACTATCCTTAAAAAAGCCAAATTTATTGCAAATAAGATGCATTCTTTAAAAACCAAATCACAGGTGGTTCCAGGTGTTGCAGCGGCAGAACCAGTCATCAGAAAGTTATTCTTGTTGCACCCTGCGTACCCCACAATCCTTCTGGAATTGGCCAGTACAACTGATACTTCAGTCGCGGCTGCAGGTATTGTCATCTCAACACAGCATTTAGCTTATTTTCTGGGCTATAACTTGCACTTTTTTGTCATAGTTTGCCCACACCTGGGACGACAGTAATCCCTCAAATATCACAGTTAATGTAGACCAGATATGGCCGCAATAATAATAAAAAAATACGGTTACCCCTATTGTAAGTTTTTATTTTTTTCTTCAGTCCTAGTAGCAAGAGTGGCTTCCACTTACAAGTTTCAGCATGGATTTTCACATTTTTATGAACATTAAAATAAACATTCATAATTATTGGTGGGGGGAAAATCGCTAAGTAGTGAGATCGCAATAATTGAGGAATTACTGAAATACTCAAGTGGGACTTTATGTTATTTTCTTCCCACTCTGAGTATCGAAAGCCTGTTTTTTTAGGCTATTCTTATCAAAAAAACAAAAACTGTAAGTGTTACATTAACAGGCTGTTAGCTTGTTTTTCTCCATTTAACTAATTTTACTTTAAAGTGCATTTGGTTTTGCTTTCTGATCAAATACAACATTTTCCTCCCTAAAATAAGATTTATACTCCAGTGCGACATATATAGTATTTTTTTCCCTCTTCATTTTGTATTATTTGGCTGGTACGACTTATAGTCCGGTATATACGGTACTTGATTGTGTGCTCTTACGCATCTTTTTTTCTAACAGTGAGTTATGAGGAGCACCAGAAAGACGCAACATATATCAGCGTATCCTCCAGGCCGACACCCGACTCGGCCCCCGGTGCTCGCATAGTGAAAAGCATGAGGCTCCGTGCGGCCATGGCTAAAGGACAAGTAGTTCCATTGAGCCAAAGTAACAAAACTGGGACGGATCTAAAACTGGACCTGTTCGAGCTGAACAAGTTTTACAGACACCTTTTTTTCAAACAACAGGTGAGGAAATCTTTTCATCATAAATCGATTTATAAGAATGAAGTTGAGTACTTTTATGGTGGATGATTAAATATAATCATTCATTCGTTCAAAAAGATTGTATTTTAAGTCCATATCTCCATTCCCTTTTTTATTTATTTATGCTTGTTTATGATGAAAATGCACAATATTGCCATACAATAAGCATAATAATCATTTGTATTAAATTAATGTTTATTTTTTTCTATTTTTTTAGTAACTTGCTGCTTTTCTATCATGCTGCATTTCAAGAAAAGGTACGACTGGATGACATTGCACTACGAAAGGCTTCATTTGAAGCGGTTTACATTTCATCAGTCTTAATTGGTATTCATTTCTGTTAATTAAATGTGAAATGAGTTTCTTTTTTTTGTAAATCCTGGTGTTATTTATATTATGTATTATAATATTGTCCTTGATCTAAAATGAATTTAAGGATGTTCATGACATTTTATTGAATGATTTATTTCATTTATCAGTGCACTTTTTAATGAAACGAGGGGTAAAATTTACAATTGTTATGTTACTTCATACTAATGAATCTTCTTCCATGAGCAGTATTGTACAGTATATGATCAAATGACCATGAATCACTTGTATAGTCTCTTCAAATTATAATTTACTGTGACAAAGTGTTGTGCTGTACAGTATTTATTGAGTTGATGTATTATCTGTTAGATTTGTGTTGTTTTTTTCCACTTGGCTGCTCTTTAGTATATTTTATTGTAAGGTGCAACTTCCTGGATAACAACTAATAATTAAAAATAATAATAATTTCTACTCCAAACTAAATAAAATTGGTTTTGGAATGTTCATAAGGGTATACAGAAGAAATCTAATTTTGTGGGGAAACAATGTACATATTAATGTGGGGGGAATAAATTGTGAAATAATGACGGTACCTCTTTATGGGCGCTGAGTGTCGCTGTTGGCAAACCACATCGACAACGTCGTTGTTCCGCATTACTGCCGCGCTGCTTTTATCATGGCGTCGACCCTTGGTCGTCTTGGGTGGGTTGCAGCTCGCAGAAAAGTCCTCACTTCATTGGCAAACACCGCAACAACGCGCCGTACAGTCGTGTTTTCTTCTTCTGGGGCCATCCTGCCCAAACCCAAAAAGGTGAGTGCTTCTACAAGGCTGGTGAAAGCACATGGTGCTCTTCATCACTAGGTATACCGACGTTGACTTACCGAGTTGTTTCCGTGGTGGGCTGCGGGACTCCGGGGAGCAGACCCCCTTCGGCATTTGGCGGATCGTGGCGGTAGTGGTGCCATTCTTGTACGTGGGGACTCGAATCAGCAAGAACTTTGCAGAGCTTCTGGAGGAACACGACATTTTTGTCCCAGAGGATGATGACGACGATTGATTCAAACAATCAAGAGACATTATTGGCTCCAGGTAGTTGCTGCGTTTACTGACATCCCGTACATATGAACACTCGGTTTTACCACTTTCTACCCCTCAATTTACACTGATGCATGAAGTTTTGTAAAGCGATTATTGTTGTTTGAATGGCAACAGGTAAATAAGTTTTATTTTCCGCCACCTAGTGGAAGAGTATTAATTCTGCGTGCCACTGTATACTAAACATTAGTGGCAAAGAAAGATGAAGAAATGTGTATTATTTGTACTAAAAATTCTTGCTGTCTGTTTAACCTGAGCCATTTTGTGTAAATGTGTTCTTTTTCTTCCAGATATGATTGTTATATATGCTGGGATGAGTCAGAGCTTTTCCAGCATGCCTTCACCCTTGTCAGATTTGTTCATTATTGTTTGCATGCAATAAAGGTTTTTGATGAAATGAAATTATAAAGAATCTCTATTCTCCCAACACCATTAAAATATTGTATAATAAATACTTATAACTATAATATTACAACACAAATGCTCACATAACTGATTCACCCATGAACATTGACGGAAATAGACGTCCAATTCATTTGAACTGGAATAATGAAGCAAATAATTGGTTTTTAGTACCATTGAAGATGATTCCACACAGTTCTAGATAAAAAGTTGACAGCCTAGTAGGTCAAATTAAGTTTTAAATCATGTGTAGATTTGTTGTTCCAGTGCCTGCGTGGCCATGAATAATAATGGCTCCTTAAAAATCCTGATAAACCCGTTTTTTTGACAGACTGACACCGTCACAAGAATGTATGTTAAGTGTGTATTTACAGTAAAAGGGATCATCTATCACTGAAGACAACAAAAAAGGAGGGTCTAGGGTAGGCAAAGATTCAGGGCTCATGACCCTGGTAGAATTTGGACAGGAAGTCAGTGGCACGCGGTTCCTCACTCTCATGGAAGTATCGCATAATGTGTGTCTTCTGTTTCCATACGTGGATAGTCTCCTGGAGTTCCATTTTCCCCTGCAAATGACATTAAATGCACATAAGTACAAAGAACATCATAATTTGTAGTACCCCAAGGATGCTCAAATGTTCTTCCATCAATATCTACTTTTCAGGGAGCCCCTGTCTTATCCCAGGGTGCCAAATTGAAGCCTATAACAATGAGTAACTGTCACAACTTATATTTTTAGGCAAGGCTGTCAGCTAGGAAGTTGGACAAAGAGCCTGATTGAACCATAGATTGTGTATTCATAAAAAATGTATTGCATGTCTTCTGATTTGAATCTTGCAGACACACTGGGTCAAATCTTACTTTCATGTGATCTACCATTAGTGCCTTGCCAAGTGACTGGTGGATCATGATTGACATATTGAGCACCCCTGGAGTAGCCATTGCAATATGGTCAAGAGACAAAATGTTACCTTAATGACTAACATGTCAACCATACGAGGGTCAGTGACATGTTTGTTTTTGTCAAACATCTCCCTCACTTTATCTCGACCCTGTTGTGTTGTGATATCCAGCTGAAATATCGCCACTGTGGGAACACAAGAAGAAATTGATCATACACAATATACACATACATATACAATACTGATATATACACAACATCAGGGTCATTTCAGACTGAATAAAGGAAATAGGTGAAATATAAAAGGGTCATTTATAATGAGAATAAACCTAACAAACTAACACTATGGAAATATGTTAAATGTAAAGGGGAGGAAAAATAGTTTGTTGCATTTACTGAGGTACATTGTTAATGCCAGCTATTGCGTAGTTAATACCACATGATGAAGCATATGCAACGGGAATATTTTGGGTAAAAAAACAAGTTCATTCTGTCATTACATACAGATGACAGCTAGCTTCACTCGGTATCTGCTAGTTGGTCAGTATGCTAGAGACGCGACCTTGACAATAAATGTCTTGACACCCGACAGTGTAAAATCGACATACCCGTGTTAGGGACTTCTCGGTACCATGCTCGATAAAGTTCACGGACTCTGCGTTTGGCTTCGTCCAAATCCCTGCTAAAAATGGGCTTGACAACTTTGGCCGCAGTTCGGGTCGCAGCAGCGGACGCCATGATTGCTGCCGTCCCGATTTCCGGTGGTGCTTCTTCACAATGGTGTTCTAATAGAGTAGCGCCATCTACAGGACAAACGATAAATCTCTATCAATACGCCATCTAATTCAATTGGGAGGACTGTGGATTTCCATTTGTAGGGCGATTAATTAAATATACTTGGGAATTGTTATCATATTTTATGATAAATTGTTGCATGTTTATATTTCTAGAATTTGGTTAATTAAAAATGCTTCAAAATTAATGAAATTTTAATACTGCAATCTAATGAATAAAAACAAATAATATATATATATATATATATATATATATATATATATATATATATATATATATATATATATATATATATATATATATATATATATATATATATATATATATATATATATATATATATATATATATATATATATATATATATATATATATATATATATATATATATATATATATATATATATATATATATAACTTATATAGTGTTTAATTAATTGCCTGGTATTGAAAATAATAGCCAAGCAATCAATTTAAAGTGGTAAGCCAAGTTTGTATAGCAAGGTCCAATCCACTTTGACTTGAAAAAACATTTTGAATTGGACAGTAGGTCGAAAGTAAACGTACACCTAATTCTGACAGCTAAAAAAGCGCTTCTCTTTTTTTATTGATTGTAAAATCTTTATAATTTACAAAATGGAAAAATACTGTATATTTCATTCCTAAAAAAGGTATGTAATTTTATCACAATATCTTTTGTCAACACTATTTTTCAACAAATTGGCTCATAAAAACAACAGCTGTTCATTGTTTTAGGCTTAAATGAGTAGAATGCATAGGGAGGAAAAAAAAGAGGGCGTTAAGGGGTAAAAGAAAAAACAATTAGTATTCTTTCTCCAAATAAAAGAGTTAATAATTGGATTTGGGTGGATAAAATTCCAGTATCTTTGACAATCATCCTAGAAGAAATTACCATTTGTATTACTTTGTGTTATTCCCAATTCTTTTCAGTATATTCACAAATTTAAAAAAAAAGGCTCAGCATTCCTTTTTATAAGAATAGAAAACCAGGATTTCTTTTCAAAAGCATATTATTGAAATCTGCAGAACATAAAAAAAAGTGAAATGACAGTAGCTTTGTGTCATTCTGTGGCCTCAAGTCAAATGAGACACAAAATGGTCCATCCTTTATAAAGGCTTATCAAGAATAATGGTAAATACCTAAAACTATAACAATAAAGGTTGACAAATATTCCAGTTTTAAGACAAAACGCAGGCTCACACATGCTTTAACTGGCTAAAGGCAGAAGCTTCAATAAGAATTGAATAGTGCAGTCTTTATATCACACGTGATCCAGTGTAACCAAGGCAGTTTGCAGCAAGTCCATGCTGCTTGATTGGCGGAATGTTTGAAACAAAAGACACGGTCAGAGTCCCACCTCAAACTATTTTCTCTCATTTTTTTTCTGTTCATTCGGTCACATTGAAGCAGACGCACCTGAAAAGCAGCAAACAGATCAATAACAGTTGCATGATTTGAAAACTGGGTCATTCCAGAATTGGGTGATGTGTTTTTTTTGGTTTTTTTTAGAAAATGTATACTTAAAACGGCAAACCTTTGACTAAAGATGTTAAGCAGACACTCAATGGTCCATGCTGTTACCCAGCCTTTGACCCTCCTGCAGTGCAGCCATAGCCAGCCTCAAGTGCTCCTTTAGACTCTGGATCTCCCGTTCACTCCGACCCTTAATCCCACTCAATTCCTCGTTGACCTCTGCGTATCTCTCTCCAGCTAGGCGCTTCTCCTAGTTTCCATGTCAAAAAAAAAAAAAAATACAGTCAACGTCACAATATCCACCTGAGATCAAGTGAAGCACAGTAAAACCTTGACATTTGCGTCATTTGGGTCATTAAAGGCCATAACTAGTGTATATCGCTCTGGATTTATTTGAATAGTAAATGCATTTTTTTTTATACTATATTTGAAAAAAATATTTACTGTTAATAAGGGCCAAAGCTAAAGTGCTGTCTGTATTTCTATAAATTGCATTCATTGTTTTTATTAACATTTAATTTGTTTTTTTAATTCATAAGATAATATTTTACAATAAACGCATCCAACCCATTTTTTTATGATTAAAAAAAATCCTTTTTAACTAGTTATGTAGGTACAATACCGTGTTAAGAAACTGTAGTTCATTCCTTAGACAGCTGATCTCCTTATGTAAATACTCAATCTCTTTTTCTTTTGCTTTCAGAAGTACCTGAAAGAGAAACAACACTGTGGATTTCCTTTTCTGTCATGACACAAACATAAAAAGAATGGCACAAATGATGGATTATCTCGAGTATGTTGGCTTTGAGGCCTTTAAGTAACATACAAATTTGTAAAGCAGTGAATGAGGTGTATTGTCTAACTTGCCCTTAGAGCAGCTTTTTTTGCGGTTTACAACAATCCGCTTAAAAAAAACTGGAGGTAGTCTCGCCATCTCATACCAACTCGATGAAAAAGATACAAAGAACACTTTGGATGTCTCTCTTATTTTCTTTGCATTGTAAGGTTAAGAAAAACAACAGTATTTACCTCTAATTCGCAGGTTCTCCCATTTTTGGTGTGATTTGAACCCGGAACTGTGTTGATACCTCGCATGCGGAAAATCTCCTCTGCCAAACGGTCATTTAAATTCTGAAAAGAAGAATTTGGGGGAAATAATTTGCAATAAACTGTCTGCGCTGTTTTAAATTTTCAGTTATTTGAATAGTCTCTTAAACTAGTAGGTAAATTCCAATTAAAAAAAATCTAAAACAAACAAACAAATTAAAACTAATTGTTTTTTTTAATCCCCTAGGGGGAAAAAATCAAATTCTTTTATATGGCTTGTATATTACTTGTGTTGTCAGAAAACCTACCTGGTTCTCTTTCTTGAGCTGTTCCAGGTCTCGCTCCTTTTGAGTGAGTTCCCGCTCCCTTTCGGCATTATTCTGTTCAGCTCGGTTTAGTTCCAGACACTTTTGAGAATAACGTTCTGATAGTCCACTTAGTTCTCTCTGCAGAGCCAGATTTTCTGCCCTGCATACACAGTACAGAAAATTGTACTCAATTCAATAATATATACCCCATGTGTCAAAGTGGCGGCCCGGGGGCCAACTCTGGCCCGCCGCATCATTTTATGTGGCCCGGGAAAGTAAATCATGAGTGCCAACTTTCTGTTTTAGGATCAAAATAAAATGAAGAGTATAGATGTATATAAAATTTCCTGGTTTCCCCCCTTTTAAATCAATAATTGTAATTTTTTTTAATCATTTTTTTCTGTTTTTAGTTCAAAAATCAATTTGTAAAATCTAAAAATATATTTAAAAAAAAGCTAAAATAAACATTGTTTTAGATCTACAAAAAGCTTAATATTCAGGGATTTTAATCTAGTTTTTTTAATCCATTTATTTAAAAAAAAATCTAAATATTATATCTAAAATGGTCCAGCCCAGGTGAAATCAAGTCTGACACCCTTGCTATATAGTAATTTAAAACAAACTTTAGCTCTAAATTAAACTGACTGACAACCAGACCTACAAGACTGAATCATGAATAGAATTATTAAATGAAGCGTTATTATACTAATTTCTTATTCGTAACCACATTGAAATAAAGTATCTTACTGATGTTGTGCGCGGAATGTTTGTGGGTCGAGCAATCCACTGCTGAGTCTGTTGACCTTCTCCACCTCTCTTGCCATCTCTTCTTTGTGATTCTTCTTGAGTGCATCCATCACTGGGAAAAAAAACAAAAAGAAAAAAAATGACATTCTAAAATAGCTCCCAAAAAGAACAGCAATTGGAACCCGTCACACACAGAAAATGAACTGAATTTAAATGCCTGACTTATGTCCATATTTTTCCAGCAGACATCATGAAGGTTTAAATCATTCTATTAGGTCACATGAAACTAGAATTGAAGGGATGGAAGTCCTGTTCAAATTGATACTTTGGCCAAAAATAAAAGGTACTTGGCATCTATTTTTAAAATAATACACTTCAACAATATAGTCGAGCTGACCTTGTGACATATCTTGAATCTCGTCCAGCAACAGCCTGTTTTTCTCCGTTTCTAACTCAGCCATCTGGCGGTCATGCTGCCTCTGAAGCTCCTCCATTGCTTTTTGATGAGCACGGTCCATGGCAGTCAGGCTGCGCCGGCAGGGACCGTCAGGACCGCAGCCATCTTTCCCCCCTCCATTCCCTCCCCCTTCACCCCCCTGCTGTATTTGCTCAAGCTGCTGCCTTAGTGACGCCACCTGAGGAGATATAAACAGAGGTAAAGCCTACTGAGCATTGCCTTAAGTCTTTTGCTCAGTCTAAACATGACAAATGTGCTTTTAAAAATTCCTTTACAGTTGCAAGGATCGTTTTACAAGATATGGTTTTGCACAAATACCAGGACATTTCTGTCTAGATTCCTCAGAACTATCCGAGTCATAACAGTATAATGACTAATCTTGCTTTGGGCTTATTCTCAGCATGTTTGTTAAAGTCTTATTTATGAATGTAACAGCACATGTCTCATGTGTAGAATGAGAATCAATCATTAGAAAAAGAACACAAATGCACAGCAAAAGATGTAGCAGTATTCCACAAGTCCATTCATTCATTTTGGGCTTAACTCAATACTGGGCTTAACATTTACAGTCACTCCTTACAGTTTCACTGAATTGGACACCTAAATGATGTCAGTGGCAGCCAGTGAGTATGACTATGAAATAAAAAAAATACATATACATATGAAAATTAAAATTGATTATTTTATATTATATATATATATGTGTATATACGTGTATACGTGTGTGTGTGTGTGTGTGTATATATATATATATATATATATATATATATATATATATATATATATATATATATATATATATATATATATATATATATATATATATATATATATATGTAAAATACAATAAGGATTTATAACATCACATTTCTTTGTAGTGTTAATATTGTTGCCTATGGGAAACAAAATGTGATGTCTACATAGGTGAACATAAGTTTTTTTTAAATATAAATTACCCCAAATAATCTCCTGCCCAATAAATGGCTAATGGAAAACTGCTCATGCAAACACAGAAAAAAAGTGCTTAATAAGGTGTTAGAAAGGCCAAAAGAGGAAAAAGACTTCATCCAAGAGAGATGAAGGGTTAATTTGCACGCATACTGTGTCTGCAAATTATGAAATCCTCTCCACACACTACCTCCCTCTGCAGCGCCTCATTGGCTGACTGGCCGACAGGCCTCACAGTTGGCTTCTCTTTTAAAGGCATGCGTTCAAACTCTGCCCACTTTCTTTCTATCTCATCCTCCATCCGGAGTCTTTGATGAACTCCTCCGCCGGTGCTTCTCCGAGAGAGGACTGCCTCCCATTGGCTGCTCGTGGTGTCTTGGCCGGACGCCGCAGGAACAGGGGAGAGCTCAACGTAGTCGAACCGGCGCTGTACGGGAGTAACCGCCGATGGAACCTCACCCTGACGTGACGGCGGAAGGCGAGAAGGAAGCTGCAGGCGTGTGTGACAGTTTTCTTTGTCACTACTGCTATCGGGCAATCTGAAGAATAATTGAAGACAAAATGTTTATTTACAGACAATTTGTCTCAAGTACAGTAGCTATTTAGGATCCAAAAACTTGAGTTGATAATAAAGATGCATAAATTACTGTGTAATGTCAGGGCAGGTGCTGGGCCTTATGCATTTCTTTAAAACCTCAATCCAGTTTCTCCTAATTCCTGCTGTCATGGCAGAAAGTGTGAACATAGCCTCCTGTGTCTGGATAACAACAAACACAAAAGAAATAAACACTCTGAAGATGACAAAATGTGATCAACATGTCATTACATGAAACACAATGAACACAATGCCATCATTATTCAAGCAGTAACACTTGCCTGTATTTGGAAGCCATAGTTCTTCTCCACATCAAACTCAGACACCTTCACACAGGATTTCAGATCAATTTCACCATCCAAATCATCTTTCTGTCAAAGGACACCCAATACCCACTTTAGTTTGACCTTTACCGTATATTGTCTTTTTGCATGGCAACAAGCTAGTAACATAACAAATCTAAATGAACTTGAATTACAATGCAGACACACTCAAAAATAAGTTTAATCTAACCTTACTCTACACTTAATATTCTAATTTTGTTTTAAATTCTGATACCTTTCTTCTCCCGGGTTGGCTCTATTTGCCCCGCCTCCACCCTGAGTTTCACATGCAACCTATCGATGGGAGTTTGCTTTTGTATTCCCTTCAAAATATTCCGAAAATGATGCACACAAATGTCCTCACAATAGGACAACGCACTTACCAACGAGAAGTAGTCTATATAACTCGAATTAGCGATAGCCTCGCCATTCGCAATGACTAACGGGGAAAAAAACACAAAAATTGTCTCGTATCCCAAGATAAATATCTGCTCCAAACTTAACTCATATCTCAAATTGCTCAAATGTAACCATTCAACATGGTTCTTGGTTTCTGATTTTTTTTTTTAAATATACCTCCCAAAAACGCAACTTAGACTCCAGTTTGACTTACATATTTTTCCACATCACTGTGCATTATTAGTCTGATGCAACTTCTTGTCCGAAAAATACAGTAATTGAATACTCTTTGTTCTCACTTGAGAAAAGAAGAACAGAAATCGACTAAACTTACTTCTTCTGCACTGGAGTCTCTGTAGTACTTGAGCCCAGCATCAGTCAAAACAAACCAGTGCTTCTTCCACTGAATAAATATAGCAGATAATACATATATAGCTGACAACAACAATGAGACAGATGAGATTTCTACTTTGTTACTCAATGGAAAAGGATTGAGAATGTATTCCATGGTTTCTTACCTCGCCGCAATCATCCAGTTTTGACATCCATCCCTTCTTGAAGTTCAGGAGGTCGGGCTGCAGAGCAGATAGTATCAAAGTCAGAGACCATTACCATAAAGACAAAAATGTTGTGCTAATAGAGTAAAAGACAGCTATTTTATTTGGATTCTATGTGATAACATTCTTCTTGGTTATGGTACATGTTTAAAGATTAAATATCAATATTTTGCCTTGAACAATGTAATGTCAATCATTTCTTATAGGTTAAATGATTGGGCCATCCATGGTCAATAGCAATTAGTTACCTAATATGACATTAACTTTTATAGTGTTATTCAGAGCCAGAAATGTATCAATTGACGAAAGCAAATAAAATCTAAAAACCTGTCAAACGTGGTTTAACATCAGAATTTTAAATTAATTTTAGATGATCAGAGCACTTTTAAGTATTCCAGATGAGTACTGTCTTCCATTTGACATGACCTAGAACCGGATTGGTTGATTCTGAACAGCCATAATCCAGTTGTTATGCATATTATCTCAGTTGATTATTTAAAACCTAAAGATTGGAATTTGCAAGATGTTTTCTAACATTATTTATCATATGGTCCTTTTTTAATATGACCAATACCTAGTATTTCAACGGGTTTGTGTAATCTTTTTTAAATCTACTGTTTGCAAGAGGATCATAGCCTAGTGCTGAGCAATAAAGTTGCATCACAAGAAATGGGTGGTGTGAAAAGTAACAGCAAAGTTCTTCAGTCCACAGCATTTAAATAAGAAACAGCAAACGCATTAAAATATTAGTAGTCATTTGAAGAAGCCTTAAAATGTCACTGTATGCATCACTATTTTTAAACAAACCCCTCACCCATTTCCCATTGTCAGCCTATTTTGAACTTGTAATCCACAGAAAATCATACCTTGTTAATTAGTTAGTTAATATGGGAGTTTTTAAAGAGTCCTTAGTTTACATTAAACAAGTTCTTTGGCAGAACATTTCTCACTTTTGTTTATACAGGCAGATAGGACTTCAGATTTCAGAATTAAAATCTCCTAAATTTGAAATCTAAGAAATTCTATCTTTCATTCAAAATTATTTTTAAATGGACAGACATACATAAGATTGTAGCACAGTGTGATGTTCCAAAAACTCAAGTATTGAATTCATGGCCATTTACTGAGCTACAAAATATATACAAAGAAACATGTTAGAATCTGATGACAGTTGCAAATGGGTGAGTTGTTATTGAGTGTTAAGAGGAACTTGATTATCATGTGATTACAACAGGTCTACAAAAAAAGGGGTCACGGTGAAAGCCAGAAAAAAAAAGATTGCAAAGAGATCTTTTTCATCTTGGGAAGGTTGGAGAAAGGCAGATGAGGGTCAGTCATCAAGTTGCTGAATAACCCCTTTCAGCCATAAAATTATCGTGTGATTGATAAAAAAAAATTGCTAACATTGCTCCTTCTTACCATCAATCACCAAGCAACATATTACATATTATAGTACAAGTAAACATGAATAGAGTTAGAACTAAAACAACACAGCCTAAATGTGTTGACAACCACTGTGCAGGACGGAATGTAAATTACATGATGTAATAGCAAGTTCATAAAATAAATACTAGGGTTGCCCCCGATCAGAAATCAGATGGGAATTTCTCGGAGATTGTCCCCATCACGTCTTTTTCTGAGGGTTGAAATCGGGTTAAAAATGGCAACAACTTTTTCACCCCCTACTTAATACATTTCCTGGGTATCGGGACTCAATATTGGAAGGTTATCAAAATGCTAAAATATGAGATCGGGACATTCCTAATAAATGAAAGTACTACACAAGTAATGCCAATGTCAAATTAAACTATTGGATGACTACTTCTTGCTTCTTTCTTTAACTAGACAACACAATATAAACAGCAACAATGGGACTAGGAAAATTAACTGTTCGGCTTGTAAAGAGACTGAGATTGTTTCCAAAAAGTGAAATAATTGAGATTCACGCAACACATTTCGCTGACAAAAAGAGATCTTTTTAGAGGAAGGGCTAAGTCCCTCGCTTTTGAAATTTGAAGAAACTTACCGTCATGATAAGTGGATCCGGGCAGGACGGGGTTGAAAGTAGAAGAAAAAGAAAAGTACCGTTAACTCATGAAAAAAATAGACTACGCTTATTACTCTACCCGTCCGATCTTCCTGGTCGACCTAACTAAACTGTCAATAAAGTACTAGTCAACTTTCTTGTACGACTTTGGGTAAAACCGCGCCATTCACAGCCCCGCTAAGCGAGGCTTTCGACATTCGTAAGCAGGAAGTGAAGACTGCTAAGACTTTTGACGCAAAAAAATGCGATTTAAAAGGAGGAAAAAATGTGCAGCGTGCAAGTTGGACACTTAGCGACAGCACTAGTGTTTTCGACTTGTGGTTCACTTCCTGGGCGGCTCTACTCGGCTCTTGAAGAAAACAGATCTCGAGCCCGGGCTCGCTGACAAGCACCAAGACTGTCCCTTTGACTGTCAACGCAGTAGAAATAGAAACATAGACGCCCCATTGAGTGGGTTGGCCCGACTCTGAGGATACACGGTGTCCTGTCCGCCATATTAGAGGTGGCTCCAATAACTAATGCGTGTCAACTTCATATTTCCTTCTAAAGTGAAATTCAAATGAGATTTCTGTAGTTCTCAATGAAAGATTGAGTAAGCAAATCCGAGTTTTAATTAATTATATTTAAAAAATGAAGACTATATATATATATATATATATATATATATATATATATATATATATATATATATATATATATATATATATATATATATATATATATATATATATATATATATATATATATATATATATATATATATATATATATATATATATATATATATATATATATATATATATATATATATATATATATATATATATATATATATATATATATATATATATATATATATATATATATATATATATATATATATATATATATATATATATATATATATATATATATATATATATATATATATATATATATATATATATATATATATATATATATATATATATATATATATATATATATATATATATATATATATATATATATATATATATATATATATATATATATATAGATATAAGGTCAGAACCAACTGAGGATTGAACCTTTGAACATTTGAGCTTCATGTACTAACTAACCATCATTCTGACATATTAAACAAATCAAAATCTACTTTTCAGAATGAATTGTGTGAGCTTTGGTTATGAGTGTACAATGACAGTTGGTTGTTGTACTTCCCAAAGCAGCAAAATAAACAGAAATCTTTACTAACGGTGTCACTTTTCCACATCCAATATGGCAGCAGCTTTGGCATAGTTTTAAACACTGGATGCGGTATTTCTGTATGCACGTACACCGACCGCATTGACTACATCTGGGTTCCTCCCAGCTCAGTTGCTGTTGCTTTCACTTGGTGAAGCCCTGGAATTTCACCACATGCCCCAGCCAGCACACCGCAAGTGACAAAGCTCATACTAAATCTGAAGAAATACCCGCAGGCATGAGAAAGAGTATGAAATAAAAGCTTGGGTCATCAATAATAATAATGAAGAAAAAAAAGATATGTGAACATTGGGCAAGTTAATGCTGGTCTGGCACTTGAAAAAAAAGTTATTACTGTATACGACCAAACTTTTTATGCTGAAATTAATTGAGAAGCAGGACGTGTTGCATTTATGGACCAAAACTTTGATTTATCTGAGAATATTAAAAAAAAATAGAAAGTTGTTTTTACTGGATGAATATCATACCTGCATTGGTGTGAATCTGTGATGATGATCTTTCCAAGAAATACCCTCATCCGCCGTGGGACTGCAAGATCGCTTGAAAAAGAATCATAATAAAATAAAAACATTATTAATTCTTAAGAAAAATACCAATATTTTTTTTTTACAAAATATTTTATTAATAATATTAGGACACATAAAACCTGTCTTAGATAATCTACCTTCTTTTACACACGGGTGCGCGTAATACTGAAATAAATATGGTATACGTTTTTCCCATATTTTATACGTCTTTTGACCTTTTCAAATTGCATCTACCATAGAATTATTTAATATTTTACACATCCGTCTTTTCACTATATAAATATAGCACGTCAGCAAGCAATGCACCCAGACAGTCAATCTGTCAGCGTCATGCAGCCACATCTACAAAATGTTGAATTTAGTGCATACAAAACGCGCACCGACTGATCACAGGTAAGCAGTAACAAAAAAAGTCAAAGAAGTCGATGTCCTTGGCAATAACATTGTTAGGTTCATGCACTAAACACATTATTATTATATCAAAATGAGTAAATAAGGTAATATCTTACCTGCAATGAGGAAGAGGAGTGAGCCCGAGATAAATAGCCACTGCCACCATTGTGCCATTCTCTATCCTTTTCGCTTGTGTCGTCCCATTCTCTGGAGGGATGCTTGCTCAGGGAGTGGCTGAAACAGCACAGTAACGTGAAGTATGAGATGTAATCGACCAAATACGCAAAAGAAGCGAATGTTGTGTAAGTATAATTTCTAGTAAAGGCCTGTCACGGAACTCTGAAGTGTGATTTGCGCAATTAAATCAAGTCTAACCTGGCTGGTTTGAAAAGTTCTCGTCTCCGGGCTGGTTGGCAATCCCAAGGTCTCTCTGTGTGGCCGTCGTCATCGCTTTGATGGATAATTTTGACTTTGGGTAGATCAGCCATTGTGGTATATATCTCCTTGCTTCTTCCAGTGGATGCCACAGACTCAAAGGAATCAATTGAGCTCTGTGATAAAGTATGACTTTGAGTTTTTCTCTGAGGTGTCGGTGAAGGGCTCCGAAGTGAATGATGTCTTTTATCATGACTTTCAAGGTCATTTTTTCTAACCCGAGATCGAGTGCCACTAGGACTTTGAGAGGTTTGCAAGGAGCCAGAAGCTTTTCTGTTAATTTTTGCATTCTGAATTGTGGGAGAAGTAGCACGAGATAGTGAGGAGCTGTGAAGCGAATTTGTCGAGCCCCGCCATGAGCGTGGTGAACCACCAGAGGCAGACTTGGAGTCATTGTAATTGTTTTTTCTCTGAAATGAACGGGTGCCTTCTCCACTGGTTGTATTTCTGGAGACTGGGTAGACTGGAAGTTCCTCAGCGGCTTTTTTAGATGGGGAAGAACTACGGCTGCCGTGATTATTTCTCTTGGGAGAACTGCTGAATTCACTTTTTTGAAAAGAATTTCGCTGATGGTTATTGTAGTTCTGCCTCGATAGCAAAGAGCTATGGCTTTTGACTTCGGACTTACTGGGATTTTCATAAGTTCGCCTTGAAGGAGAGGAATTTCGACTTTCACGACCATTTAAAGAAGTGCTGCCGGATCTTTTCCTATGTGGATACTGACTAGTAGTAGTTTGATAGGATCTTCTTTCAGAATGGCATTGACTGCTACTTCCATTAATGAATCCTGTCATGTGAAGTTTTGGTTGACTCGATGGTGGTGAGAGGGAGCTGCAAAGGTTTTCATGGTCTTGGCCATTAAGTCCATTTCGTAGGAGGGCCTGACTTTCAATGTCATAGCCTTCTCTTATTGGGGAGCCACAACGTCCATGATGATTTCTTCCATCCAGAGATGTCATTGATTCAGATTTACGAAGCACAGATTGGCTTAAAGAACTGTAAGTTTTTCTGGTGGGTGAAGAACCACGACTTCCATAGTGACTCTCTAAAGGTTTGCGAGTTGGAAAGTTTGTATGACTATTGAGTGCATGTGAAGAACTGACAGTTGTGCGGAGGGACATTTTTCCGTTAGAGGAGTCTCTGCTTTCAAGACGGCGACCAGTAGAGGAGCCATTTGCCTCTGTTTTTCGTAAAGCACTCCTAAAATCAGAGGCTATACTTGATTGAGATTTGGCTGACCCAGCAAGAGATTTAAAGTTTTTGGGCAAAGTTCGAGAGTCTAAATATCGCCCACGTGATCCTTCGTGGGAGCTTCTTAGTCGTAGATCTGTGCCCAGAGGCTCTTCTCTACCCACAGGATGCCCTCTTGTAGCAGAAGGATAGTCTGTTCTCTTCAATTGAATGTTTTCACGTGCTGGCGAAGAGGAACGAGATTGTAGAGTTGAGCTGTGCCTCGACGAATCAACGCGCCCAGATTGTTGGTGGAAAGAATTGTAAGGTTTTCCCCTACTGTAAGAACCAAAGAAACCTTTCCGCTGCCCACTAGCCAGTGACTCGGCTATTTTAAAAGGAGTCGGACTTGGTGAACGAGCGCCGACTTGCGCTTCGACTTCAACGGCAATGTCATATGGGTCAGGAGGAGCTATTTCCACTGGTAGCTCGTCATCCAGAACCTCAGTTACCTGCCTTTCAGAAGCTAGACCAAGATTAGGATTTCTAAAGGGAATGGTATCTCTGGGCTCAAAGTTTTTATTGCTAAAGACCGGATGCCCTCTCTCCAGATGACGAAAAGGTGCTTGAGGGCCATTATCACGAGGAGCACGGGCACCTGCTGCCCTCCCCAAAGAGTAGTAACCACTCTCTCGTTTCTCGACGTCTTCTTTAAACCCTGGAGCAAAATTGAGGTCAAACAATTAGGCGAAAATAGACTCAAGGAGTGGTAACACAAAGACAAAATACTTAGCACCAGGGTTTCCTGACACAATCTAAGTAAAAAAAAAAGGTAGAGTATCTAATGTTATCGATGATTGTTCTAGGACACCTTAGGTGGTGGCATCCTAAGTATGGCCAGGTAAAGAACACCTAAGGGTGTAACTAAATACACTGTAGAATGGCCGGGTGCAGTCACTTGTAGGTTTACGGAAAATCGTGCTAAGGAACTAATAAACCAACAACCATGAACCAGAGCCACTGTTAGGATGCATACATTTGAAATGTGGGCCACTTTACATGAATCATACCACATCTTGATAGGACCTCTATCGCATCACAATTATTGAAAACATTGATACAAAACATCATGATCGGGAGCAGTTGACAACAAAAGTTCTGATGTTGGGCTAAAACAGGGGTGTCAAACATACGGCCCGCGGGCCAGATCCGGCCCGTCTGGTGGTTTGGTACGCCCGGGGAAGAAAGCTACATTGTATAAAAAATATATAAATTTTCTTTAAAATTTGTAGTTCTGCAGTGTTTTAGTACGTGCAGACAACATGAATTGACATTTATTTATGTTCTTATGTTATTCTCTTGTTCATAATATATTGTTCATAATGTAAAAGTAAAATTCTGTTCATAAACATTTTGATAATTTACTCATTTTTTGCACAAATTATTAGTATTAGTGACTAATACAAAGGAAAAGAGGGAGCTTATTGTTAGTTCTATGTAAATTTTGCAATGAGTTTACTGGTCCGGCCCGCTTGATCTCAAATTAAGCTGCAGACCAAAGGGAGTTTGACACCCCTGGTCTAAAATGTAAGTCAATTGTTACAATTTTGTTCAAACCAGAGGCCGTACTCACCCCGACCTGAGTGCCTGCTGAAGCCTTCTCTAATGTCTCTGATGTGAGTCTCAGCCACCCAGGCCCGTGGGTTCGGTCGGTGCGGTGGCGGGTCAAGTCGAGTCATTCTCAGTGGTGGGTATTCCTCTTCTGCGCTGCCGGAGCTACTGAACTCCTTGTAGTCCCCCTGGTCAGAACAGCTGACATGGAATAGGATGGAAAATGAAAATGAAGGGGTCAAGAATTTGAAATCACTCAAATGAGAACAAAGACAAACTGAGGCAGGATAATCATGTCACTATTGTACAGGCAAGATCTAACAACTAAACCATTGCATTCTTAATTTAGAATGCAGTACACAATTAAGTGTCACTCTCAATAAATACTTGAAATAGAAAAGGTCAAATAATGGTTAAGCTCTAATAGATAAAGTAGGAAAATGACCTACCAGTCAGTGCTGTTATCGTCGTCTCCGTCACAGGTATAGAGCTCGCAGTCTGGGCTCAGAATACAGAAAGAGCTCTCCACCTGACCTGGACAGACTCCAGCGACGTCACAATAGCTGCTCACCACTGACAAATGGTCCGAATCCTCCTGACAGGATGATCAAAATAGACCAATTACAGCCTCCAAGCTATAAAAACAACCACTTGGCCTCCAAATTGTTTCAAAAGTGTATTCAGTGTATGTACAAAGTCATATGAAGAATTATGTGAAAAGTGCTGGACTTGCTTTACTCCTTCAACACTCTCTCACCTCTGAAACACTCATGTGCATTCAACGGTTCCATTACGGCTACGCCTCTGTAACTTGACCAGTGTTGAGGTCCTTATCATTAATTATTCACATTTTTTTCTTACCACAAACTCCTGTTTTTATACTAGTGTCTTAAATAAACAGTTTATATCTCTACTTCACCACATATAGGGTTGTCAGACAAGAAGATCCTTAAAAAGTCCAGTTAAGTGTACCAACAATTTTGTTGTGATACTATAACTGTATGGAAATACATTTGGGAGGATAATTATGTACTTTATATTCAAAAAAATAAAATGTGTAATAATGCCTGAATAGCCCACGCCGAATAGTATTTCCCTTGACAATTACTGTCAATATTCACCTCTCATTTCACCTTTGGTCCCACTAAGCCTGTCAATCATTACATGAGGGTCTTAATTGATCTAATTCACCTATATGGCTTTCCTCACCTTACTGCTGGTCACCCTTTCCTCAGCCTGTGAGGCAATGGGCGTTAGGAGCATTCCTTGATCGGGTCCTGTTGCATGTTTTAATGATGTGACATTGTCTGTGGCTAATTTCATCTGTGGTGCCACCTCAGTACTATTGTCTCCGCCATGATGGAGGTGTCTTTGACGCAAGCAGTCGTGGCAGCGGGAGGGGTCAAAGATGTTGGCTTGGAATTTGGGGCACATGGGCTCATCGTCAGAGCAAGGCATGGTGACTTTGAAAGGCGACTAGCCATTGTCATCACATTCTGTGCTGAAAACTAAGAAACAACCATAAGAAAGAAGAATTACAAAAACAAATGTTACAAGTTTACAAAGATCAGCAATGTTAAGTTTCCTCCTTATTAATTCAGGGAACAGAGAGTGAATTTAAAAAGACTATACAAACCTCAGTTTAAATGCCCTGTTTTTGTATTGTTAAAAAATAAACTAAGATAAATAAGCTTCAATAGAATTTATTCAAAATCCTTTCTTACAAAAACAAATACTTTGCTATACTTTACATTGTGTTGCCAAATGTTGTCTATTACAAATGCTTAAAACCACCATACTTATATGCTCATACTTTAATATTACTATTACAATTTCAGAACCAATTCTCTGCCAGAATAAATAAAGACAACTTTAATGGACCATGTAAAACAGCATGACAGGGCTGATATGGCCCTTGAGTTTGACACATGGTTTCAGTGTGCTCCTAATAGACTAATACGGGTGCTTTCAATACAGATCTACTTTAATCAATTTCCATTACGTTTAGTAACCCAACCAATCCCATAATACATGGTTGAGATCACCATGCTTTACCCAAGTTGTGTAGGAGATTACAGTACTATATTGAACTGTTGCAAACTCTGATGTACATAGTAATTGAAGAGCAAAAAAAAAAAAAAAACTGTAAGATGATAACCTCCCACACACAAGTAAAAGTGAAACACAAACCGGCCAAGAATACTCTATAGTTCTCTAGAGTTAACACCAAACTCAATAAAACACAAGCCAGCAATAAGAACTACTTAAATATCTAAAATTCCATTAACAAGATGATTACAACGTACCTGTCAGATGAGTCTTCTTGTTGCCTGAGTAGAACTTCCTATTGACCCCCAGCAAGTACATGAATCATCCTCATGGTCTCCATAGTCCCCCATTGCACATCCATCCTTCCTATTGGCTGCGGAGACAATGAGTGAAACAGAAGCATCAACAACGGGCACCAAGGCTCTACATAAGCAAGGTTGACGACTCAGGGGTTGACTATCAGCAGACCCCCCCATGTATTAAATATCAAGAATGCGAAGTTAAACGTTTGGGGATGGTGGCAGCCGACCCAAGTTAGCTCAGGTTAGCGTAAATAAATAAACACAAGAGAGGAGGAGGATGAACAAACGTTAAACTCAAGACTTGGAGGAAAGAGTAATATTGATGTCGAGCCGTCAAAATAAAAGGTGCGATGTGACGACTACACTTTAATGAAAACTAAACCTTTTGTGTAGGGAATTGACATCACAATACAAAATTTTTACATTGCAGGAATTGTGAGAAGTTAAAAATAGGCGCGACTGTCACAGTTAAAAAAAACAAAAACGTATACCCACTTAATATTAACTCAATGAATCCCATTGACGGAGCTAGGCGTCCAATTTGGAGTAGGACCCATTTCAAATGGATTAGATGCCCACTAATAATAAACTCATTTAAAGCGTGTTAAGAGCCACACTTTTGGACATCTATCATCGTCAATGGCGCCGAAAGAGTTAATGTAGAGAATTTAGTTTGGCTTTTGCCCTCCCGTCCATTTTTCCTCATCGTTAGCTCTGAGACAGACAGAGTTATTCAACTTATGTGCATCCTTGCTGCCTAAAAAGTTTAAAAATGTGATCTTTCAGTCTTGTTGACGCTGCTTCTTCCCCGTCATGCGTCGCCGCTGCCGCTTGGTGGTTTTCTTGGTGCAGATTTTGCTCTCGGGAACTCTCGTGTCGGCTCGTGTCGGCCTTGCTGTCCGTCTGCCGGCCCCGTCCTTTTCGGCCTTCCTGCTTCCCTTTCATCGACCTCTTGCTGGTGAAGGTACTCAGTGAGGCATTCAGTGAGCGAATCCTACAAGGAAGCAAGAAAGATGGATAGAATCATCCCGGAAGATATTGAATACTATTTTATGTACTTTATTTCTTGGAATAAAATACAAATTTGTTATTTTGTGTTGTAGCCTGCAACTTATACAATGCTAAAATATAGAATTTGACTTCTTTCAAAGCGTTAAACTTGTCAACCATGGAGTAAACATTAGCAACAAATAGCCACAAGAGGGCGCGCCGCCTCGTTTATGATTAGGATGCCAAGAGATGTCAAAATCCTTTTGACTATTTCCAGTTTAATCGAACCAGTTATAATGATAACAAAAAAATATATATATATTTTTTACCCGGTTCTGATTCTCAAAAAAAATGACGTGATTGGACATCCCTGGTAATAAGGATCTGATAATAAACAATCAACTTTAACTTGGAAATTATTGTTCTTACTTTTTGTTCAAAATTTGATTCCCTGCCTTTTTGGGCATTCTCTTTTCCTTCACCTCTTCTTTCTTGTTTTCATGATCTTCATTTTCCCCATTGACCTTCAAAGAAAAAGACACTAAATAGCAGGACATCTCTAGCTACCATTATTTGATGCATTCAAACAGACTTGTTGCAGCATGTTCACCTTGTTTGTCATTTTTTCGAGGAGGTGATTCGACGTGAGGTCAAGATCACTGATGGTCGTCACCGTGACTGTGTGATTAGGATGGTCAAACTGAACTGACTCTGTTGTATTGGTGATCACATCTTCGAGATCATCTTCACTTTCCCCTGTACAGAACGTGGTGACCCATTTAACTGGCAAGTCAAGGTACAACAGTGAATTTACCATGCACACTTCAAATTTTCAGACTCACCAAGCGCTTCTTTTCTCTCTTTTAGCAATTTCACATATTCCTTATGCCTCTGGGGGAAAAAAAAACAGTAATCAGACTAACACAGTTTTCGTTGTGTCATCTAAAATAATTACGTATATTCATATATTTATGATCTTACCTCTTCTCGGACTCTGATTTGTTCATCCTTGATCTTTTTGCGTATTTCGGCAACCGCAGCTTTCCTCCTTCCCACTTTTCTTTTATGGAAACCAGTCAGATATTGTCTGATAGGGGAAAAAGCATGAAAATAATAGTTACCGTACATAAAGACACTTTTACAAATCCGTTGACAGCAAGGGAAGTGATTGTGTTGAGGTTGTTCATACATCACACAGGATCATAGTCGTACTTGAATTTGTAGTTTAAGGACGGGTTCAATTATGAACTCATTCAATGGCAGTGACAGTGATTTACATCAAATCCATTTGAGCAGTTTATTGTGGCTAGGGGGGCAAGTAGCGATAGCTTGATCGTTTTATGAATTAATTGGACATTGGTAACTATGTTAATTTATGAAATGACGTGAAGGCGGGTTGTCATTGCTTTTTAAAAAAGTTTTTCGTGCAGTAGTGTTATGTCAAGTTACTGTGGTTGATATGAGAATATATATTTTTAGAAGAAGTGGTTCTTTTAACAACGTCAGTTTCTAAACCAAAATAAGTTATGTGGAGGGAAAAACAATTGGGTTGACATATTAGTAACTCAATAATAAATTTAGCCGTACGAAAGCGTGAGGAACACCGGGGACACAGTCACAACTATACATACTAATTAAAGAACACTTACTCCCTATCTTCATCGTTAAACGTGAGGATGCATTTATTTTCCCTTCTCTTGAATCCGGGCTTGAATTTAGCCTTGTTGGACACATTATTGTGCTTCTTTTTGTTTTTCATTGCTCTGTGCGCTTATTTTGGACGCACACGTGAAATCGGCCCCACTACACCCGGGTATGCGCAATATGAATGCACATTTTGCAAACTATGTCCGACCAGAAACACGGCACAAAAGAAAGGTTCCCCCAATACAAAATGACTTGGAATAAGAGACAAACTGATTTATGAAGTCCATTTATCACCCAGGCAATTAGTTTATTTGTTGTGTGTGTACAAAATTTGCACCAAACATAGGCTGCAAAATTGAACTATTAAATGTTGATTCTTACCTTACTTTGTAAAATGATGAGTATGGCATAAAGAAAACATCCCAATCACCACATTTTGTTTTATTATAAAAGAAACACATTAAAAAGTCAACAATAAGATTTGCAATAGTAAAATGCTTGAAGAGGAAAAAAGAAGACATTAAAAAGAAAAAGCTGTAACAAAATAAAACAAAAAACAATAAACCAAGCCTATAATGGCTAATTCAGCATTGCTCTGTTCTTCCTTACAGAAAAGAAAGAGAATAATGTGTGGTTTGACCTCCAATTCTATTTGTGGAAGTTTCTACAAGCATGAATTGTGTTTGTATGTTTATCAAAAAATGAATATTTTGCATTGCTACAGAAAGGCAAGCCAAAGCTACCACACCATCTAGAATATTTGTTAGTTCGACTTTTTCCCAGTTTGTCATAAACCTGCACCCATTTTTGCCCTTTGTGGAATAGTTAAGATAACCCTGACTTAGTTTAATTGGACTTTTAAAAGTTAGTCTATTTGTATTTACAACTGTTATGTAGAACAATAATTTACATGTATGTGTCTGCCTACAAAAGTAGGATATTAGTAACAAACCCAGCATATTTTCAGCACCCTGATGGTGTAATTTGACATTTTGTGAAAGAAAAATACCTCTGGGTGATACTTGTAATAAAAAAGATGGACCTGTTTCCAATTTAGACTAAATTAGTAATTGGGTATTTTGTTTTTCCACATAGTAAAATCCCATAAATGAGGTAGATGGAAAGCAAAACAAATTATGGTAGAAAGTAAACCAAATTGCATTTCAAAAGGTCTAAAATATTAATTTGGAAAACTGATTTCGATATCCCAAAAAAAGCAGAAGCAAAGAGCTATAAAAGCACCTGCAAAATAGCATGGATTTTAAAAGTTATATTTAAAAAAAAACATTTAAAAAGAAGCTTCCTTTTCTTTGGAAGGCCATAGTGCTGTTTGATATCATTATTTTAATCAAAATATGGGCTATGTTATATATAATGATATCCAAAAGCGACAAAACAATACATTTTAAATCATTTGGTCAAAGATTTTACAGCAATTATGACATCTTTTCCCCACTTACTATTTTTGTATTGACAATAAACTGACCAGCCTCAAATGATAAATGCATGAAGTAATGCCTGAACCTAAATATATCCAGTGTAAATAGAAGCATCTCAGTAACATAGATATTTTTTCCCTCAAATGTAAAGATATCAAATTACCAACTGATGATATGAGTTGAGGTGGTTTTGGTCTTAAGACAGCTCTAAATAATGTTAGCATAATATCTCCAATAATAAATTACTGGTGCTTTTGTGTATTCTGTGCGTTTTTCATGTTTTGCTAATTTCAATTGTCTTGCATGCACAAATCACATACAGTTGGCAGGGGGAGCCAATTTGCTAAATATTGAGAGGGCCATCTTGAACATGATTGTTGTTACTTCTATGGTATATTTGCAATCCCATCAACACAAATGGGTGGCATCTACTGGCCAAAATGTCTGTTATAGCAACAGCTCCATTATTGCGCAAGTGCTATACATGTCAAATGTCAATGTTTAAAGTTTTATATCGTTTGGGCGATATACTGTATATCAGGGGTAGGGAACTTATGGCTCGGGAGCCATATGTGGCTCTTTTGAAGGGTGTATATGGCTCTCCGCGAACCTGTGTAGTAAAATATGGGAACCGCTAGTGAGAGACCACCAAAGTCCCGAATACACCAATGGGAGAGTCATAATCTCTAGCGCCTTTTTAATAATATTTTTTCTTCATTATACTCTTCTGCATGTATACTCTCATTGATACTCATTGATTAGCAACAGTAAAATAATGTTCTCAAAAGAATTGAGACTTTTTTTTTTACTTTCAAAGTGGTGAAATAACTAATAAATGCTCACATTTTCATGTATTTTTACATTTAAATTCTGAGTATGGCTCTCAAGGAATAATGTTTGAAAATATGAATTGTTTATGGCTCTCTTCGTCAAAAAGGTTCCCGACCCCTGCTGTATATCATTACATCATATCACACAGCACTAGAAGGCCGTTAAACCTAATTTTCCCTATTTAGCCTGTTAAAAATGAATGAGGCAGTAAGACCAGACCAATGGATTGGGTTGATGGTGCAAACAGTGAGGTTGACAAAGGCTCAATAGCATATGATCTTATCACTTCTATACTGTAAATTAATTGACAGTAGTCTCACTGTGTGTATGTGTTCATGAAGCAGCGATGGTCGTACCCCCACTCAGGCACAACAGGATCTGCTGACAATCTTTCAGGGATCGGCGATCTCCCACACGCTCCAGGGTGCGTTTGGCCTCCGCTAGAAGGTGGGCGCGGAGCCCGGGTGGAGTTAACAGGGGCATGGGCAGGTGGCGACAAGCCAACAGAATAGCATGCGCCCGTTCCCGCTCGCCTTCTACAGACAAAGTAAAGATGTGGGTGCAATTTTTCGTAACATCTCTCCAAATGATTTTATCATTAGTAGACGCCCATTTCGTTTGAACATTTGTTGATTTGCTGCCAAATCACCAAATTTCAAATGGGTTGGACAAGGCGTTGTGATTTTGAAAAAGTAGTTTTGATGTATGCTTTACCTGCTGTGTGTAAACCGGGTGTTCGGCGTCGAAGGTTGTGATCCAGTAGCTGGTGTGTCCTTGTGGGACTGGCGCCGGCCATCAGCCTAACTGTGGTTTCGTGGAGAAACACCTACAACAAGAGACACAGCAGTTCCCTAAACATTAACCAGATGTACATACAGCAAGAGGTGATAAAAGCTCTCGGGATCAATGAGGCTTCAAAAAGCATGTTCTACATCACTGGTGTCAAAGTGCCGGCCCGGGGGCCAAATCTGGCCCGACGCATCATTTTGTGCGGCCCGAGAAAGTTAATGACGTGTTTCTATTTTAGGATCAAATTCAAATGATGATAGATGTACATTACATTTACATGTACATTAACCTTTTAAAATCAATCATTGCAATTTGTAATCATTTTTTTTCTTTGTGTTTTTAGTTTAAAAAGCATTTTGTATAATAAAAAAAATATACAAATATTTTCCATTTCCCAAAATATATTTTGTTTTCTGTTGGAAATAAAAAACAAAGACATTTTTCAGTACTAAGAAAAAAAAAGCTCAAATAAACATTGCTTTAGATCTATAAAAACGGACTATTTAGGGCTTTTGATCGGTTATTTGGGTCCAATTTAAAAAAAATTACAAAATTCTATATATTAGATCTAATATGGTCCGGCCCACATGAAATGGAGTTGACGTTAATGCGACCTGAGAAGCAACCTAAGTTTGACACCCCTGTTCCACATGAATTGCATTTTGTTGTTTATCAATTGAAGGCAAAGATAGGAATGATCAGTCCATTGTTGTTATAGCTTAGCGAGTTATACTTTAAACTTTGAGTCTTGACTTTACCTTATACTGTGCAAGTCTGGAGCACTGTGTGAGCTTTCTAAGCGCACTGAGGTCACTCTGAAAACCAGCCAATTGTAATGCAGATGCTGGTCCAGGTTCTCCATTTGTGCTGCTCCCTTGCTGCCATAAACTGGTCCTTAAAGTCAGAAGAAGGTCGCATACCAAGAGCTCCATTGCCTTATATAAAGACAGATTTACAAGAATGGGGAAAAAATGTTGTAAATGTATCCACAAATGCATTGTACAATTCATTGAAAAAAATCTGTTGACTTGAACATAGCATTGCACTCGCACAAATTTGGTGATAAGTTGAGCAACTTTGTAGCTATCTGCAACTGCTTGTTTCTTGGAACCACACTCCTATTCGACAGTGAAATTGCATGATTTCCACGCCGTACATGATCATACACTACTGATATTTTAGTGCACAGTGCTCAGTAATGAAGACCTGGGAGGCCTCTGTAATGCACTGGGGGTGCATTGCACTTGGCTTTAAGATCATGCAATGCAACTACAATGCACTACAGCCAACTCCTAAAATCTCTATTGCACACAAACAACATCTGCCTCCCAAAATCACATCAAGAGATTTCCACCAAAAAGCTATTAAACACTATTAGAAAATACTCCCTACCTTGTTTAGGAAATCGCCAGGTTGGCTAAGAGGCAGGGAGATGCTTGAGCGCAGGTAGCTGCTGGCTTCGTCACAGAGGGGTAGACAGGTCGGCGTCCCTTCACCCTTCAGAGGTGAAAGACTTGTCTGGACCGACTTACAGAGTAACTGCACGGCCTTAAGCAGCGGGTGACTATAATCGAAAGGTGGGAAAGATCATTAGCTGTGTAGTACAGTGGTACCTCGACATACAAGCAATTTGTGATACGAGTAAACTTTTGAGAAAATATTTATCTCGAGATACGAGACAAATTTTGATATACGAGCAGACAGCGGAACTGAGAAGCTGCTCATAAGATCATCATGGGCACAGTCTCTCTCCCCGCAACTCCCTTGTGTAATGTCTTTCTGGTCGCAACTCGTGCAATGTCTCTGCGAGCACTGGGCGGAGCAATGCATTTTTTTCAGTTGTTTTTTTTCCCTGGTTAGTCATTGCAGATGGCGAGGTGATCGCTAATACGAGAGTTATATAAACTACTTCTCGTTGGCAAGTGCTCGAGCGTTATCATATTGTGAGGACATTTGTGTGCATCATTTTGGGAATATTTTGAAGGGAATTGTTGATGAAACATGACACTCACTCAAGAGCATGTAGATTTCTTGGAATTCTTTCTGCTTCTACCAATAGAGACTTCACAGTAGCGTCATCACCCTGAAGCCAGTAGACTGCAGCTTTTAGGACCAAAGCCCACCATCGACATACTGGATCTCTCACTGGTAGACAAAAAAAAAAAGTCAACAAAGCAAGCAATCAATTTTCGGATTCTTATCTTTCAAAAATCAAATGTTACAATCTGAAAATATCTTTTTTTCCAATCAAGTGCAATATTATGCATTATGTTGCTCAATGTGTGTGAAAGAGCTCAGCCTAAGATAACAAGAACTATATAAATTGCTAAATAAAAATCATTGACAACATTACTTTTATTCCATCGTATCTAATCTAATCTAACATTGTCTTTTCAGACAATGCTTGACTCTGAAAGAGTTCATCTTCAAAACCTTTAATAGTGTACATACTGTACCTGGCGTGATAGTGTGATTGGAAGGAGCTGAGAAGGGAGGGGCAGAAGGTGAATCTTCTGTACATTTATTCAACTGTTGCAGGAAGACAAGGGCAGTGGAAAACTCCCTGGAAGAAGGAAATGAAGGCATGAATGTAGCACATTGTTGTGTAAGCAACGTAGTACCACTGCTGTCCTACCCAGTGTTCACTTTGTGTTTGCCCACTTCTGAGTCGCTCTGCGGCTGAATGAGAGTATGAACAGCTCGCTCAAGCAGCTTTCTACAGAAACTGCGGTGCAACTGAGCAATTGGGTCCGCTGAAGGGAAATAATTAGTTAGAGAAGGACTTCATATGCTTCACAATAACATCTAAATGTAAATTACAGAATTGTTAAACATCACCCAGATCCTTGATATGACAAGTAAGTATTTTTGCAATTGAACAAATTAAAAAAAAACATGAAGACCAGGCATCCCCAACTGTAAACATCATTGTTAATTACAATGTAATTAAAAAAATAATATATATATATATATATATATATATATATATATATATATATATATATATATATATATATATATATATATATATATATATATATATATATATATATATATATATATATATATATATATATATATATATATATATATACACACGTATTTAGATTTTTTTTGTTTACAGAATTAAATATATCTTATGAAAATAATAAAGTGAATCTAAACAGCAATAAACATTGAATTCATGTTGCCTGGCAGAGCCAAATGGTGTGTTTGTGCACCTCTAGCAGTCTACATGAATTGGACATCTAGTGCCTTCAAGGGAACCCAATAAGTGAACTCTCTCCATATTAGGTTTATTACCAGGGGGAGAAAAAAATTGGAATCGAAGAAAATGAGTACAATCACCCCTCCAAATCTAAACAAGTTGGACATTGATCAATGGCAGCCAAAGAGTTAAATGACTGCCCTCCTGGTAAGTGGTTCATTGCTTTGGCGGTCGGAGTTCAACTCTGTTGTTTATACCTGGGTCTCTTTGAGATGTAAATACCCCATCACTGCTCTCTGACTTCAATGACCAATCACAGGTGAGAAAAAAATGCCTGCCCAATGGGGTGAAGATCCAGCGGAGGGAGTCAGGAATGTGCTTGGCTTCACATTGATTTGCAATGCTCTCAGCACAATTGAGTAAGTAGCCCTGTGAAAAAGGGATTAAAATAGTTCAAATGGATTAATTAAAAATAACTAGATGACATACTTAAAATGAACATTTGAGCTTCATACAGGCAAACAGGCAATATGGAGTCCCAGTACAGTGCGCAGGGTTGCGGCTGCAGTGAGATAAATCTCAGTCATTTGGGCGGGGGCCATCTTTCCTTGCGCACTCTCACTGAGGTTGACAGCACTTAAAGACAGAGACAGGGCCCACAACCTGCTTCGGTGAGGCAGCTTCCCTGGAAGCAGAGGTACAACACAAAACATGGCAATTTAAAAAAAAAATTATCAACTCCTCTTCTGAAAGGTTATCACTTAGTTCCCTTTATTTACCAGTAAGCTGAAGCTGGCTCAGACGATGGTATACTAGGGCGGCATCCCTCGCACTTGTCCGAGCCTCGTCTCCCTCGTGTTTCCCTCTGATTTGGTGCACCAGCCAACCGAGAGGAGTTGGCCGATGCAAACAATAGCGAATCAAATTCCACGACAATGAGCAGAGCAGATCCAGTCTGGTGGAAGGCAACGCTCTGGTCAAAATTGACAAAGAGGTTTCTAAACTGCTCAGTGCTGCAGCATAATCTCTCTGCGAGAGAAGGAAAAATAGAAAGTTATTGGAAGAGATCACAATAGCCTAAATTGGAATAATGGCAAACATCTATATTCAGTCTGTGTAAACGACAATTGGTGAAGTGTACTAACTCTCTTAAGGTGTACATCGGCTTGCTTTCGATGTCTCCAGAATGAGACTGACTTGGGGGAGTGAAGGGGCGTAACGGGTTCCCAGAGGTAGAGTACCCGCACGCAACCCCAAACTGCTCCCAGTCCACTTAACATCCAAACCATCACCCATGGCAAGAGACAGCGTAGCCAAGAAGCTAGGGTTACAAAAGATAAAACACAAATGTATCATCATTTTAATGCTCTCTCAAAGGCGTGCGCCACTGAATTCTTATAGAGACAAACATAGATTGATCACTAACGATCGGTTTTCTCACCAAAATCCTGTGTGGGACTCGGGAACGAGAACAGAGCTCGAGATGACCCGTGCCCTGCGGAGAAGCTTTCTGAGGTCTCGGAACCCAAGAGCGAGGGGAGTGGGTTCAGGGAGAGACAGAAGAATGTCAGAGCACAAAGAAGCAGGCGAGAACCATCCATCACTCCAACAGACGAAGGAGAATCTGGCTCAGACTTCATCTGAAAGAAAGATTGATATGATGTTAAAAAGGCTACTAGCCTGAGATAAGACTAGAATGTCATGTGCGGTTGCTGAATTGTAGACAACCCTCAAATGACAAACTAGTGTTTCAAACAAAAAGCAAACAACATAATTATGGAAAAGAAAATGATGGCTTTTAAAACCTTGTACCTTACCAGGTCATGGTCTATTAAGGGGCTGCTGGGCTCAGAGTCCACACCATAGGGGGAGAACTGGTGAGGGGATAATGAACCCAAGTCAGACGCCGGAGGTGACATCATTACAATTTCCTCTTTCGGCTCCATATCTTCAGACAGGGTGACTGGCTCTGGGAGAGCAAGAGGTAGTAAGATGTAAGGTATAAGGCATTTGCTACATGTATTTATCAATATATTACACTTACTGTTCTTCTGGTTTGCCATCTTCAGAGCCAGATTTTCCTGTCGGAGTTTGTGATTGGACTGTTTCAGGTACTTAATGTAATCTATAGCTTTACTCAGCACTCCTGACTTATGCATCTGAGGGACAAAAAAAAAAAATTTAAGTATCATATGTTGCTTATCAACAAAAGATATACAGAAAGGCCACAAATTGGTGGTGCAAACCATTTGTTATACATATTTTTTGATGACATCCTATACAAAAACATTATTATATAGTATATACACAGTACTGCCTTTACAAAGTTACTTCTTTTTAGTTTTGATTCCTTGACTCAATAACATTACAAGAAAGATAAAGCACCTTTTTCCTAATTTCGCACCCATTTTAATATTTCCATTACCTTAGTTAGATATATACAATAAACAATATGTGAATTGAGGACATTGTATTTACCACATATTACAGCAGCTAGATTTTCTCAAATTTCCAAAAATTCTTTAAATTCTTTAAAAAATAATAATAATAATAATAATAAATAAATCACTGACCTTTACATCATTGCCAACGACCAAGTCTCTCAGCTCCACAATCTTATCATTGATGGACGACCGGTACCTCTTTTCAATGATGTTGTGGGTAGTCCTCCTCTCACCTTCCTTTACAACCCCTCCTTGACACAACCCTCCTCCAGTCATAGGGCTTTGCTCTATACTTGAAATGGCTCCATTTGTGCATTGGGAAGCGCCTGAATGTATGTGTTTGAATGTCAGCTTGTCTCCTTCCAGAACAGTAGTCACAAGGTTACTCCCCAACAGCGTCTACAGATAAAGATATAAAACGTAAAAAGGGAGTGATATCATAATCGAAGGAGCCCTTTATTAACAGCAGTAACTTTTTTTTTTTATACATGTATTGCTAGAGCTGTACCGGTACTTGAAGTGTTGTGTTGTGTAGGGGTGCGGTCAATGTGGTTATCCCTGCTGTGTTTGGCATTGTAGATAGAACCAAGGAATCTGTCTTCAGAATCTGCTGTTGTGGAACCAAAAGCTAGTGAAAGAACCACCATGCTGTTAAAATAAGAACTTCAAAATCTGATGTGTCTGTAAGAAGTAACACCAAATACTGGTTGTTTATATCAATTTAGACTTTTAAACATACAAAAGAAACATAGTTAGTGACCTGCTGAACCTGCTGTGGCATTGCATGGACTGTAGTTGGTGTTGTAGAGAGAGTCTGGATGGTCTGGCCATTTGTAAGAAGGTGTTGCTGAATAGTGCCTGATCGGAGCTGAGGTGATGTCACAAAACGCTGGACCTGTGGTTGAAGACCAAGACCTGCAAAAAAAAAAAAAAAACATGACAAATTAGAATTCATGGATGAGCCAGATTGAAAATAATTACAGTGGTACCTCGAGATACGAGCTTAATTCGTTCCGGGACTGAGCACGAATGTTGAACGTTTCCCATTGAAATGAACTAAAAACAAATTAATTTGTTCCGACCCTCTGAAAAAGGATATTGGATGGGAAAAAATGTTTTATTTGTTCTAATTTGCCATTTGGTGCTTGTGACATAACATAAACAAATTTAACTGAACTAGGATTACGATGCAGACACTCAAAAATAAGTTTAATCATACCCAACACTAAACTTAATTCTAATTTTGTTTGACATTTTGATACATTCCCTCTCCCGGGTTGGCTCTTTTTGCCCCGCCTCTACACTGACTTTCAGTCAATATCGAAGGTTGTTTGAGTTTCTATTCCATTCAAAATATTCCCAAAATGATGCACACAAATATCCCCACAATAGGATAACGCACGACCACTTGCCAACGAGAAGGTGGTATATACGCCATTCACACTGACGAATCGGGAAAAACAAAAAACACTGAAAAAAATGCAACGCTCCGCCCAGTGCTCGCAGAGACATAACAAAGAGGGAGTTGCGACCAGCGACAGTACACCAAGGAGTTGCGGGGAGAGAGAGAGAGAGAGAGTGCCCATGATGTTCTTATGAGCAGCATCTTGCGTCCGCTGTCTGCTGGTATAGCAAAATTTGTCTCGTATCTCAAGATAAATATTTGCCCGAAATTTTACTCGTATCTCGGATTGCTCATATGTCGGGCCACTCGTATGTCGAGGTACCAATGTACATGATATTTCAATGTAGCATGTGCTAAAATCAAGGTGAAAATTCAAAAAAAAATTGTCACCCGTGAAACCAGTAGTAGAACTAGGGTGGCAGATGACGGGGTTTTGGATAATACGGGACTGCCCGCCGCTGGAAGCAAACACGACAGTTTGAGCCGGCGGCGTCTGGATGGGTGTTGGAAGCAATGTGTGAAGGGGGAGTCGTTGGGTCTGTATCTGCATGAAAATAAACATTTTTTAAAGTTACATAGACTGTTGTCACATTGCATCTATGTGCTGTTATATGTGACCACATGCTACTGTTAATGTGCACATTGTGAATTTTGTCAAACCTGAATAGTGGGCTGGGCCATCACATGGGGGTGAATGGTTTGGACCAGCTGAGGCCGTGGCTGAAGGAGCGGCGGGCTGCGAGTCGTTGCCGTTGTAGGATGGGATTGCACAGGGGAGAGAGAAGGGGGAAGTGACCCAGATATGGGTGACATTGTCTGAGGAGCAGAGGGGCCAGCACTGGGACTGTGGTAGACAAGAGGGGTTGATTCTTGGGGTGGTGCAGGGTTTTGACTGGCCAGTCGAGGGGTGGTGTTTAAAGAGCCAGCAGAAGCCATTTGCTCCTCAAACAAGTCAGGGAAGTCGTTGTTAACAAGCTGCAGTATCTCTGAAAAAGAACACACACAAAAAAAACTAAACGCGTCATTCCATATGATAACATCGCAGGCTTCTTCATTGGTACATTCCATACTTTTTAAGATTGTTGGCCAATAGTTGGTACTGCAACCAGGATCAAAATATTGAAACACAAAACTTCCCTTCCCTTTTGGACTGTGAAATGAGTGTTTGGCAATTGAGTATGAAGCTGCGTTATCATATCAATGGTGCAGTTCAATCAAAAACTAGAAAATATCTGGAGAAACTACGAAGGTAGCTCTGTTGTGCTGATCGGTATATTTGTAGTATAAGTACACGTGTTTGGAAAAAAAAACTAGTATTTGTAATTTTAGTATTAGTTCTAATAGCTGTAGTACGAGTACACGTGTAAGTACACAAACATACCAGAGTACAATTACAAGTATTTGTAGTACACAAGTCCACCTACTTGTAGTACAAGTATATGCAAGTACACATACCTATAGTGCCACTAACCATATTTGAGTACACTTAAGTACATGTTCTTGACATTTAAAATGGGAACATCCCATCTTAACCATCTACAACCATATTACGAGTGTTTAAAAAAAATTGATGATAATTTGAAGTGCAATACTTACAATATAGTTAATATATAATTTCATTATTTACATTTCTCTGAAGGAACTATCACTTCTCTCATTATTTAAACTGCCATTAACTTTGATAGATGTCCAAACCGTTTGAGAGCCGGGTATAATCACTGTGTAACTTAATATTTAATTAACATTGTCATTAAATGTTTCTTTTTAAGAGTCAAGGACACTGTAATTGCGACATCCATGATACCAGTGACCTCAAACACGTGTCACATTTTACAAACGGTACCAAGTATAACAGTAACACCGCTATTACTTCTCACTTGTCCTTGAAAAAAGGGAGAAGCATTCGGGAATCACGAGATCTTAAGAGCGTCTCTAGACTACAGAGAAAAAGCATGGAGATTGTTTTTATGGTAGCAAGATAAGACATGTTGTGGACTGGCCTTGAAATGGCACATGCAATTTTACACTATTTCGGCCTGTGGCCTTGAAAAATGATATAATGAGGGCCCAGACAGACAACTGCAATTTCAAACATTAAATTTGTACTTACAAACAGTCGAAAATAAATTGCCAACCAACATTCCTCCCCCACTTCTTTAATTATATATAATATATAAATATATATATATATATATATATATATATATATATATATATATATATATATATATATATATATATATATATATATATATATATATATATATATATATATATATATATATATATATATATATATATATATATATATATATATATATATATATATATATATATATATATATATATATATATATATATATATATATATATATATATATATATATATATATATATATATATATATATATATATATATATATATATATATATATATATATATATATATATATATATATATATATATATATATATATATATATATATATATATATATATATATATATATATATATATATATATATATATATATATATATATATATATATATATATATATATATATATATATATATATATATATATATATATATATATATATATATATATATATATATATATATATATATATATATATATATATATATATATATATATATATATATATATATATATATATATATATATATATATATATATATATATATATATATATATATATATATATATATATATATATATATATATATATATATATATATATATATATATATATATATATATATATATATATATATATATATATATATATATATAATATATATATATATATATATATATATATATATATATATATATATATATATATATATATATATATATATATATATATATATATATATATATATATATATATATATATATATATATATATATATATATATATATATATATATATATATATATATATATATATATATATATATATATATATATATATATATATATATATATATATATATATATATATATATATATATATATATATATATATATATATATATATATATATATATATATATATATATATATATATATATATATATATATATATATATATATATATATATATATATATATATATATATATATATATATATATATATATATATATATATATATATATATATATATATATATATATATATATATATATATATATATATATATATATATATATATATATATATATATATATATATATATATATATATATATATATATATATATATATATATATATATATATATATATATATATATATATATATATATATATATATATATATATATATATATATATATATATATATATATATATATATATATATATATATATATATATATATATATATATATATATATATATATATATATATATATATATATATATATATATATATATATATATATATATATATATATATATATATATATATATATATATATATATATATATATATATATATATATATATATATATATATATATATATATATATATATATATATATATATATATATATATATATATCGAGTTTTAATTTCAGCGATTGTTTGTTTATTTGCTTTTGAAGTCCACTATGAGTAGTCAGTAAAGTTTTCATTTTATTTTATTATTGTTATATTTTAACTTATAAAACGTTTAAAGACGAAATAATTATGCAACATTGAACAGCCAAAATAAAACATCAGGGGAAAACAACAACAAAAAACATCCGGGTGGAATATTAAAGGAAGTAAAAATCTAATTCAGACATGACCTCATGGAAAAAAATATACTGACGGCTTGTTCCACTCATAAATAATCAGACAATTTCCTCACACACCCATATTCAAAATGGGGTGTACATGAAACATTTCTGTTCCCATCAGGCCTTTAATCTAAATAAATGTGTCCACATAAACACAGCCATAGAGGGTGAGAAAGACAATAGCTTTTGACCAATAGTCTGCAAGTGCAAAAATGAAGAAATACGAAACAAGCTGAAAAGATTTACTCTACCTGGATACTCAAGCATGTATTTCAGATGGACACTTATACTGACATATGCACAAAACCATGCACGCGTGTACTTTATGGGAAGCAGACTGTAAGATAAACAGACGGAACAAGGGCCCCAAGAGCCTCCAGAACCTCTGACAAGATGTTACAATGGGGATTAGTGTTGTCAGTTTATGAGTGAAAAGAAAAAAAGAGGAGGTTATGTAACTACCCGGTCTCAAAGAGAGCAATTAGGAAGAGGAGAGTTTCTAGCTGCAGTAGTTTGCACAACATTAAGTAAATGGTTGAAGTAAAGTGCCAACTTGATTTTTGGCAGAAAAAAAAACCTGATGATTTTGAACATATGTTCCATTGTAATTCCTCCCAGGTACATTATATATTTTTTTTTCTTAACAAAATTTGCAAAATTGTTTATGTACATGTATATATATAAAAAAAATAGTGCAAGTGGTTAGCACGTCGGCCTCACAGCTCTGGGGTCCTGGGTTCAAGTCCTAGTTGGTCCACCTTTGTGGAGTTTGCATGGTCTCCCCAGGCCTGTGTGGGTTTCCTCCGGGTACTCCGGTTTCCTCCCACATCCCTAAAACATGCATGGTAGGCTGATTGGACACTCTAAATTCCCCCTAGGTATGTGTGAGAGCGTGAATATTTGTCCGTCTCCTTGTGCCCTGCGATCGGCTGGCCACTGATTTGAGGGTGTCCCCCGCCTCTGGCCCGGAGTCAGCTGGGATCGACTCCAGCACCCCCTGCAAACCTAATGAGGATGAAGCAGTTCAGAAAATGAAATGAAAATGAGAGGAGACATACACACACATATTTGCTGTATAAAATCAACTTTTCAACACCATTACTTGAGAGTAGGCTCAAAAGCATTGTAATGTTTCACTTTGGACATAATGTCCCAGAAACCTATATTTTTTTTATTGAGCTTAATTAACAGATTTTTTTTTGTATTGTATGTGAGGATTATGCTGATTTGCTTTAGAATAAATTAAAAAGTTCACAATTCTTATTCATAGCATTGTGGAATCTATAGTTTCCACTCTCCTTTAAGAAATGTTGTAGGGCAGTCTGTTTTCTGCAGTCAAAATATACTAAGGAAAACTCGTATTTCAACTAGATTCAGTGTTTTTATCAACGAGAATATAGCTCGATCGTCTCAGAATCAAATTGTGTCCAAATGCAAACGGTTCGGGATGCATATCACGCGATAAACACATGCCTTAACCCCATCATATATATACATATACGTATATGGAAATATATTTGAGTAATTTTAATGACAGAATATCCTGGTTGATCAGGAGTCCACGAGCAATGCGGCTGGCATTTCACATCACAAATTATTAATCAAGCGGAGTGGAATTACAATGACAAGAGCGAAACAAACGTTTTATCACGGATGTCAGTGATACTGCGACTCACCATCGAAGTCCACCAGAGTTAATTCATTCGCTAAAGTTGGGTCCACGTTCTCCATTGGAGACATGTCCTCTCCATAGTCCATCCTTGACCGCCGTCACTGCCTCGCCTAACGGCAAAAACAGCAGGCTGGAGTTGGATATAAAAAGAAGCCAGCCAGTATGCAGGGCTTCAATATTTATTTGTTGGAATCAATAGCAAAAGTTGGATCAAAGGGGCCTCAAATGAGGCTGCAGTCTAACCGGTTAAACTCATTTGCTGCAGTCTAACCGGTTAAACTCATTTACAATTATGTTGTCTGTACACGACGCCATATTGTTCCACGGGACTTACGTCATTCACAAACAGACAGGTTCATCTAAAAAGTGTCGGGATTGGTGGAGACGGATGTGTTGTTGTTAGCAGACCAGCCGACATTGACCAATGAGAAACCAGTATTCTTTGTGGCCTGATAGTACGTCAGGCATCAGAAGCTAATAAACCCCGCCTACAACGTCATCTCTTCTGACAATTTGACGAGAAATGAAGCCGTGAACGCCAAATATAACACATTGAAAATGCAGGTCAATAAATACACATAAATAGACACAAGAACATGAAATGCTAAATCACCACCCCTTTGAGACTAAAGATAACATCATCCAAACAAACTACTTTGAGATGAGGAAAACCAACAATTTCAAGGGAGTCATATTTGCTAATATTTTATAACATTTCTACAGTTTAAACCACAAGTCCAGAAGTCTTGAAATTTAAAGAATTTATTTGACATTTAACAATATACAATTCATTATAAAATATGGGAATTTGAATACTATACATTTACAGAGTATAGCGTATAATTTCAATGTGTTCAATAACCAGAAAATAACAGGATGGCATATATTGAAGTGAAAAAGTCAAAACTAGCAACATTGAAAATAATAAATGATCATTGTCACAGGTCACAATTCAATCCCAAATGATCTTGGTTACTACAACTTAAAAGGATTATTGCAATTTTTGTACTTCACTGTGGAAAAAATAATGAACAAAAAATAAAATGGACATATAAGTACATTTATATCAATGGATTTCTGAAACCTTATTCAAGTCAAAATTAAACATGTTTTATGTATGCACAACATATAGCCTATATTTTCAATTTGAGTTTTTATTGCAGACTTGCCAAGCACAAATGTGATTTGTTATGGGACTTGCGTTGGAAAACAGCGCCACCATGCGTCCAAGCACATTTTGATGTCAGGGCAGACACCTATTCTTATTTCCACTTAAAACACAAGTGTAAAATTAAATTAAAGGAGATCTTGAATCAACACGATAATTGTGCAATGTGTAATGGTGATATATGACCAAATTGATGTTAAAAAAACGTTACTTTGAGCTTTTGCATTTACGTTTCACCACTTTCAGTTAATTTTTTTGTCACCCAAGGTTGTTGCTGTTGGTAGCATATCAATCACATGATTTTCACTATTGAGAGTTTCAGTGTCATTAATCGCATCTTCACGCCCAGTTTCGATTAACACGCATGGCGTTCCCGACAACATATTTTTAATTAAAAGGCTTGTTTTCAAAGCGCAAATTCCGACGTCAGTAACTTGATCAGAAGCAGCCCGTGTAGCATCCTCCGGACTATCGGCATTAAAACCAGCAACTACACCAATTGTGGCACCAACACATCCCCCTATAAGTCCCCCTATCATTGCAGGTGGACCACAGGTGGTTACCGTGGTAGTTACGATAGAGGCGACAACAACACCCGTGGCAGCGCCAAAGATGGCTCCGATACACAGGCCGACAAAGCCTGCACTAACGACGCATTTCACAATTGGCCAATACTTATCACAAAAACCTATTTCATTACTGCCACTTCCGGAAATCATTTGTTGCCTCACAGCTTCCTTGGCCCGTTGAAACATTTCATTTGTATAAAACCCGGTTCTACTTCCCATGAGCATCTCGTCCACCTTTCCCATAAGTTCATGAACCTGCTGCCTATCGCTGGAGTTTTCATTGTTGAACACATGGTACCTACCCCCACACTTGCGAATTAGTTCTCTGAGCGAAGGGGGAGCCTCGCTCAGGTATTCTTCAAAGGTCTTGCCCTGTAGACGATCCCCGCCAGTAAAAAGAACCACTGTGTGATCTCTGATGGCAGCATTGCCAAAAAGTTTGGCCAGATTAATAGCAGGCTGCATTTGGTTTCTTGTAAAACGCCCGATCGGTACAACCAAGAAAAAGGCACTGGGTGCGAAATCAGTCAAAACAATGCATTTGGCTATTTCTTCAAAAACTTCTTCCTCGCTGAGTTGAGTATCCCCGAAGCCTGGCATGTCTACCACTGTCACCTTTCTCTTTCGGTCGTGAGCCTCCACAAGCTCTGTGGTTCCAGCCTTGGTACGCTGGGTCAATGAGCTGAAACTCAGCGCTGACTTAAAGAATTGGTCCTGGCCGAGGATGGTGTTTCCCGACGCACTTTTGCCTGCCCCTGTGTTTCCCATAAGGACCAGTCTGAGTTCCTCATGCCAAGTGACCTCAGAGGCCATCATCTCTCTGTCAAGGGATTGGAAAGCTGCACACATTAGGGTAAAAACTTAGTGAATTAACATATTCATTCTAGATCAGGGTTGGGCAAACCAGCCCTCGAGGGCCTCTGTGGGTGCAGGTTTTTGTTCCAACTGATCCAGCACCGACACCGACTAGTAAGAGTTCTGCAGAAAACAAGAAGCACCTGGCAGCAATCCACTGATTGCACTTGCAGGACACCAGATTGGTAAAAAAGTGTCCTCTTTATGGGTTGGAACGAAACCCCTTACCCATTGTGGCCATTTGTGCAATAGTTTGCCCACCCCTGTTCTATTTTTTAGCATTACTCAATCGTTACTTTTCTATAACATCAAGCTCTCACAGTACAATGTACAGTATCAATACCTCTCCCTCTCTCCCTTTTTAGATTTCCCGAGGTTAATTGTTATACGTACATACTAACAATTCCCAAATTACATGATTTATCGTTCACTGCCATCTATTGGCTGCAATGTGAGCATATTTAGAAAAAGTCATAAAATCTACAAGATCAAAAATAGCTCTCCTGTGTAGCTTAAATTTGCAACAAATTGGAGATATAAAAAAAGAAAACACAACGTCTATACAACTGTGCAGGCCCCAAAACCACAAAAGTCAAAATATTACAATCGCACCCCAAAGAGGGTCTTAAGTAAACTATCGGGTAGCACTTCATGTAACGTCGAAACCTAGGGAAGTTAACTGAAATAATCTTGAAAAAGTTTAAAATACTTTACCCGGGGCTCGATGCGTGGACAAAACGGCGTTGCTAGGAAAGTCGTCTGTTTTGTGCTTTCAGTAGTTCAAGGACTTCTTCACGTAAAAGGGACGCCTAAAAGGAAGGATGGACACGCCCACGCCATGTCTGTACACGCTTGTTATTTTTTTTTCCACAACAAAACATCGAAAAATTGTTTGTCTTTTCCTTCAGTAACAAAGTACAAGTACTTGTATTCGATTGCATCTGAATGTTCAACGCATTGATGTCCAATTTCTTTAGGTGGCAAAAGCACGGCTCTCGAGCCGCATTCGGCTCCCAGCCAAAATAAATGTCTCTTTGCTTCTTATCATATTTTGCATATACCCTGGCTCTTTGTCTTTTTTCATATGTTTATTATATTTTTATTGTCTACTGCAACACTCAAATTCATCAAACAATGACAATTTAAAAAAAAATCATTTGGCAGATTGGATTTTTTTTATGCTGCTTCTCCCATATTTACAGGGCACTTGATCCAACTTTAGTGTGCAATATAATGTAAACCAATCCTACTGTCACCTTACTGATTTTCCTCATGTTTTTTTGACACTAGTACTAAAAAATGGAAATTTGCCTGTGGCTATAATCTTACTTATTTATACATGTAGGTGTTTATTAACATGTATTTTCCTTTTATCAAATAAATCAAACTAAAAAGGTCACAAAAGGCAGGGAGAGGCCAAGCATTTCCCGTAAAATGTCTTGACGTGAAACGAAAGTAAAAGTATGCTTGCTTAGTGCACTCCCAAAACTGAGAAACATGAAAAATACATTAGTAGAAAATTAGGTGGGCATTGCAGAGGGACTAGCAATGTTGCAGTGTTTTTACAGAGATTCAAATATATATCAGAAAAACACATTTTCCATGTTAACAAGGCTGAATATGAATTTGGCAAAAGGCAGACTTGAGCTTATGCAGAACCCATCTGGATCTCATTTTTGGGTAAAAAATAATATTGTGGCTGGTGTGTCAATTTCCATACATCCTACTTAATATTTTATTAATGATTCTTCTCATAGTAATCTTAAATTGAATTGAATTGTCTAAATTGAAAGGCTTTTTGTTGTCTCAGATTTGCAATTCAGTGTTTTCAAATACAAATTGTCAATTTATTTTTGCAATTAATTGTACAATATTACCAAATTTATTTTTGTAATTACTATTATCAGAAATATCATGTGTTGCTTTTAATCACGCGTTTTTAAATGAATTTAACTCTTTGTAATATGTAACAATTATATATATATATATATATATATATATATATATATATATATATATATATATATATATATATATATATATATATATATATATATATATATATATATATATATATATATATATATATATATATATATATATATATATATATATATATATATATATATATATATATATATATATATATATATATATATATATATATATATATATATATATATATATATATATATATATATATATATATATATATATATATATATAGATAGATATATATACACTAATCTTAACCTTGCAAAGAACTTACAAATGAATACCAATATATCTTACCTGTAATTCCATTAAAAATATGTTTCAAAACTTTAGTCGAGTCTTCTTGGTTCGACTAAGGTACTGTCGTCTGTCTCGTTGGCCAAGTTGCTTTTCTCTCTTTGTTTCAGCATCCTGTACAAAGATATTTTCTGTTCATAATACACCAACAAAGAGACAGAGGTTGACACGCAGGCATTTCAGTCCATTTTTTTTTTAATTACATTTCATAGCAAAATGGCTTGTCATTTCTGCAGCAACAGTGTGCTTGCCTTGAGTATCTGGCACACCATGAGAAATACAATGTTTGCACCTTCGAATGAGATCCAGATACCATTAAAAGAACTGTTTCTATAACAGTTAGTACATTGGCACTGTAACTAAGATAGTTATTAAAATCTGTTCTGTATCACAAAAAAAATTCTAATGTAGGCAAAATGAGGATACTTCAGGGTTTGAAAACTATTATCTCGCTAAATGCAGATTTGTTCTTATTTGCAGACTACTGGATCTCCTTCGAGGGTGGCAAATTATGCTGTGGCTGGTGTGCTCATTTTAACAGTCAGAATTATGTGAATCCAAACTTAAAGAAATACTGTACAAACATAAAAAAAATGGCACACCAAAGACAGCAGTAAATGGAAGGGATAGGGCATGGCCAAGTACTTCCAGTAAAACCAACGAAAAGTGAAAGTAACAAGTCAAAGAAACACTCAATCCTTATGTAACTTAGATAAAAACAACGCAGCTTGTTGGAAAAGTTTGACATAAATGACATTATTGCCACCATTGTAACTAAGGGTCCCATATGTTGGCCAACCCATATATAAATGTATAAGTCATTTGGCTGTCATTGACGTGTGGCTGTTTGTTCATTCACTCCTTCAAGTCAAAATTGAGTGGACGTATAATCCCGTCAATGGCAAAATTGAGTGGCCGTATAATCCCGTCAGTGGTGGGTAGGGCTGCCACAATTAATCGACTCGTCGATAAGCAAATTAATATTTGTCTATTTTGAGATTCAATTTACTGTTGAGACATTGTTGACCTAAAAATTGGCAAAATATTCAGTTTTGTTGTTTTTTTTTAAATTAAAAATAATTAAAAATGGAAAATTTTGTCAACATTTAGTTCAAAAATGGTTTGCATTTAATTAGAACTATATATGTGTGTGTGTGTGTGTGTATGTATGTATGTATGTATGTATGTATGTGTGTGTGTGTGTGTGTGTGTGTGTGTATGTATGTATGTATGTATGTATATATATATATATATATATATATATATATATATATATATATATAATCCTTCATATCTAGGCTATGTAAATTTTGCATTATTTTATTTTTGTGAAAAATATGACGTTGATTCACATGATTTCTTTACAAAATGATTCTGTGGCCCCAGCCCGCCATAATTACACAAAAAAAATATATTCAATCTTTCACAATTTAACGATAAATCATAAGACGTGTGTATATCTCAGAGAGTTCATTTACTCTATACCTATTTTGAATGATAATATCACTGTCAGTCACGATACAGAAATTCTGACCCTCTTTAAAAATGCACACACGTTTCTAAAACATCATATTGATGTTTCATTTGATGTTGCACGATGCACATCTTTTTTTTTTTTAGGACAAAGTGTTTTTTTTTTTGTTCAACTACCCAGTCATCAGAGTTCATTCCTTACTTCCCTTTATATCCGTCTTTATCTCCATCAAGCCTGGTTGAGGTGTTTTGCTATAGCTCGCTACGAGAGCGAGATATGCGAGGACCTTTCCGAATTTCTTTCCTCTTCTCCTCTTTCCTCCTCCTCTTTTCTTCCTCACGCAGGATTTTCTGGAAGGCCTCAGCCGTGTGAAGCATCTGGGACCATAAGACCAAGATTCCTCAAATGAAATGGGCAACGTATATAATTTATAAAGAAAAATTCTCTTTTTTTTCCCCCTGTACATTTTTAAATGTGAAGAGGACTTGGACAAGTACTTTAGACTTTTGAATGGAAACGTTTCAGCTGTGGTATTTACTTTTAAATGAAAAAAAATGACCAAAACATTGAGCCTTATATTAAAAAACACACACCAAAATCAATTGCCATGATTCAATAGTAAATACTATAGGGGCATTGTGGTACTACTTTCTTTGGCCAACTGTGGGCAGTACAAGATAGTACAGATAGCTATCCTGTATACAAATGGCCACACATTTTGCCTGGCGATAAAATAGACCCGATTTCTTGCTCCATAGAGAATAATTTGGGACACTTTATAGTCGTTGCCAAATTTTGACCACTTACACTGAAAAGAAACATCCTCGAATTGAAAGCTAGTATTTGCCTTTGCTCTAAAAAAAACATAGTACTACTACACTTTCTGCTTGTCCCGTGCGAGGTCGCCACAGCCAATTAACTTTTTCTATATCACCCTGTCCTTTCCATTATTCTCCCCTAGGTCAATCCTTTAACCCTATTCCTTTGTAGTTCCCCCCTCAACATCCTTCTACAGGTATAAATAACAACACTGCATAAAAAAAGAATCAGTGTTGCTGTCACTCCTTCACATTGTTTCAGCTGCCTGTTATAATTTTATAGGTATATTTGATGCATCTAAGAAGGTTCTGAAAAGTCAAAAAAAGATCCCCAATACACAAAGATGAGGGAAGGAAAGAGGGGTTTATATTGATATTTTACTTACATCGTCTCTTTCAGTCCGATATGGGTTGATGAAATCTGGAGCCTTCTCTGTTATTCCTAGTTCCTGTGACATCTTCAGAAAAGACGTAGAGAGGAAAGTATAAATCAAATAAATAAATAAAAAATACAGATATTACTTAACTCATTGGCCGCCATTGATAACAATACAATTCATTTAAACTGGGAATGCTGATCATTTAGTCCAATTGACAGTGGTATTTGTCCATTCCAAATTCCACCCCCAGGGCCCCTGTCAATGGCAGTGAATGAGTTAATTTCACAAGATCATAGAGGAAGGAAATCAAAAACGTAACTGTGAATCTTGCAGAATTAAAAGTAAAAATACATGAAAATATGAGCATTTATTATTCATTTCACCACTTGGAAAGTGGAAAAAAAAAGTCTAAATTATTTCACTGTTGCTAATCAATGAGAGGATGCATGCAGAAGAGTCTAATAAAGAAAAATTGTGATTTAAAAAGCCGCTAGAGGTAGTTTTGGGGCCACAGCGCCAGCATGATGCTCCCATTGGTATGTTCGGGACTTAGGTTTCTCGCCAGCAGTTTTCATATTTTACCACACAGGTACGCGGAGAGCCATATACACCCATCAAAAGAGCCACATATGGCTTCCGACCCATAGGTTCCCTACCCCTATGCTAAAGTAAAGAAATGGAAATATCTTCTGTTCTTTAAAAGACCCTTACTTGGAATTTATGCTTAGGTCCAACAATATGAATCTGGAGTCACACCCGATTGTTATAGCATAATGTGGCTAGTTAGTTTATCAGCAATGACATCAATCCTGTTTTGACAAAGTGCTGGACAATTTTGTTTTCTGTTAGTGTTTATTTTTTTTCTATTTACTGTATATGTCTTCTATTCAAATTAATATAAAATACTCTGAAAAAAAATTGGTCATAAGGGTAAAATAACCCTAAAATATACAAAATGTAATTTTCTGAATGCACATGTCTAGCTTCTCAATATTTCAGTGCCTATTGTGAAAGTTAGTTTTGCTGACCTTACCAGTGTGAGGACATGTTGGTGAGCTCCTCCTGTGAAAACTCCTGTCTGGTTACAAAAATTCAGTCCCCAGCGCAGCAGACCTCCCCAATCCGTGTTGCGGTCAAAGTAATGGTGGACAATCCGTGGAAAACGCAATGCCACATCGCCGAAAAATGCAGTGTTTTCCACTATGTGGGAATAGGCTGTGCAGATGGATTACAAAAGGGTTGATCAGAACAAATAGCCAGGGCAGTAACAAAATACTCAGGAAAAAAAAGGATTGATGAAAGGGTGAGAATTCAGTGCAGTATGAGGGAAGACACAGTGATGGTTTGCATAAATCAACTAAGATGGTGATATTTGGGCCGTTGGGAGCCGCTCACTATGATGGAGAAGAACAAAAGGTGAGATTGACAGAAGCAATGCTTTAAGAGCAATGCTTTGTTGTTTGAATCAAACATATCAGAGTCGGTAAGGTAACGTTTGGAGAAAAAAAAACAGTGGTGCTGCTGCCTGGAAGTTAAAAGGTAAAAGTAAAGAAGGAATCAGACCTTCTTTGACTTTATCATCCAGAGGAAACGGGTCGTCAGGCAGCATGTTCGCTGAGACCAAGATTTGTTTGGAGTCTTCCAAGACCTGAAGAATAACATTGAATAATGATTACATTTTAAAAAAAAAAAAAACAACATTTGCTTTGAATTACATGAATGGAATTTGCATGAAAGATTTGTGCTAAAAGTATTTAAACTTTTTTTTAGAGACGGTTGCTAGCTAATAATAGTCAATAATAGCAATGTGAGTATTTGCATTCATGCTTTTTCTTTTTCAAAGCGTTTCATGTTGGGGTTTGTTGTTGTAGTAGTATTTTGCATTTGTGCTTTTTTATTTTTATTTTTGCAAAGCATCTGAAAGTTCTCAACTACTACAAAAACAGCATTTTTAAAAAACAATCTGGTTTGTCCGTTTCTGTCAAAAGCATCCAAAACGCCTAAGAAGCTCAAAACATAACGTTATATCCCAAAATAAATACAAAACATAGGGTAATAGTGTGATTTATCTGCAAAGTGTGTCAAATCAAATGTATTCAGTGTATTAACAAAGGTTTTGGGATGACGAATGCAATAGTATGTAACAGTCACAAATTACCTTAAAGAGACCTTTGAGCATGATGTCGATTATCTTATATTGCTGGTTAATATCATTGAGTTCAACTAGATTCTTCAATGCATTGAGCTGATCTTTCCTCTTGGTTTCGAACATACGCTTATCTGGTGAGAGGTGGTCAGGAGAGAAAACACCAATGGTCGGTCATAAGTCACAAACTCATAGTCTTCTCAAGTGGAATTTTCAAGTGTTCTATTTTTTTTCAATGACATTTGTATATATTTGAAAACAGATGTGTACTTTCTGCTTAGTATTTTATCAGAACTGGTTTACTACTTTGACCTTTTCAGATGATGCATAAAAAAGACAAAAAGCTAACGACAGCTTTAGGTGTCGATTGAATGACGAATTGAGTCCCGGGTTGACTTATTAAGCAGAAAAAAAGCTATGGCGGTTACCTAAAGGTATGTGAATGAGAGAGTATTACCAAATATGTTGCAATCTATTAAAACTCACTCATCCGTGGCCTTATTTTCTTAGTGTTGCCACTGCAAGAATCATTTTTGGCAAATACAATGTGTCATGTAGCAGTGTGAAAGAAAAAAAAGTGTCAGACACATCAAAATGGGTATTAGAAGAAAAATGACGATTGTTGCGACACTAGTTTTAATAGCTTATCCAGTCTATATTTCCTTGTTTCCAGAACCAAAGATAAAAAGTTATTCTCTTTCTTTTTTTTAAATGAATGATCAATACCAGCTCTCGAAGGAGTCACGCATTTTGAACATCGAATAAATACAGTACACAAGTGCTCTAGTTAAAAACAAAACATTTACATGCATACGTCAATGCACGTGTAAGCATTTGAAGGATACAGATTTCCAAGTTTGAGTCACGTCTGGGCCGCTGTTCGTCAGTATCTCCCGAGGTGACGGCAGTCAAGGCGGCCAGCGCCAGAAATGTTGTGCATAAACTCCACATGATCAGTAGCAGGATGTCACCTGAACAGAAAAATGTAAGAAACAAACTAATAAGCAACTTAAAAAAATCAGACACACCAATGAGACACTTTGCCTTGCTTTGTAATTTGTGCTTTTGCCTTGTTGTTTTACGGCGTTTGCGACTGTATTGTCTACTATAGGAGCGCCACATCGACACTCTCTAACGCTGCTTTAAACATATTTTGTTTTCATTGAAATTGAACCTATGGCTCGAGAGCCATATGTGGCTCTTTTGATGGGTGTATATGGCTCGCCGTAGTAAAATATGGGAACCGCTAGTGAGAGAGTCCCCCAATAGGAGCGTCAGACCGGCACTGTGGCGCCAAAACTATCTCTAGCGCTTTTTTAAAATCATATTATTCATCATTAGACTCTTCTGCATGCATCCTCTCATTGATACTCATTGATTAGCAACAGTGAAATAATGTTAACAAAAGAATTCAGACTTTTTTTAACTTTAAAAGTGGCAAAATTACTATAAAGAGCACATTTTCATGTATTTAAACTTCTAATTTCTGAGTATGGCTCTCAAAGAATAACATTTGAAAATATGAATTGTTCACAGTCTCTCTGTTAGTTCCCGTCCCCTACCTTAAGTAATCAATACCGAGAAATCAAACAACTAGGTGGTGAAACATCAGTCTTTGTATGTGAAGCTATTTTTTATTCTGAGGTACTAGTGAGAAACGGAGACATGCCGAGGAAAAACAGTCAATATGGAACACCAGAGGGCGGTCAACACTACAAGGGGGCTCTTAATGGAAAAATCTGATGTCTAGCACTTGCCTAATCCCTAGAGAAGATTGCTTTGGTACAGTACCCCCCACCCATTCCTTCTTAAAACTCTTGTCTCTTTCTTCTGTTCCAGTCCAACTGTCTCGTCATGCACAGCAGACGATTTTATATTCGCCTGCTACTTCCCACTCAGAGGCTTTTTGGGGAAGGAGGAATTGCAGATAAATAACTAAAAATAGTGCTTCATCAAATGAAGATTTTACGAAGGCCGAATTTCAAAGAAAATTAGCAGAAAAGAGGAAAAATGTGGAGGAGCAAAAAGAGGAGGAGTAGGGCGGAAGATAATTTACACAAGGCATGAATAATTTAGCATAGGCACAATCAGTGTATACTATGACAAAGTTAACTGAAGGTGACCAGGGTAAGAAGAGGGTAGCACTTTGCGAAAAGGATTAAGGTCATAAAGCTTGGTTGATAGAGAGATTACAAAAAATAAGAAGTAAAAAATGTATAGTAACTTGTGTGAAGAAATGGTGTCCAAATGGTGTTACATAAAGAGAATCACATTTGTTACTATAAGGCTGCATTTGAATAATACTGATGCCATCAAATATTTATCATGACATAAGGATTTTATAATTGTATAATATTAGCCTTATATAGCAATAAAACAACTTTATAATACATAAATAGAGTCAAGCACAGATGCCTGTGATATTGACTATTAATGATGTAATGGGAAAAGACCGGCAACCAACGATACTCACATTTTATACTAAAATAAATTGTCTACTTGCACTAAAGGCAGCAGGTCCCTGGAAATACTACTGCCTTTTATGGTTTTTCTCAACTATTACACATCATAACAACTAAATTCTGTATTTTCACTTGATTAAACAAGATTCTTTCTGCTGGAATGGACATAGTAAAAGTAATGTATGTCTTTAAAGGACACCAATCAATAGAAAGAAACAAAACCAATGTTTTTGCTGAACATAATTTCTACACAAGCCCTTTTCAGTGGCTTCGGTTAATGTAAATGTTTTAAGATTTCAACAAGAAGGTCACCACGCTACTGTATGTGTATTTTATTAATAGCTGATGCTTGCACTTTTGAATTCATGCCTTGGCTTTTGGCCAAAGCTTTCTCGGACTGAGCATTAAATATCCCATAGTGGTGCTTTAGAGCTTCAACATTAGCATATAATTGCCAAGAAGAAAGGAAATGGTCTCTTTCTAGATGAACAGCAGCTGGTTGTATTATTTGAGATTCCTGAGCAACTCAAATAAGTAGAGGTACGACAGATGGTTATAGGCAAGATGGTTACTGACTGCACCATTTAAGGACGTCAACACACTTATAAAATAAATGTGCTCATAAAGCCAAGTGAAACAATTACCCGAAAGGTATTTGCGATTGTACCATTTCAGAAGTCAACTGTATTTAGACCATGTACTATGTACATATATATTTAATACAACCAGCCATCTCTCTTACCAGGGCCCATCACTCATGAGCTACATCTACAGTTAGCTGTGCAACAAGAACAGATGGCTCGGGAGCCACATGTGGCTCTTTTGATGGGTACATATAGCTTTCCGCAAACTGTTGAGGTGAAATATGGAATGTATTTTTGCACTTTTATGAACTAACCAAAATTTCAAAATCAATAATCTACCTAAATTGTGTATGATCTTGAGCCTTGCTGTTTGGAGTTCCCATGTTCTCTCTGTGGTAATATTATTATTTGGAATTTCTCAACCAGAGCACATCCACACAATTGCAATTGCAAGCAATAGATTTTCAACTAGAGATAGGAAACGCTGGTTAACTCACAACATGATTTCCAATACAAAGCTCAGAATAATAATTATTTTACGATACAGTGATATGACAATCATCGGCACAAGAGTCAGGAAATTAATTCAAGATAATATAAATCAATTTTCATCCTTCTGCTGTGAATTTCAATGAATTTTCTCAATAGTACAATGTGCCGACTTCATTTGGATTTGATGTGTATCCTCATCAACCCGCTGCAAATTAGTTAACATGAACACTTTTTGTGGAAAACACTGCTAGTAAAGTGTTAGTACCGCGACATTGAACCCCTTTTAAAACGTTATATAGATTCTTGATGTGGGCGATAATCTATTAATACTAAATATTGCCATATATCACCACATTGTGACAACCCTATATGTACCTGAATGAATGTACATTTTGCACGGCCCGGCGGCTGAGTGATTAGCGTGTCGGCCTCACAGTGGAAGTCCTGGGTTGAAATCCAGATTGTTCCACCTCTGTGGAGTTTGCATATTCTCCCCAGGCATGCATGGGTTTTGTCCAGGTACTCTGGTTTCCTCCCACATTCCAAAGACATGCAAAGTAGGCTGATTGGACACTCTAAATTGCCCCTAGGTACGAGTATGAGTAGGAATGGTTGTCCATCTCCTTGTGCCCTGCGATTGGCTGGCCACCATGTCTGCCACATCTGGTTCGAAGTCAGCTGGGATAGGCTCCAGCAGCCCCGCGACACTCGTGAGGATAAAGCGGTTGAAGAAATGAGATGAGAGATGAATGTACATTTAAAATCCATGCAAATTTTTCCTCTTACCCGAATGGATTCTGCTTCAGTGGCTGCTCCAAATCCAAAGTGCGTTTAGCTTCAGGGCCAGTGGAGTGTGCTCAAGTCTCTTTCCAGGCGATGACAATCTCCTGTGGCGCAGGCTTAGTTAGTCTACTGAACAGAATTCAGATTTTTTTTTTTTTTTTTTTTTTGGGTTACATCAAAAAAAATCACGGATTTTTATTTTACAATGAAGAAGTAGTCGTTTCACCATACAGTTTAAAATCCCGATGATATAAAAACATGCATTCAATGTCTGAAAATACTCCTGCTCTCCAAATGGTTTAAAACTACATCATAAGACCGTCGAATGTCGATGAATCAAATTCTTAACCATCGATTTTCATTTTGTTCACTTATTTAGATCCTTAAATACATGTCGCAGATCTTTGCACACGTGCATTCGTGACAAAACGCCAATAGTTCACAGAAAGGAACAGTTTTGGTTCTTTTAGGGAGAGCATGATATTAGACTAAATAGATGGAAGTCGCTTATCACTCACCAAGATGACCCGTCAATCGAAGTGATCTCATCCAATCGCTACCTTCCCGTGCGAATCTTCAATCTAAAACCACTGAAAAGATGGTCAGGTAAGGCCCTTTTCTTTCTCTGTTGATAAACATACATAGCGTTGCGGTGGTTCATTTACATTTGGGCAGCACACTCACGACTGCTCCATTCCGCCGCTGCCACGATCGAACCGGCAGGGCTCCCTCCGACGAATGACAGCTCACGGCCGATGGTTTCTTTCCGGAGTGGTTAAAGCAAGACACCACTGAGGTTGTGTTCCTTTTCCGTATCGCCGCTTCCGCTAAATTGTTGGGAATATACCAAAATAAAACAAAATTCCACAAGCGATAAACAATACACTTTCCAGAATTGAATGACGTTTGGGTTTAAAAATATTCATCTATACTTGATAGTAAATTATCAAAGTCTTGATTATACCCCAGTTCACAATGTAATGGTACTTTTTTCAATGCATTATTAATTTGTTCTTGACATTAATTTGCAGTAATAAGAAGTACATATTTGCTGATGTAAATAAAGAAACCATATATAATTGTTATATTCTGATCACATGCATAACAGGGTTGAATGAGAGTGAGATATTACCCAATTCTTTCATTTTCCGTACTGCTTATCCCCACAAGGGTTGCAGGGGGTGCTGGAGCCTATCCTGGCCAACTCTGGGCACCAGCTGTGGAACACCCTGAATTGGTGGCCAGCCAATCACAAGGCACAAAGAAATGGATAACCATTCATGCTCACAATAATACCTTAGGACAATTGAGCGTTTTCAATTAGCCTACCATGGATTTTTTTAAGAAGAACATTTTTTTTCAGCTTTTAGTGGACATACAACCAAATACTGTATAAGAATACAAAAATAAGTGATAAATGCATGGTCACTTTGGAGGTGATCCACACTGTATACTAAATAATATCATGAAGGACAATAAACAATGAAATACTTTTAATTCAGTAAAGAAAATGGAATATCTGAAATTCTGACTCAATAAATTGTAAAAATTGGGGTTAGAATTCAAACTTTGTTCTCATTCAAGCTTCAGTGCCTGCAATAGAACCGCCCAAATTGCCCTATTACTTTGCTTTATGTAAAGAATAGCTGTTTTATATCGACTTACAACCTATTGTTTCACACAGCCTCTACCTTGAACATAAGAGGTCCATATAAGAGAACATCACACAATTATGTTTTTCACAAATGTGACACTAGTTATTCATAGTCTTTGTTATCGCAAAATGTAAGACTAACTAATACGAGTAGAAACTTGGCAAAATGCTTTTTTGAGCTGTCAATTTTCAAAGAAATCTTTCACTATTCATGGAAAAGTCGGACAGACAAATGGACACACTCCCAATATGTCTGAAATAGGAAAAATCAGTTAAGGAATAATAAAGAACTGCTGTGTCCCTTTCATAGATGGGATCTTGTTTTTTGTTTTGCTTATGAAAATTTTCCATAAAGGAGGGAGTAGGTATGCTTTTGTAACCTAAAATAAAACAAAAATCCCTCATTTGTGCATGAATGTGTTTTGCTTAGCTTTAGATTGGATGCAAGAGACTTTCACTTGAAGTTCAGGATACAAGATGTCACAGGGTAAACTGCAGCTGTCAAAAGGTGGCAGCGCGTCCAGGGACTCCATCAGCCTCTTAACTCTCTGTGTGTCATCCTCACTGGGGGGAGGCTCAAAGACACAACTCTGCATCTGAAGTAAAAAAAAAAGAAGAAGAACAAAGACAGAAAATTTAATTGAACAAAATTCAAACAAAAAGATCAGTGCTAAAGAACAAACATTACGTTACACGTTATCAAAAAATAGCCTGGGACAGGATGTAAAACCGTTCAGCCCAACATGACAAATGTGCAAAGGGAGATTAGAGAAGCTAAAGGCATTTTTTAAATAGGGGAAAACATGGATTGAATAGGAATGAACCATTGGATCATGCAACACATGTGATTCATTGGCTGCTTTCACGTGCCACACTCGTCAGGCAGTCAGCTACTTTGAAATGTGTGCCTGGACAGTACAGTTCATTCTGCCATGCAATTGGCTAGTGACCAATTTAGGGTAGGCTAGGATAGGCTCTCGCACCACCGCGACTATCGTGAGGTTAAGTGGGAGGGAAAATTAATGCATTTTTAAAATGATTTTAAGGCCATTTTTCCCCTACTTATAAAATGTGAACTTTTTTCTTTGCTCAAAATGCACTGTCCCACAAATTTTGGTGAAGTTGCAATTATTTGATGGTATTCAGAACCATTGACAGTAAGAAATGGAAATCAATCCATCTTTTACTTTTCTGGATAAGAAACTTTCAAAAAAAAAAGCTGGCATTCATTTGTATTATAGTCTATATTATCCAAGTGAAAAACAGACAGTTACTTACAGTATGTTCATAAACCTAAGAGCAAGCAGGAAAAAGTTGTTTATATGCCAGTTTACTGGCAGGTGTAGATAGCTTCCCCACAAAATGAGGTTTCACTACTACAGCATACAAGGAGATGAATTACAATTCTGTGTGTGTGTGATCGAGTGGGGGTAGAGGCGATGACAGAGCAAGACTCAAATCAAGTGTGCTTCACACCAATGCATGTCCCATTGTGAGAACCATGTCATGTAAACAAGCAAGCAGGCACTTGTGTTTCCGTAGTTCATGATTTTCAGGCCATAATTCTGTCACTCATCTTATTCTGAGTTAAAAGCATTTCTCTTGTGACACGTGAAAGTAAAACCAAATTCCGATCCAGCTGCTCTCCATTGTTATGTACTGAAAATGCCCTTGTAAGCAACTAATGGCATAATTAATATTAACTCGACATGCATTTTTGACAAGAACATAAATTTGAGACCTTAATAATGTAAGGAATATTTCCTCTGCAGCTAAACCAACTAATTACTAACCCTTCTTTTGCTTTTTGACTATCATTAGAGTTAAAGAAGAGATTTCATCAATTATTTAACATTTTTTTCTCATTGTTTAATCATTAATATCAATGAAAAAGAACTAAGATAACAAAATTATGCAGAGATCTGGGGGTTGAATCGCAAATGTCGGATTTCTTTCTTTAGGAGTTGTCGTGCCCATGAGCAAAATAAAAAGAACTTTACCTCGCTGCACTGGTTTGGGAATTAACAGAATACAACAGTGCTTTCACCTAAAGACAGCAAAAAAAGCTTTCAAAGATAATTGAAATGGCCAACACAGTTGTACAATGCGTGTAGCAGCAATTGCTGAGTGAAAGAATACAACAAATCCACTCCAGAATATAATACAGACACTTTCACGGTTCCCAGTTAAAGCAGTATCCTTTTTTTGCTATGATTCATTTTTACAATGGCAAATATAGTTACTATGACGACACAAAGTTCAAATTTTGTCTCATCTAACAATATTCTGAGATTTATGGATTGTCCTTAGGCATTAGCAAATTCGTGCCTAATTCTTGTTCATCACACGGATATGGGTACCTGTGTAAGTAGTACCCTGAGGGCTTGTGCAGCTTCCTGACTGAGTTTCTTAACACCATTCTTCTCTGCTGCATCCATCACTTGGAGTAAGTCCTTCTCCCACAGTACCACCTGACTGCCATGCCGCATGAACTTCACAGGACACAAAATAGACATGGCAAAAGAAATTGACTTTTATCTACAGATTTGATTTAGAGTGTACATATTGGGTTTCTTTATCATGGATGATACTTGAGGAAAGAAAATCCTCCATAAATGATTTGTTATTTGAAGGTGTGGGGTGAGTGTACCGGCTTACAAGTGTGATAACCCTGAGAATGGCTGGGTGCAGAAGGAAGCTCTCTCCTGAGCAATGCAGGGAATAGAGGAGGAATCGACTCCATGGCTGAGAAACCTCGTAATTGGCTAAGAACACACATAAGATAACTCTGAAAATTAAACAAAGAAAATGTGTATATGTTTTGATACACAAACTTTAAGGAATGAATGAAAATCAAACAATTTTGCAATGCTAAGAGAATCAGGAGGGACTCTATGACTTCTATGCATTCAAATCTTTGCAGTTTCTCTGATAGAAATTATTAATGTTGAAATCACAGAGAACCTTAAAATAAGCAGAAGAATTTGAAACGTAAAAACATGACACAGTTGATTTCCAAATAGGGCTAGCCTAAATGAATGAAGACTGCTAACCATAGATTAAGACTGTACTCTTTCACTATGGCGGAAAAATTTGGTTACTTGGGGTGGGTCTCTAACTGCAGTAATAGAATCCAACATTCTGGCATCGACTAAGATTGGGATATCAGTAATATTTACTGAAAGTTAATAAACAAAAAGAAATGTTACCTGTCTGAGGATACTTCCTCTGGAGGAATCCCAGTGCGGAACTTAGACAGTTGACTGAGGCTCGTAACAGGAGCTCATTTTTCTAAACGGATAAAAGAATGACATACTATTAGAATGCAATGTGACAAAATGTAAATCTTAAAAAGCATATCTCAAGGCTTGACAAATAAAATGCATATTGTATACTTAATATTGGCCCAGATACAAACAGAAATGAAAATGGAAACAGAAAAGCAGCAAGAGAACTGAGATGAGGACTTAATAATAAATGTCTTTTCTGATGAGGCAGTTCTTTCCTAAAATATTCAAGTGGGCCAGGTAGATATATTAAAGTCAGTCCACTTCTACACTAATCTTCATGTAGAGACAACAAGAAAAAATTTGGTAGCAAAAATAGATGGGGATAAGAGTGAAAAGGTTGTCGATGGTAGAGTTAAAATACATCACAAATGAAGGATGAGAAGGTGAACATGAAGAGAAGTATTGTATTTTTGCCTTCCAGCTACCTCAGGCATTCAAAGAAAGAATGAATATGTATGCAATGATTTTTTTTAAAGGGTGACTCACTGGTTTAGGAAATAAGGTCTGCCACTGATTGGTAATATACTAGTTTTTAGGTTGCATATCTTGCACCACTGACTAAATGTAACTTTACAATACAGTGCATTTGACAGTAAAGTGGTTTGTGCTGTTTTAGGCCTGATCACTGCAGAGTCCATACGCCTATAATCAAAGCTGGGCCCCCTTTGGTGGCATGTAAGTGGTGAACTGATTGCCCTTGAAATGACAGAAGCACATAAAGTATGTAGAAACAGTAAGAATTGTGTTTTGAGTTGGTAACCTGAAGACCAAATCTGTGTCCACATTCAATTAATCACTTTTATCCAACTATTAGGAACTTTGGTAATAAAGAAATGTGGATAATTTAGAGGAAAACATTCTCTTTCCACGACTGTAAATGGTATTATCTATGAAATTGTCAAAATCCAATAAGGGTATTGGTAATGTTCAGCATGCTTTCATTCAATAAATTCAAGCGGTTAATGAGCCTGATTACTGTGTAATGCTTGGAAGTTAAGCCTTAATGGTTTCATGTGATCTTCCTTTATAGATAGTATAAAAAAAGTCTTATTTTTTTGCTGCCTTGCCATGATGTCATTTCACATTTCCAGTGTGTTTGACCAACCAAGCCAGGGCCAGTGGTAACACATACTAATGCAGAGATCAAATATACTTCTCATGCAGCCTATCTTTCATTCCCTATTACATGTTGTTGTTTGTTCACGGCACTTTAAATATCCCGCTTTGTGTCTATGAGTACAGATGCTCGGTTTATGAGCAAGTTACTTTTCTTTTCCAAATAGCTATTTATTACCGCTGTAACGAGGCTGAAATATACCGTAGGGAGTGAAGAAATTGTCTAAATTTTGGCAAGAACTAGTAACAAATGAAAAAAGAAGCATTTTTGTAACTCGCGGCTGGCTTAATGCAGTACAGTGAGGAAGAGATTTACGAAGAGAGAAAGATTTACAAGCTGTGTTGCACTAAAATATAAACAGTAAAATATACAGGCTGTGGAAGAATTATACTGAATACCCAATCTCCCACCAAGGTCACACAACCTGTAAAACTAGTCCACTGAGAGCAATTAAAAGGCACTGAGCCCCTTTGGAGCCGAGAGGGTATAATGCACCATCTTCAACTTCCAGCGGTGTTTGACCAACCAAGCCAGGCCCAGTGGTAACACACACCAATGCAGAGGTCAAATCAACATTGAGTAAGGCTTGCAGCAACCGCAAGTAGCTGACTGAAAAAGAGAAACATAGGGTTAGATTAAAAAAAAAACCTCATGTACAGCATTATATATAAATATAGACACCTGCAGTTTAAAGTCAGGTGTGCTCTTATCACAGAATGTATGTTACTACAAACATTGGGAGCATATATAAAGACCAGAACGGAAAAAAAGCCCAATACACAGCCTTTAAATTTGTTTTACCGATTCTCTGTGCCTTTACAGATTGATTTGAAATTAAAATACATTGATACACACACTACAGGGAAGGGCTTAAATTTGAAGGTCCAAAAACTGCGAAAATTAGAGATTTGTATCATACAATACATAAAGAAAATTGAATTAAGATTTTGGATTAACGATACAGCACAATACAATAATTCTAATAATGGCATGACTGCATGTGGTCTTGAAAATGGGCTCATTTGTGCTCTGACATTTCGTTAGGGGGAATGACAATATTCAGCTTGTTACCCAGCAAGAGAGTGTCTGTATTCCTTTTCTGGATAACTATTCGCTGCAAAGCACTTTCCAGGCTCCAAGTAAGGCTTTTGTGGACCTTAAAAGAATGGAAGGATACAGGGGAAAGGGAACAGTAGAAAAAAGACTTAATCAGAGTTGTCACTAGATTTGGACTGAATGCTAATTGCAAAAAATAGGAATTGAACATAAGAAGATGAATATAAGAGACAGCAGTCTTCCTTATCTCATGTGTGTGATGTTTTTGTCTTGCTGTTCCTGTCTGTGTGTATTTGTAGCCTTATAATGAGATCTGTAAAGCTTCCACATGTACCTGGATTGAGTGCTCATGTTGCAAAGTAATGAGGGAGGACAGGAGAAGATGACTGCAGCACAGCAGGGCAGAAGAAAGAGCATCTGAAGAGAAGACGAATGGCGCGGAGGATGAGGATGAGGAGAGGATTGTCTGGAGCTGGTTCATCAGTTCGCAGTTGGAGAGTAGCATGGGGACAGCTGGGGAGGAGAAAGTGCCACATCACGTGTCAGCATGTACAGTACTCTAAATGTGTGGTTTCAGATCAAACACAGGCTTGTGTGTATAAGACCTAATCACCCAAAAACACTGAGCCACACTTAGTTGTTGAAACCAATACACAATAAGTCACTCTAACATTCGTTTATTTTCATTTAGTGTATACCAAACATTTATAATGTGGATGTTTCAATTCTGGTTAAATCTTTGGCTCTGTAATTCTACATTAGTTTTTTTTCCTGCTGGGGATTAGACATTTTATATATACTGTATATATTATTCAGAAACCAAAGTCTTCAGTTACGCTACATAATCAATTAAACTAGCAAGGTTTCCAGAAAAAACATTGAATTGTAAATGTTCAGCTAAGCAAGGCTAAATCCTCAAGGCAATTTTACAGCTTTGAGGAAATAGTCTGTGGAAAACTTTTTTTTTTTTTGCACCAGTGTGAATTTGTTTTAGTGTATAACAAAGAGCCAAACTACTAGCAACATCAGTGACCTCAGATGATGATCAAAATTCCCCAGACACAACCGAAAAGTCTTCTCAAATTAGTGGTTATGAGATAACTTGTTCCTCATGAGGCACTAACAAAAGGAACATATGTGCTTTTGTCCTTACAGTCTGACTTTACAATATATTGATTATTTATAATGTACTTTAAAATGATTCCCTTTAATTGGTGCATGATAAACCAGTTTCAAATGGTATTTTTGTTTTTTGCGCAATACTTGAAAGTATTATTTCAGTATGATGAATCGATTCTGTCAAAAGAAAGTCGAGTGGAGGAAGACGACTAAGAGAAATTTAAAAGTCTTAGAAAATGCACAAACACGTTGGAAAAAGAGAAAGTCAAACCTCTGTCAGTGCAGTGAGATGAACAGCGACTCAGATAGCAGTACAGGTAACTCATGGCAGGAACCAGGCTCTTTGTATTAGACTGATTCAGTTGGCCTGCAATATTACTCACTTACAGTACACACACACACACACACACACACACACACACACACACACACACACACACACACACACACACACCCAGAAATACAAGATACAATATAAATCGGGTCATCTCTTTTTTATCTCCAATCACTGTGAACGTGGCTATTACGTAAAGAATGGTGTGATGCCGCCGCCAAGTAGAATTGTTAATAAAGTTAATTTAAAAATGGCAAGCTGGAAAATCTGAGAGAAAATGGCTCTGGCAATAAATACAAGATTTAAAGCCAAGACATTACAATTAGTCATCAAGGGAATATGCGATTTTAAAATCAAGTCGCATTTTCCTAGAGATTTAGAAACTGTCCTCATTTCTAATCAAGACCCTTAATGATCGTAATCTTTACCTCATGGCGGAATTCCAGGTGAATTTAGGGACATGTCATAAACATCAGTCAATAGCAGAGACCACAGATGAATTAGATATATTTTGAGGTCGATCTGTCATGGGCTCTAGATAAATTGTTCTCCATGTTTTGGTGGTGGCTCAAATTCATTCATCACATGTAGCTTGCATGTTAATTGCTTACCAATGTTTGAGGGAAAATGCCCATTGCTGACTCTCTTGGTCAGTAAAGCACACATGCATTTGTGTTAGACACATGAGGACATTAGTGATAGGGGTTTGTCATTTGTTTGTTAATCTTATTATAGTGTGATTTACCCGGAGAGTTGTTTTAGCCTCACCATGGTATATCAGTTTGAAGTGCACTTCGTCCATGTTGCTGGAGGGTGTGGATGGTGGTTTGCTGGCAGCTTGGGTTACACAAAGTAGCCTCAGCACTAGAGGGAGCGAATTAACTGGAAGAGCAGTAATTAAATAAAGTAATCTTTTTATGCAGGTTTTCTTAGACAATAAGACAACTGAAAATACTGTATGAAAGTAACAATTACAATTTTTATCGACCATTATACACCACCTTAATCTACAGTAACCTTTTAGTGTTAGGTGATTAAATGAGGCGCAAGTTTCTACAAGCTATCATTTTTGGGTACAAAGAAATGTGTGTTCATTGCCCATAAGGAGAATTCAATATATGTGCATGACATTAAATAAAATTGAATGAATAGATTTTGTGTGTAAATTATGTTGAATCTGATCCGTACAATCTAGTCATTAATGACTGTCATCCATATATGCACACAAAAACCAAGATGTGATTCTGTTGCCTACCTTTTTCACCATGTTTCTGTCCATATTCATAAGCCATCCTTTCAACACTGATTTTCTGCAGTGCCTGGAGCAGTGCAGGTTTCAGATTGGTACACAGGTCTTCCTCAAAGTCATTTTGACCATCTAAGAGAGTCGTGAGAACTGACAATGCTCGCTCTGCAAGTGAGGCCTCCCTGTTGCAAACTATGTCCTTTATGGTGAAACAAATCAGGCAGAGAGAAACAGAGCTTTGAATCTCATCCACCATTTGTTTGCCCAATTAAACATGGTGCAACAGGTTGAAATAAAACTAAACAGAAAAGGATTTTAATTTTCAACTATTAAAAAAAGGTATTATTGCAAGTGATACAAAATCACACTCCACGACAACAATGTTTACTGAGATGCAAAACGTATGTTATGTATGTTATGCTATTTCAAAAAGTCACCAATCCTACTTCTGTGTTATGTTAAACTCCTATTTTTAACAATACTTCTGAGGTCCCAATATATCTTTATTCTCACCAGGAAGATCAGGATGACAGACGGGTACTTCTTTAACAGAGACAAGAGCTCCACAATGTCTGTGCTGTGCTCCTGTTCTGGCCCTTCGCCGGCACACCTTTCCTCATCAACATGTGTGTCTGTCTATTTGAAGAAATAAAGTAATAATTAATAATGCTAATATTTGTTTATATATATATATATATATATATATATATATATATATATATATATATATATATATATATATATATATATATATATATATATATATATATATATATATATATATATATATATATATATATATATATATATATATATATATATATATATATATATATATATATATATATATATATATATATATATATATATATATATATATATATATATATATATATATATATATATATATATATATATATATATATATATATATATATATATATATATATATATATATATGTATATGTATATATGTATGTATGAAATACATCAGTGATTTTGTACCATTGTCGCCTCCGCATCTATGGACTGCGCTTGTTTGTTCAACCAAAGTTCCAATACGAGGGCCCCAAATTTTTCTTTTAGCAGAAGATTGCCACAAATGAAGTGAAGGAGGGCTGGATGGTGAATGTAGAGCGATGAAAAACTTTGACAAGAAGAAAATGCCTTGTAGATGCAGTCCAAAGTAGCCTTAAGTACGTTGGAGAGAAAAGGTGACAAATTGAATTAGTGGGGGCTTGTGGTGCCATATGAGACACGTAGCTTTCATTCAGACAAAAAAACCCAGATAAGCTTTTTAAGAACTGAGATGTGAACATATCTATAACCTGCCCAGGCAGTGACTGTTGAGGGTAAAAAAAAAAGTCAAATAAATTTATCAAAGTAATGTTTGACAAATAAAACTATTTATTGTTTAATATATTTAATATAGTTAATCTAAATTCTACAAACCACTTGTTTATTAGCATTTAGTAGCACCTAAGACCTGATGTATTGGTGATCATGACATTTAATTGGTTTGTCATGTAAACCGCATTACCCGTTCAAGTGTGGTGCTCTGATCCTGTGTTAGGGCTAGGAGGTAAACACACGCTCGCAGGACGAAAGTAGGGAGGTTGCAGCTACCTTCCTCTTGCACTGACCGCAAGAACCATACAACACTGGAAAACACTGTTTGGTCTGGAAGGAGCCTGCTTCACACATACACACATGAAACATATATCACACATAAGACACATGGGACACTTATACCCACAGTTCCTAAATATAACATTATACAGTAATACCTCACTACTTTGTGGCTCGACTATCGCGGATTCACTGCACCGCGGCTTAGATCCGCCAAATATAAGATTTATAAATCAAACAAATAAAAGTTTATAGTGTCGGAAAATAATACAAACATGAAATGGGGGAAGAAAGTTAAGCTCCAAATTCCAGAGTATTTCACTGGCCACTAGCAAGCAGTGTCTACCTTCAGAAGTTAAATAATAGCACAGAGAGGGTTTTAAAAGTCCAAATAATATTAAACAGTCACCATAAAATCACTGTCCTTAACTCATGTCCTTAATTCACTTATGTCAGCAGGTCTTGGAACCTATTAAGCGATAAACGAGGTATTACTGTAAAATACTGAGATTTTTTTTCTGAACCCTTACACTCGAAAAATGTTAAACCTACGTCAATATACTAGATAAAGACTCTTGGATTGCACCTGGATACTCTTTGTGAATGCACAAAACATGGTGCCTAATCAGTGTGTATGTACCTGTCTCCTTGCTGGAAGGCGAGGTGTAGTATTATTATCAGACAATATTTAGTGGCTCTTTGGCCTTTATAATCACACAGTTGGAGCCCTGGAGATTCACAGAGCAAAGTCGGCCAATCTGAGAGTCGACAGCAAAGAGAGGAAAGATTGTACTGCAGGAGTTTTTCTATTTCTTCTGCATCTGTGAGTGGAAACCAAAGAAATGCAAAAGAATTTCAATCATGCAAGAAATATATTAACCCAAAATTTTTTTTCTTGAATTCTGATGTGAGGTTCTTAACTAGATTTTTAATGAAGCGAAAAAGCAGAAAAAGTCAAGAGACATTTAGAAATGCTTAAAATGTCGACAAAAAATGTTTTTTAAGAGATAAAAAAAACATGTATCTAAATTCAAGAAAAAAAATACAAAGGAGAAATGGCAGTTCAGATTGGAGAATAAATACTGAGTATAGGGAGCAGTTGTACATATTATGGAAGTTTTATGACATGTTTTTACCCTGCATGTTTTTGGGATATGGCAGTAAGCCGGAGTACCCAGAGAAAACCCATGCAAGGAAATAGATGCAAACTCCCCAGAGGAAGGATCAATTCCTTTATCCCAAAATTGTGAAGCCAATGTGCAAACCACTCGTCCATCGGGTCGGCGTAGGATTACAACATAATAACATAATAAAAAATGAGAATGGTTGATGATAAAGTATAAAACCCACACTATTATTTTAAGAAAACATCATCTTAGAATCGAAGAGTCAGAAACTACAGATCATCAGGAAACAACTAGGTGGACATGCGCTCAGTGTGGTGCAGTTGTGTGATTGTACCCTGCTGGTTGATGCCAGGAGTAGAGGATGACTGGAAGAGCAGACACATACTGAGTTTATGTAGAAAATCACAGCACGCTGCATTTAAAGTTGTATTTCTGTAAAAAAAAAAAAAAAAAAAAAATGAATGAAAATAAATATTAAAATATGGAAATCAAGAAAGTGCAGGGGACTTACATTTATAAATACAGAACATCTGAATTAAACAGGGCACATAGAGCATTTTGAAAACAAAGAAATAATGAGATGTGCAGTTATTTCTTCTGTTAATATGTAGTTAGCTAAGGTGCATTCATTAGAGTTAAATTTTGCTTTCTCTTGATTTGACTATGACACCACAAAAACACTGAAGAGAAGAAAACTGTGTCGGTTTGTATAAAAATGTTTGTTTTCTAATCGAGAGAACTGATAAGTTCTGACTTTCTGGGGGAAACATTGATTAGAACATTTACAAATCAAGAAATTGGCACACAGATAAATAGATCTTTTGGCAGCAGTACTGTTTTGTACGTTACGGTTTTCCTGTTACTGTGTACCTGTTTCCCACACAAAACATTCCTTTGTGTTCCAATGCCAGTTTATAGAAACCAGATGATGCTGTGGGGAAGAAAAGGACAATGAAAATGAAAAAAAAACATAAAAAGAAGGATGACAGATATGCAAGCAGTATTTTACAAAGTAAATTACTATAACGCTGTGGTTGCGACTTTTGAATTGTCAAGAGATGACATGATTTGTTCGCCACTATTTTGAAAGGGGATGGCCTACCAGACAACCCATTTAATTTTTATGCAGATATAATACTAATTAAACTAATTGAATGAAAGATAAGCATCACATAATTTACCAATTCTAAATCACAAATGTCCACTTCCAATGGTCCTTCAAAACGAGCGTTTCAAAACATTTCGTCTAATTCATACCAAACCACATACTACAGATTTGATGCACTAAATTGCAAAAAAAAGTGTCTTTGCATTAAGTCTGAATCGTTGCCAGGAAAAAAAATCAAATTAGATAACTCTACAAGGTCAAAGTCTGACCAATAATTGCACATTTAAGGCCCAACTTTCAAAATATTCAAAGGCTGAGCTGTAGAGATACTATTTTATTCATATTTGATCAAGCTCTTATTCCAATATATACGTTTCCAAAGCCTCAAGTCGCCAACCACCTATAACAGCCTTTCAGTTAATACCATGAATGTCCTGATCCTATATTTTAGTTATTAGATTATGATGGTCAGGATGAGTTCATTGGCAATAAATGTTTGAACAGCAATGTTGCCGAAAAAAAATTAAAAACACATTTGTCATTGGTCTTGATAGCTACCCTAAAAACTATAATGTAACATGCACATTGAAAGAAAATACCGGTAAAGTTCTTCGTACCCATCTTATTTGCAAAGGCCGTCATGACAGATGGAAGGAGGGTGAATTGGGAGGACAAGATTGAGTAGAAAAGCTGTAATATTTGAGGATTTGGTGCACATTCACACATCCTCTGGAAACACATACACACATCCAAATGAAAATTTTACAAATTTTTAAAAGAAACTTGACATTTGAATGATAACATAGATGTTTGCAATTCTCCAAGTGTGTTTGTGGCCAACACTCACAACAATGGTGGGTATCAAGACGGAATCACAAGACTGCAGGATGCATTGGCACAGAGAAGCCAATGAGTCAGGGCCATTGCTGTTCTTCGATGGAGCTGTGAATGTGTTCTCCTTCAGAAGAGGATCTGATGCACACTCCACAGCCAATCTTGAATGTAAATGAATGACAACATGTCAATGCCACATTTGTAGAATTTGTATGATTTTGCCTTTATACATCACCTCATTTGATTTTTAATGACTGATTTACACTTTCTGATTCAAATACTTTAGCTTTTAAAAACTACAGATACCGTTAAATTCTGTCCCTGAAGATGATTTACTAGGCCACATGTATTGCTTTCAAACAAATAATGCCCCAAAAATATTTTAAACTATTACAATTATTGAAAAATAGCTAATTACATTTAATATAATAATAAATAAAACTTTTACTTCATACTTTTAAGTCATTTATTGCCACTGACACAGACACCATTTCAATTGGCATTGAGTGAGCATGTTTCAATGCCATTGACGGTGATAATGGTCCAATTCAATTGAATGGGGTCAGTCAAGATTGATTGGACATGATGGTCAATGCAACCAATGAGTAGTGGTAGTATGGCTTGTTTCTAAATAGCCAATCCTATTACTTTTTTTAAGCCTGGATCTCAAATTGGAGGTGTTAGAGCGAAAACAGTTACAATTTAAAAAAAAAATATTAGAAAAGGTTCTGCACAAAACTGTATATCCCCAAAAAAGGAATACTATATAGGTTAAACCTCATATGATTAAGTTCATGATGTTATTCTGTGTACTTAGCTTGGAATGTCTGCTAAAATATACCTAAAGCAATGTAAACAAAACAAAAACATGTCCTTAGAAAATAAAATAAAAAACACACAAAATGAGCAATTAATTCAACTATGCAAAGATGTAACTTTTGAAGTTGACCTGCAAGCAGCTTGAAAACAGAGCAATGACTGGAGCAGAAATCCTTCTGACAAAGAGAACAGGCTATTGCGCTCTGATTTTTCCAGACCAACCTATGGATATAGAAAAGAGTGATGAAAAATAGTTATAAAATGGCTGAATCAGTTACCAGCCATTTATACAGTCCATTATAGTGTATACAAAATTAATATATCCTTAGATTGGAAAAGATTTCTAAAATAAATGAAGAGAATTTATATTCATTCATACTTCACACAAATTCCCAACTTTACTATAATTGGGTTTGGTGGATTTCTAGTTAGGTTTCTTATTAAAATGTACATGCTTTGTATGACAACTTAGCCTGTAACTTTAATCAAGACCTCAGATATATATGCAAACATTTTATTATTGGTTGTTTTTATATATACTGTATGTATTCTTAATAGATTTGAAAATGAACTCACTCTGCTTTGGTGGCTATTAGATGTGGGTATTGGAAGCTCAGAGAATCTTTTTGTGATGGCCTGAACTAGTCCTTGTAAATCCTGGTATTGGACTGGTCTGGCCTGGTGGTTCAATCTGGAGAATTTAATCAACAACAATTTACATCAAACATAAAATAAGACATTATGTAATAACTTAGTTTCTCTTAATAACTCTAGTATTCTTCAATTCAGTATAATTTTTTGAAACACCTCACATTTTTCTGACCATACTCTGACATGCCCACTGAAAAACACACTGAAACTATATATAACTAAAAGTAGTTATCGGTAATATTGTGAAAATGAAAAAAAAGTGAATATTAATTCTGATGCTATATTCACACTGCAATGCTAAATGTTTTATTCATGGAAGCAAAATGTCAGATTAGTCCAGATACTTGCAATGTGCATTAAACAGGGAATTAGTGTGTAACCATTAAAGAATTTAGTATTTTTGTAATCATAAACAAAAAGAAGAATATATGCACAAGATGAGATTTTATGAGGTACACCTACATTTTATGGTTGCTTTACTCAGATTGTGTACTTGGCACGAGAATGCGTAAATAACAGATTTAGGGTTTAGATCAGGGGATGTTGTTGTGTTTTCTCAACTATAAGCTTATGAGTCTCTTTGAGACTCCTTTTTGATTAAGGGCTGTACAGATAAACCTGACTTGAATTTGAATGGCTAGGAGAAATGTGGTTAGCAGCAAAAAGATGCAGTTGTGCACTATTCTGCCTTGCATACACACAGAAGAATATGGCCCTTAGTGAGATTGTACACTGTCTCGTAAACATGTGCTGAGAAGAGTTGACTACTGTATAAATGCACTTTTTCACATTGAATGATTGGTTTCTTTGTCATCAGTCCTCAAGGTCATCGCGATTATATATAGCTTTCCCTTTTTTAAAAGAAAAGTGCCCTTGAAATTTAAAATGCATCTTCCTATCATGAATGTTGTACCTGAAGAGGCCGGCAGCAGCACTAGAAGCTTGTGTAGCAACTCGTAGGCAGGAAGAAGAAAGTCCGAGAATCACAGCTTGAGAAACTGCTACAAATGCTGGAGGACTAAGGAATAAGCGCACGTTTGTGGACTCCCTGTGCAAACACACACACACACACGATGATCTATTATATTTGATTGAAGATTACACAAAAAAAAATTATGATATATATATTTTTACAGTATTAAAATCTTTTATTCTTTATTTCTGTGTTTTTTTGGTAAATGCTTTAGCAGTTCACAACCAAAGATGATGGATTTCTCTTTAAAAAATAAAGTAATCCATGCGCTTTTCATATTTTATTGTAATGTAAATAGATGGCTATGAATAGGTTACACAAAACATCTACACGCTTAACTGTAAATCAACTGATATTATTACATATCAAATGAAAATATTATTAATCATACTAAACTGGCCATTAAAACAGGACATACTGCTCTCAGAAACTATATAAATCATGTGAACTTGCTTGTTGTTTTTTCATATCAACAAATTCACCTATTTACCAGGAAAAAAAGGCACAAAGAGGGAAAACACATACTATTGACATTCCAAATATTGATGTTTGAAAGGACTACATTATGCAGCAACAAAACTATATCTTGCTGATGCCACAATAGTAGCCTACCTTTCAACTCTTCATGCATGTGCACACCCACACAGAATAAAACGTTTACAACTCCTCTATGCCAAGTCTTAACTTAGCCTTATCTTAAACTGATCTTCAACAGCACACACAGTGGTTTACTGTGATACTCTTCATTTTAATGTGACTGCTGTCTTATTACTTTAATGTAGTTTTGTTTGTATAATACTGTAAGAGTACTTGTTACATTTTACAGTGCCACAGCTTTGAGAACACTTTTTCTAACTTATCTGTAACTTGAGAGCAGGGAGACATCTAGTTGAACTGTGACAACCTTCCAAAGATGCTGATGATATATAAGCAATTGTGAGACAGCAGATAGTTCATTTACAAACAAAAAATCTGGCACGTTGTAACATTTACTATAAGGCAATGAGTATTTTCATATCATTTCAAAACGATTTTTGCTACTGAGCAACCCCACCTTTCCAGTATCTTAGTGAGCAGCAAAAGCCCTTGCTTCAGCACATCCACGTTGGTTAGATTCTCCGCCTGTTTCAGACTGCGCACCAGGGATTCAATACCTGCACCAAAGAAAATGCACCCATGTTACATCACAACTTTCCTGAAAAAACATTTACATAATATGGCCCAAGGACCAGGTACAGCTTCTACTGATCTATAAGACAAAAGGCTCTACTTCCACAAGTGGTATAAATGCGCTTCGCAATGAAACACAGCACAATGAGATTTTTATGTCAGCGCAAAGCTTGCATATTTCAGTTTAATTGAAAAATGTAGTCACGGGCATCCAAATATTTTTTCTTACTAAGTGTGTATGGTCGGATGTTTGAATAAAGTTCAAAGGAAAAGGAAAATGAATGCTGATACAAAGCTTCCTCACCATAAACTGAGTGACACTGGGATGTGAATAGAGGCTCTTCAATCAGTAACACCAAGCAGCTGTAGACAGACCACAACAGCACCTCACTACTTGTATTAGACAGCCGGTCAAAGAGAAACTCTGTAAGCAAGCAAAGAAGGAAAAAAGAGAGAAAGAGGAGTGAGGTACTGGCACTTTAGGTCTTGGAGCAACTTTATTTTTAATCTATATATGTGCGTGTTACCTGGTATGCTAGCTTTGATGAAAGGAGTACTGTATTGAATGGGAGAATGAACGAGAATTGATGCAATACATTTTGCGCTGGTCACCTGCAATGTATCATCTCCACTCAACAGTAACTGGAAAGAAGGAATTGCCATTGTTAGAACTCCCCAACCACATTACGAGATAAAGTTCTGAAAATGGGTATTTATGCATCCAGCAGCATTGACAACCTGAGATTGTCTTTCCAAAGTTTTTTCTGTGCGACTGCGGTGTACATATATGTTTTGAAGGAAGGGTTTGCGTGGTAAAAGAAAATGAGCGTGCATTACGTGGGATTTCCTCTAGTTAACATATTATGTTGTGTTTTTGGCTCATTCGATGAGAAGGCATGCCAATATTTTCTCACCAGTGAGTATATCTATGTATTAGGTCTATTATATAAATGCACAAAGTCATCAATTAAAGTCTCATGAGCTGTTTTTTGCCATGTGACTCAACAAAAGATAAACTAACTCCATCATTTGCACATTGATTTCCCAGACATCGAGTAAAAATATTTACCCAGAGCAGAAACCCTTGTTTCCCTTTGCAAAGACAGATTAATCCAGGATTAGACTTTCTCAGTCTCCAAATGCATGTTTGGGTCATACAGGCCGGATGTTTGAACAGAGACCTTTTTCAGGATGAGTGGGAGATGGCAGTGATCTGGGGTCTGTTCCTCTTGGCTCTGGCTTGCGTTCTGACTGATGGAAATGTGGATGTTCTGATCCTGGTTGCACATGGGCTGATCAGTAGAATCGCTCATAAGAACTGACACTGCCTCTCCCCACTGCACTAGAAGCCACAGAAGAGCTAAAACATTGGGAGAGCCATGATCAGAACAAATAATGATGTCAATGAGACGTCACACAGCACATTGAATTATTCTTAGTTTTACAATAAGTTTTTTTTTAAACTTTTTAATGCGGAAACCATATTTACCTTAGCAACTGTAGCTTGGCACTTGGCAAGGAAAATCCTACAAAATCCTAACACTGACAAGAGTAAGCCCATTCTCTCCCCCTTTTTTTATATGAAATCATTATTTTCTTTTTTATTCAAATTTGTCAGGGTTGTTAACCGTCTGTACTTTTGCTCCATCCAAAAATGTATTAATTTTTAGATTGAATTTACAGGAACTTTAATTATACTCCAAATGACTAGCCATGGGACCAACGATTGCCGCTATTGGTTGGTGTGAAGCAAACAAACTGTCATTCATTCATTTTCTATACCACGTATCCTTGTAAGGGTTTGTGATACTCACCAATACAATTGTTAATGAGTTGTGGGCAACTGGCATTGGAAAAGGTCTGTACCAACAGGACACAAACTCTATCTCGAATGGTGATTGGTAGGGACTGGGCTGCTGAGCCACCATTGGCTCCCAGCAATTTGAGCCACACATAGACAACTGAAGCCTTCACCACTTCATCCGGATACAGCAAAACTGAGCAGAGGCGATCAAGCAAAGGCACTATACGGCAAAGATGGAAGAAAAACAAGTTAGGTTCTAAAATGTTCACAATTAAATAACCAAGTAAACTGTGTTGGTGAAACTGTGGATTAATACTGTATCACTACTGAAATATGCCATTTCAACTGAATAAAAAAAACACAATAATTAAAAAAGGGTATTTTTGTTTGTGTGTGAGTGTTTATTCTGTGTGGGCAGAAAAGAAAACTATTGGTAGCAAAGTGTAGCTGTTAATTTCCAGTTTAACAAGACTGTGTGACCAAAACATGCCAAATGTTGCCATTAAGAGGAGTGGGGTGTTTCAGCTACAAAGAAGAGTGGCAATTCAACATACATCCGGGGATAGAGGTTTCTCGAATCAGAGCATTAATGACACCCTCATGACTCTTCTTCATGTGATGAGAGAATGTGACACTCAGAATGGCAAAGCAATTGTGTCAGACAAAAAAAATTCCAACAGATAAAGGACTGGCTCTACAGGTGACTGTCTAGTTCCCTTCAAAAAGAGTGCATTCAGTCAAAGCAACTTCTCTGTCCGTACCGCACATAGCTGGAACTCAATACCAATTAACATATGTGAACTCCCGTCTCTGAATCTCTTCCCCAATCATCTTAAAGCCTGCTTATTAGACGAACAAAATTGTGATCACAACGCTATCTAAAACTGTGCTGCGTATTCCATGAAGTAGATCAAGCCAAGCTAGGCTTCCAGACATGTTTGATTAAACCATGGAATATGAGGCGACCAAGATGAGATTCAGGAACAGCAAAAAAAGGGAGAAGTAGAGGGAGGAGGTTGATGAGAGAAATGGTAGATGGAAAATAGATGGAATGTGAATAAGACAAAGCAAAATTAGTGGGATCTTGACAGGTTTCATATACATATATACACATACATACATACATACATACATACATACATACATACATACATACATACATACATACATACACACACTTTGTTCCCCAGTTCTTAAGCAATGTGAGCACACTCGTGATGATTTAAAGTGTGACCTGGTAAAAAGGTGTAAAATTTTGTCTAGATCTGCAAGATTAAAATACACATAGAAAAGGCGATTGTGTGACATCGACTCTGTGTTGTCAGTGTAGGGCTGTTGTTGCTAATCATAACAGCCCCACAGAGACATATTGAGTGACAGGCTACAGACAGACATACAGCATATAGTCAATAAGGGTAGCCTGCATCTTAGATCAGCACCAGGCGCCTTCACTACAACTTGAATAGATAGAATTTACTATATGCTCTAAAAAAAAAAAAATCAGGTGGCTTGAACATATACCCTGATACAGTAAATCTGTCTGTTTACATATATATATATATATATATATATATATATATATATATATATATATATATATATATATATATATATATATATATATATATATATATATATATATATATATATATATATATATATATATATATATATATATATATATATATATATATATATATATATATATATATATATATATATATATATATATATATATATATATATATATATATATATATATATATATATATATATATATATATATATATATATATATATATATATACATACACACACACGTATATATATAGATGTGTGTGTAGACAGACCGATTTACTGTATCAGGGTATATGTTTAAGCCACCTGATTTTTTTTAAATGTGTCTTCAAAGTTTGTTTGGTTTTATTCATTTTCTATGGTGTATCTGCGGTTACTAGTTGAAATGAACACGAATTTTGTAAGAACGCAGCAGACATGAGTTTGGTTATGGAGATAGAGGTCTGAGGGTGACAGCAAGTTTATCTCAGAGGAGTTGGAGCGTAATCAAAAAGGGCAGCAGAGAGACAAAATTGAATGAGGACAGAGAAAATGTTACGATATAAGAAATATAAATCTGAAAAGCAGACAGATTTACTGTATCAGAGTATAGCAGCATATAGTAAATTCTATCTTTAAAAGGGCTGCAGTCTGTTGCAGTCAATAAGTCATAAATAAAAAGGGAAGGATGTATCAGACTCAAACGATAGTTTATGCACAGAGGAATATCTTTTCAAATGCATAATTCAAAGTTTTAGTGTGCTTCCTTGAAAAGGAGTAAAAATAATTTTATTCAACCCTTGAAGGGGTTTTATGTTTTTTGCATGTGCCTTTTAGGGGTTCAGATCACAAAGTTTTTTTTCATTTAGCCTGTAAAAGACTTTAATACACTTGTGATGAAGGGTTACACTTAAGTAATACACTTTGAGTAATGATCATTATTGTAAAGTTTTATTGTATTTTATTTCTGTTTGTTTATTTAGTATTAAGAGAGAGTGAACTATCATAATGTGAGTGAATCTGTTTAACATAAGAGCATCCTATCTTTTTGATATATATGTAAGGACCTCACCATAATGTGTCACCAGAGTAAGAGCCACACAGGGAACTGCTTCCACCAAACTCCCTAAGAAGTTGAACGTTGGCAAAAATCCCTTCACATTGAGCTGATCAATCATCTACAGCAGTAAAAAAAAAAAAAAAAATTAAATCATAACTCAACCAATAATATTTGTTAAACAGAAAGAGAACAATATACTCTATTCTGGCATATAGTACTTAAATCTATATCAGTGTGTTATCTTTCGGTCATCGATTCTAATATTTTCCACCTGCAGTGTCATTCTTGCTGTTTTTACCACTATTGCCTCCCCCAATGGTTATACAACAGCAGCAAGGGAGACATCCAAATGTTGTGCTTACAAAACAACTGTGGGAGGCTGTATTGTTGTTTGCAAAAGTGACGCTACATGTTTTACAGTACTGGGCATACATATGTACACAGAATTTATATTTTATATAACTCTCTAAATGACTTTCTTACCTGTTTGTTGATGTGATCCAAAACATAAAGTAGTGGCATCTCACTCCTCAGCTCCAAAAGTAACAGAACCAGAACTGATTGGAAAATAGAGGCAGATTTCTTTTAGTATCCCGAGACATGTGGATAATTAATATACATCTCACCTAACAATGACTTTAGGGTTGATTTTGAAATTGCTTATTTGTTTCCTCTTTTTTTTTTTACCAATACTCCTACATAGTAACTACTTTGTGTCTGCATCAGCTGAGTTTTCCAAATCTTTACATTTTCCAAGTTATAAGAGCAATATTTTATGAAAATCGGTTATCAAAAAATGTTGTGCATGCTTTCTTATTACCTTGATCCACTTTTTCTAGAGTGGCTGGGTCCAGGAGAGTGTGAAGCATGCCTGACTCAATTTAAAAAGATAAAAGAGATAGCAAAGGTGAACTGTATGACGTTTACAGTGGTGGACATGATGTGTGTTCAATATCCTTGTCTCTTAACTGATTTCCTCAATAGCCTTTGTTGTGTTTTGTTTTGTGGGGGACATTGTAATTGTATATAAGAGAAGGTCAGTGTAAGGGGTTAGTGATAGTGATAGTTTTTCATTTAAATTAATAACATTTACTTTAAAGTTGTTCAATGTGTTTGTGTAATTAAAACTCGATTATGGGAGGTATAGTATATAAATCATGCAATGGAAGGAGATTGATTGTCTTTTTTTGGTCTCCCTATTAGTGCAATGTAACTTCTTACCCAGCAAAGAATTTATAAAATGCATTGAGACTTGGTGATCAATTTGGAGCATCTGTCTCAAAACTCCAGGAGAACACTTCAGAAATCCACCGACAGCAGACAAAGCGTAAGACTTCCTAACTAACTGCGACAAACAGAGGAGGACAATAAATGGAAAAGTCAATTATCATAAAATGACTGCCAGTGGTCTTAGTTTATACCAATTGCTTTTCAATTATTTTCTGTTCTATCCACAGGAGCGAATGAATGCAATGACACTTTATTGTAGTTCATCAAAAAATATGTTTCTTGAGTCAATATTTGAAAAGCACTGGTGCAGGGGTGGCGAACAAGTTAAACACAAAGACAACATTTTAAACTGTGAGAGCCACACCTTATGTCAGAAGCACCCCCCGTGACCCAAACTAGGATATCGCTACCCAGAAATCAATGAATATATTATTTGTTTTTAAATGGCCCTTATGAATTTCAGTGCGTTTTAAGAGAATGAAAACAAGAGGAACATGAAACGAAGCTAAGAGACACGGTTTATACAAAGTATGATAAGAAGCAAAGAGCCAAATTTATTTTGGCTGAAAGCCGCATGCGGCTCGACAGCCACGTGTTCGCCACCTCTGCATTGGTGTATGTATCCCAATCAAAATATCTATAGACATGTAAGCAAAATGTGGAAGCCACTTGTGTTAAAAACAAACAAAGAAAAACACACGATATGACTAGAGAAACAAAAATAATTGTTACTTACTGAAATATCATCACTTTCAAGCATTTCAATCACACAAGCAACACAGAGATGCAATCCCCCTCCTTCTGCAGGCCCCAGGCGCCCACTCCATCTTGGGTCGTGCCTGAAGTGAAATTTCTCATATATAATATCCTCGCTTGCCATTTCCGTAATGTCACAATCTAAATCAAACACAAAGAAAGAGAACAACACATTAATAAGGCTCGTTAGCAAGAGAATAAATGTGAAACTTGCAAAATCATCAGGTGAACAAAATGTTTGCAATTAAGCCGATGGACCTTAACTAATGATAGCAAATCATTTTGTAGTGCCATTAAAACAAAAAGACATGTAGATGTTTTTTCTATACCCGATTTTGTCCCCACAACACTTGTTTCATCCAAACAATTGATTGTTCAGAATATTAAATTTAATTCACTTTCTGAAACTAGGAGGATCAATGTCACCTAATAACGCTAATGTTAGCTAGTTTGGTACTGTAAAACAAATGCCCACAAGATATTATCTTCATCAGCGAGAAAGAATGACTCTATTCGTCACGCTACGTACAAAAACACAACACTTACATGAATAATAAATAATACAAGAATTAGTACTGAAGGTGGTACAAACGTAATGATCCTGCCACAATTGACTGTGTGGACTTGAGTCTATATTGTCATCATACATGGTCATATCTGTATTAGATTTTCCTTCTAGTCTTTTAAAAATCCCTAAATGAATTTTAAAAAATGATTACTGGGGTAAAGGATGAAAACACCTTACTGTACAATCAGTTTGATCTTAGAATATGCATCATCTCGGTGTGCACTGTAATTGTGGAGGAAGTGGTCACAACACAAGTAGTAGTCTGCATGAGAAAGAAATAATAACTTACAAGAACATATTTTATCGCCAACAAATCTATTTATATGAGTATCTAAACGTGTTATCGTGTCAACATAATGTACGGTACCTCCCAACTTGCGAGGAGGGGGTCAGTGGGAGGGTCACATGGGCTGTTCCATTGCCATCGAGATGCGTTCAGGTGCACACGCTCAACAAGAGGAAAAGTTCTCAGCACATTTCAATGGATTTTTATCTCTTTAAAGGCAGGTTATTTTTTGAAGGAGAAATCTGGAATATAAATGTTGGGAAGGTAAGAACATGTGAATTCCAACTAAAACAACAACAGCAAAAAAAATGACATTCTCAGTTTAATCATCATCTGTCTGTTATACATTCTTATATGTTGTAAAACAGTGTCAAACTTTTCAAACTATATTTCTTAGTATATTATTATATCATATTTATATATATTATATACTATATTTCTATAGTATATTATCATATTTCTTCTTAACTATAATTCTTTAGTTTTTTTAGTCTATGATTCGGTTGTCTGAAGTAAACAAAATGAAAAAGACACTGCCTATGTTTCATGTAAACATGGACAGATAATAAAATTTAACCTAAACAGAAATTGAGGGATCCATTAAAATGCAACAAACAGTACTACTGTACAGTACAAAATAGTCTCAAAAAATATGCAGTAAAACTCTAATAATCTCAATAGTATTTATTATTTTATTGGCTCTTCCTATAAGTTGCTGTTCTTTTTCTTAAAGCCTTGACATCTGAGCTCCTTGCTTCAAAAGTGTGTTTTATACTTTCATTGTGATATTTTAATATCTATAAATTTAATTTCTATTCAATATTTATGACCTGATTAAATCTAATCTTACCAAATAAGTACAACTAGATGAAATAATGAAGACTGTAAGAATGAAGAAGAAGAAAAAATGTTCTAGACCTAACCCCCATCCCACATGTAGTTTTGATAGCCATCGAAGCATGAGTGCTCAAGCACAGACGGAAAAAAAACACACAGCATGTCACCGCAAGCTGAAATGCAACGATTTTGAATGCAAAACCACAAAGTCTACATGACGTGTATTCGTCACCAGTCACTTCTGCTCTGTATGAATTAACATATTATTCATGTCAGTGCAATACTATATACAAAGAGCTTTTCCTTTCCCCCAAATGCTTTGCCTTTACTTATCTGTGTTGCCTCACAGCAAATCCCCCTCTCCCACTTTCCTCATCAGCACTTTTAAAGTTGATGTCATGCACAAATAAACAAACTCGGATAATTGTACTAATAACAGTGGTTGTTATCACCCTTTTACGGACACATGCCCATATCATGGCAGGTGCAGGTACTCTTCAAGCAGGTAGTCTTTGTTGTATATCCCTAACAAAATTGGCATCACAAGGTCCAAATCTTAGATAGCACTAACAACGATGGATTAGTTCACACAAGGTCAGTGGACTTCTCAATAAACCTGATTTATGGGCAATAGTGACAAAACATCTTTTGAGTGTCAATGTTATGAGATCATATTGGTAAATCATCAATTTAACTCTACAAATGGAACATAAAAACATGAAAAGCTTTTATAGTGCAGATTCTAAAAAAAAAATAATAGTGGATTGTATGCGCTAGACTGTAGAGCAAGGGTGGGCAAACTTTTTGACCCGGGGGCCACATTGACTTTAAAATCTTGACGTATGGGCCGGGTCAGCACAAGATATGATACATATAAAAAAGTGCATCCGTTAACAGTGCATATGAAACAAAACTGAAAAAAAAGGACTAAAGTATTGACATACTCATCACTCATCATTAAAGTAAAAAGTATAAAGTACAAAGTAAAGTAAAAAGGAATGTATTAAGAAATATTAAAATTGTTTTAAATCAAGTAAATTAACATTTTCAAAAACAAGAACAAACACCTGTCTCCAGGTGAAAAATGTAAAAATATAATCCATCCACCCACACATTAATAACACTTCTCACTCTCTAAATTGGTGGAAAAATGTCACAATAACAAATCTGTCCAACTATTTTTTCTTTTCTACTGTGCTCTATTTTTGAATCTTTTTCTACACTATGATTCATCTTTCTTGCATTCTATTGCTAGGGTCTTCTTTCACACTCGTATACTACATCCTATCTCTTCCTCCATTTCATCAAGGTTAGGTGGCCTTAAAGCTCTGTGAACTAAACACTTTTCTCCCACTCTCCAGCTACCTTCTTTCCATCTTCCTCCACTATATTTTCTCCTCTCTCTTCCTGCTTTGTCATGTCTATTTCCATGAGGAACCCACCCCATCGCCGGCGTTCTTTTGGTCCTGTCTCACCCAAGCGGATCTATAGGAACCTGTCAGGCAGGCTAAGGGGTGGCGAGTCATCTGTCGGCGGGGCAGCAGACACACCCAAGCGCCTTGGAAAATCTGCAGATGTTGTAAGATTTAATTTAATTTAGCATGGTTTACTAATATATGTTGTTACCTGTCTATAATTGGAGGATTCCTGTTTTGTATTTCATATCATTTTCTTAACCGCTTTATCCTCATTAGGGTGCTGGAGCCTATCCCAGCTGACTATGGGTCACAGGCGCGAGACATTCTGAATCGCTAGCCACCTGATGGTCAGATTCCTATTTATAAAAAAATGGCTGCTTTAAACACACAATTACAATTGGGAGTAATTTACCTCTTCCAAATTTTTTGGGCATCATTGTAGTGTTAGATTACGCCAAAACCAGTTCAAATACGTTCTGATGGGGGGTTCGTTGAGCGAGTGGTTACGATGTCGGCCTCAAAGTTATGAGATTGAGGGTTCGATTCCTGGGAATGTCTGTGTGTGGAGTATGCACGTTCTCCCCGGGCTTGCCTGGGTTTTCTATGGGAACTCTGGTTTCCTCCCACATTCCAAAAACATGCTGGGTAGGCAGGTTGAACACAGTAAATTTCCCCTAGGTATGAGGGTGAGCATGAATATTTGTCTGTCTCCTTGTACCTTGTAATTGGCCGGTTACCAATTCAGGTTGTCCCCCTGTCAACTGCCCACTGTTGGCAGGGATAGACTCCAGAACTTCCTGAACCCTTGTGAGGATTAGTGGTCCTGAAAATGAATGAAATGCGTTCTGTTAAAAGCCTCTTCGTTTAGTTGACCACTTTCTACCTATGACCATGACATCGTCTTTTAACCCCATTAGTACAAGACCTTGTGGGATGCAGTTGAGAATGAAGACACATTAGCTGTACAAAGTCTACTATCCCGAATCCACAGCAACTATGGAGGTGGAGGAGGAGGTTCCAGTGGAGGAGGAGGAGGAGGAGGTGGTGGTGGAGGAACCCTGTGGGAGAGAGGAGAAAAGAAGGACAGAGACTGGGAAAAAGAACGGGAAAGGGGGGTGAACAGAGTGAGTGAACAAGGCCTTGTCCCACTTGATGTGGCTACCCTCACCCACAATTCACCTCTGCTACATGTACTGGTAAAGGCCGGAGCAAGGCATAACCCCATTTGTAAGTACTGTTGCTCAAATCTAGATCATTGTGTGAATGTAAATATTTTCTAGAGAAGAATTATTTGAATGTTGTTTATTCTTACTTTTAATGTATTATGGTATTTTTCAGTAAATAACCTATATCATTAGTTTAATTCAAAACTCTCCCATGTGATATGTAAAATACCTTGAAATAGAAATACATACTACCCAATTATAAATGCACCTTAGGCATAGTTTAATAATATTTACACCACTGGGATTTTTTCAGCTATTTCATCGCATTTATATCTCAACTCAATGCATTTTATGTCAGAAAAAAACAAATGCTAAATCAGGGGTGGACAAGTCCAGTACGTGGTTTCAAGGACCGGACTTGGCAACCCCTGTGTTAAATTATTGCAATAGCCCTGGCCTGCTAAGGCAGGGTTGGGTACTTTGTTCAACTTTTCTGTTTTATTGATTTCTTGCATCTACTGGTTTTAAAATTGAAGCCATGGTTTTGCTCTTTGTATTGTAATCACTACTAGTGTGCAGACCAGTGGATTGGGCACGCAAACTTGATGAACTTGTGACATTGGCAAAAGACAAAGTGGATGAGAGGAAGCAAGAGTTACTGAAGAAGGCCGGAGCAGGATCTCATGCACAGGCTGAGGTCCATAGACAAATAAGACTCTGGAGCCTCAGACTGCAATTGTATTGCCGAATGAAGGAGAATTTCCTTCAAACAGGTTAGTGGATGTATCAATGTTTAAACTTATATGATTATAGTTAGTCATTTATATCATTGTAGTTAGAAAAACAGCATTCTATCAATTCCCAACATCTACATACTATAAGCCCCAAAGTGATGAAAGTCCCTGTTTTCATTATTTAAGTCTTACAATATTTTATACAAATAAGAAACTAGTACCTTGACTTGCATTGCTTTCATTTTACAAGTAATTGCCTGACTATTTTATGGGCACGGTGCAACAGCGCCTATAAAATGTAATCAAATTCCTAATACAAATTTGTCTTACAATAAATGCTATTTTAAATTTCAAAAATCTCTTTTTATATGGGTTTTTTTATGGATATGTCCCTTTACTTTTACTACTCAGGGTCAAAGAGTTTTCAGAAAAGTGAAAACCCTACAATGACTCAATTGTGATAAAAGATTAGTGGCAATGCCAATTTAAGTTCAATACATAATGTTTAACATAACAGACTAGGTTCTACATTCTCATGTATATTATACCAATTCATTATTATTATAATATATATTTTTGAACATTTGTCTTGTATATGTTGAAATACTTTATCCAGAACTCCCAGGTCCTCCCAGTATTGTATCCATTGTGGTGAATAGCACATCGTCTCTATTTGTGGCAGTGAAAGAGCTAGAAGGTGACTGCATAGGGCTTATAACCTGCTACAAAGGTAGGAACCTCTAACATCATTTTTAAAATAGAATGATTCCTTGCTATATTATTGATAAGAACTCTGCAATCAAGTTGGAAATCTCACACAGCAATGAATAGGAGTTAACTGTAATTACCACTTTTGCCTATTGTGGGAATTGAAATGTTTCCAAGTCTTAGTCAGGACAAAAACAAACAAACAAACAAACGTTCTAGAAATGTACTGGAAACAGTCCATTCCTTGCAGTCCTGTATAAAAGATTCACTAATCGTGCCCTCTTTAAAGCAGATAGATTGTAGCTTTAACTCCTCGTTATTGTTGTTGCAATTGGATAAGCAGCATATTTCTACAAGTGCAGTATCCTTACCCTTGGCATTGAAAATTCCAGTTCAATACCTAAAGGAAAAAGAGAATAATCTGTCAGTGAGATTGTTTTTGTCTTCACAGTGGAATGGAGCAACTCGGCAAGCTTTAAGCGCATCCTTGGCACAGCCCAAGTTACAGAAACCAAGAATCCCTCCTATACTATCAAGGGACTCATTGCTGTAAGACATCAAGTACCTAATCTCTCTCCTCCTCTCTCTTTCTCAGCATACTTTCCATCTCTTCCTTTTCTCTGCCTTTTAACCTTTCTCATCACTCAAAAACTAGAAAAACCGACATGGATGTATTGAAAATAGTCCTTTGAAATATGGGCACAGTACAATACCCACACAATAGGCTTGATCCAGTCGTGGATTTCCATTGGAGTTATAATTTGTAGTACCTGAAGTGAATTTTTAAAATTATTTCTTTATCAAAAACTGATTTCACATTGTTAATGCTTGGTAATAATTTTCCTTCAAATGCAGGGTGTGCATTACTTTGTCAGAGCAAGTGCTTACAATGTTAAAGGATGGGGTCCGCCTCAAGCTTCTACTCCAGGCAGCGTTGCACCGTCCAGTAAGTATTAACCCTTGCTGAGCATTTTGAAATGAAAAACATGATTAAAAAAAGCTCAAAACTGAAATAAACACATTTTTAGATCCATTAAAAAATGAATATTTTGGGATTTTGATTCAGTTCTTTTAATCTGATTAAATATATATATATTTATCTAAAATGGTCCAGCCCACATGAAATCGAGTTGAAGTTAATGCGTCCCATAAACCAACCCAATTTTGACACCCTTACTTTACAGGTTGGAGAGAGTGCAATGGTGTGAAGTCCCAGTACAGAAACCATGAGGCCCTAGTGAGGAAGCTTCTAGAAGATATTGGAGTGCCTCATAGCAGAGGATATTACAAAGGTAACAAAACGTTCCTGGTATTTATACAATTGGGGTATGCCTCAGAGGTGTACTAATCCTTTTAATCAAGGGATATATGTGTGCAAAGTAAAATAAAGTGAAAATTAGTGACTGTTACCAGACATGGCCGCTCTGCTGCTTCACAGACAACCCAAAAGCCGAGAGTCCCAGCAAACGTATGTCAATGTCTCGGGGCCTCAAACAACTGTTCAACTCTGCTACCAAGTTTGTTCGTTCCTTACAAAGGTAGTTCTTAATTTTGTTCGCTTGTCTCAGTGTATGCTTTTATAGTCAATGTGTTATGATTTTGTATCTGGTGACTATTAAACAGTTGGCAGCGTGATCATGCCAGTCTTTACCAAACTACTAAATACGCCTTTTGCATCAAAACTATGAAAAACTAAACAAAAGCAAAAAAAATCAAGCAGTTTTATTTTCCAACAATTTACATGGAAAAGAACTAAAATGTCACTAAACGTTTCCAGTTCAAATGTATAGACTATCCACTAGTGACAAACTCATTTAAATTCAACAAAATATTACTGTTGATAGGATTTAATTACCAAGATAATGTTTTTAAATGACAATATTCTACTGATGTGACAATTTGGTACTAGTATTGGATATTGGCTTCTCTCTTTCTGAATTTTGCACAATTTTAGGGGGGTGTACTTGGCTACGGTGTTCTACCACAAGGAAAACATCCTGGTAACAGCTGAAGATCAACTCCCATTGGTGGAGATCCAGTGCTGTTCAACCACCCTCACGCACAACTTTGTTTGGTTTGCGAAGGTGATGGCGCATAGACCACCCACAATATTATGAGTGCATGAACAACAAAATTCTTTCTCGTAGAATTGTATGTGGAGTTGTATGTTTCACAAAAAAAATTAAGAACATGTTGTAACGTATTGATGTATTTATCTCAAAAAATCCCCCCTATCCTACAGCAATATTTGCAATAATAGAAACAGCACAAATAACTCAAAAACCCCTAAACTGAACAGTTTTATCATTTTCACTGCCCACTCCTAAAGTTCCTACTGGATTTATTGTGTGTCTTCTTAGTTAAAACTGTTGTATGTTTAAAGTGCAGAGGTTGAAAGTCCCACATTATAATCAAAGCTATGCATAAACAATATATCAACAATAACATACCAAACTCTTAAATAAACACTGTGTCATAGCGAAATGCTGATTATTTTTACTCAGTCAGAATTGTACTCTTGCATTAAATCTCTTTGAAATTGTGCAAGTAGTCATAATGGCGTTGTTTGTCAGTGTACAGTACAGCGTATGCCTTTTGAAGTGTAGTCATTACACAGCTATTCCTTTCTGATTAATTATTCACTATGCAGTTTATATTGCACTCACAGCAATTTAGAATGAAATGCCATTTATTACCTACAGTTGTCCTGTGCATGGCAGCAAGTTCCCTGGCTCCAGCAAGCACTCTCCTCTGCTCATTCATCTTCTTCATCCCTCCTACAGAACAGGCATAATATTTTAAAAGCCGTCTCCCAGTTGCAGGTAAGAAGTTCAATTGCTAATACTGCATAATAAAAAAGCATTAAAACAGGTTAATTGCTATTTTAATTGCCCACCAGCCCATTTTCTGATTAGCTCCTCACTTCACTACCCGAGGCTATTCTAATTCATAAAAAAAATACATTTATTAATCCTCATCTTTTCCTCTTCTTCCTTCTTGGTGTCCAGTCATCACTGGGGACAATGGACCTTGGCCAAGTGCACTATGAACCATTAAAAGACAAGCAGGGTAACATTTTACTCGTGACATTAAAGGAATTCCCAAATGTGACCAGGTGAGCATTCATTCCAGCCAGAGAGTTCTGTTTGAAATATTCTTACATATTATTTGGAGTTTTGTTGTCGGGGGTCAAAATATACCAAACCAAACTGTAGATTTTATTCCTATAGAACAAAGGTGTCAGACTCGGGTTGGTTTGCTGTTGTTTGTCAAAAGTAACCCAAATTTTATGAACCCGCCTAATGCATTTCTTTAAAAATTGTCTAATTGGATAGTAATCCACTCAATCTGGCAATATTATCACTTCCATTTATTAGTGTGCATTTAAATGTATTCCATTGATGCCTTTGGTGTTATGTAATTAAGCCCTCCAGAGCATCCGCTGCAATGGATGCCCCTTTCTCGCTTGGAGAAGAATCGTAGAAGAGCTCCCCTTCTACCTGAACCCACTGCCATGGACATGCTATATGAACACCTAAGGGTAAATTTGAAAAGCACGAGAAACAATTGGTGCATAATTATTTAGCTTTAGGGAAGTCCAAGAAAAAAAAGTCATCAGTATAATTGAAAACAATGATTTTATATTATACAGCGTTTTTTGTTTCACCCCAAGTGGAAATAATCTGAGCGGTAGAGCTAAGAAATGTTTTATGTCTCAAATTGATGTCAAAACCCATTACCTTACATCTGTTTACACTGATAAATTCATCAGAAATGCATCTAAATTTTCTTTCCAGGAAAAGTTGGACTACCACAGGCACAGCAATCAATGGGCAAAATCGGGCCTCTACGTCGGCATACTGAAACTATGGAGCTCTGTGGAACAGATTAGGGTTTTGGTGCCTCAAAGGCTGCCCAATTTACTATGCCATACACGGGTCCGACACAATGCCCACGTCACCAGGTAATACTGATGAAATGGCATTTGTCTAATATTCTTTACACAATAAATTACTGTATATTCAAGTAATAGCTGCCATCTATTAATGATGAACCCATTTAAGATCACAGCAGAATTAGAGTGCTATCATCAAACTGGGAAGAGCAATCAGTGGTTAGGATATAAATATTATAAAATGCATTACACAGCACTGGCACCTTATTTCTTAGCACTCCAATGACGTCAATTTAGTTCATTCATTTCCAACCTCACATATTCTGGTCCCGGGGTGATGGAGCCTAATGCCTGGCCGGACGTTTGGTCGCCCGGACGTTTGGTTGCCCGGACGTTTGGTCGCCCGGATGTCACAAGAGTTTAATATCATCCGGCGACCAAACGTCCGGCGACCTAACGTCCGAGTACCAGCCTAATGATAAGCAATACTATAGTTTTAATTAGACATACCATATTTCCACGACTATAAGGCACACTTAAAAGTCTTAAAATTCCTCCAAAATAGACAGGATACCTTATAAGCCAGTGTGCCTTATATATGGGAAAAAAACTAAAATGTGTCATTCATTGAGGGTGCGCCTTATAGTCGTGAAAATACGGTAATATACTTTTATCATTTTCATGAAAATGGAATTTACATTCAACTGTGGTTGTATGTGATGGGTGCATTTGCTATAAAGCTGTGACTAACTCAGCCCAACTCACATTATTGGAAAGTCAATGTTATTGCTTGTAGAAGTAAATAAAGGATTTCATGCCATCGATTAAAAGCAAGCTTTTTAGCAGCTCACCTGTAAAACTTTCTGCACTTTCCCATAATTCTGACCTTTCAGGTATAAATCTTATTTAAAAGAAGAGGAAATCAATTCCAGTTAAATATGCTTCCAAAATCTATCAGCTCTAAGTCTTTGCGTGTGCATAATTTGTTATCAGTGAACCACAATTTACAATGCTTAGGGTCAGGGTCTCCTCCATTTGTTATTCATCGCACATCTCATACCAATTTGCCTTTTCAACTCAATTTCTATAGAGAAGAATGGACATGGCTCCAGAGTAATGTTTATGAGAGAACCAGTGACGGTATACAGAACCTCCTGGGCACCAAGGACGACGACTTGGACGAAAATAGCAGCTTAGTGGAGTTCATCAGGTCCCTCAGAGCAGCAGTTTCACATCTTCTCACCAAACTCAACATCCCCCTCTACAGGGTAAACCCAATCTGACAAATGGAGGAATGTTGCATCCTTGCAGCCATACATTTTATCTTATATTTGTCCTTTTTAGGCTTATCAGTATGGAGTTTACACCAGAGAGCTGCTACAGTTAGGGGACAAAGTGTCAATGCTTCTGCTTCTTCCTCCAAGTGAAGACTTCAGCTCGAGCTATTGGCCGTTGTTAGGAACTAAAGAGACTGGCCTTACCATGCCCTTGCAGATCTTTGAGCTTGGTGGGTTTTATTACCTACATATCCTTTGTGGTTGTTGGCAAATTTGGGCTGAGTCTCCTCTTTTAACCCCTATTGATACTAAATACCATTTTTTTTAAAAATACTCTGCTTTTAGTAGTTCTGGAACTTATTTGGTTTAGTAATTTCCTACCCTATTCTTGTTATTATTAGTTCACTTCTGGACATATGAACGGGACTTTCTGTCCCAGTACTGCCAGGCTTGGGTGAGGATGGAGCTGGACACTCACCTGGCTCAGCAGGCTTTGCGAGAGGCGTTGGACAGCAGGGAAGTGCAAGTGGCCCGCGAGCGTCTGAACCATGTCACCGACCTATCCCATGTAAGATATTGTAGCAGAACAAGTTAAACACTTAAAACAGGAGTGACAAACTCAATTTTTTCGTCGATATTACATTGTAGTTGTGTTTTTTCTATTAGCGCCTAGATGCGGTGTGGCGGGATGCCCGCTGGATTATGGACTGTCTGCAGTGCGTTAGATCCAAGCAATGGGTGGGAGCAGTGCCTCTTGGATTGGTAATGGGTGGAGACCCACCACCATGTCCTGATGCTGAAGAAGATGAGGGAAGACTGACTGCCAGACTTACATGGCCCCATCGTCTGCTATCAAAAAGGGCCATTTCAGGTGAATATGTGGAAAACATGTATTGCACAATTGGTATTTTCAGCTGAATAATAAAGGCAGGGGACACCCTGAATTGGTGAGCAGCCAATCGCAGACCATTCACACTCATACCAAGGGGAAATTTAGAGTGTCCAACCAGCCCACCCTGCATGTATTTGGGATGTGGGAGTAGACAGAGAAAACCTACACAAGCCTAGGCACATGCAAACTCCACACAGTGACCTGGGTTTGAACCCTCGACCCCAGAACCACTCGGCCGCCGGGATGCTTCTCAAGTAAATGATAATTGCAACCAGGGAAAAAGTCAAAAAAATCCTAGATGTCCATATTGTTTACACAGAAATTGCATTTTTTGGGGATAAAACAGACCTGGTCATCAATGTCTAACTTGTTTCTAAATGTAAGTATCCAAATTTCAATTGGCAAATCGAGAGAAAAAAACAATTCATGCCAAATCATACTATAATTTTACTAACTCATACTCATTGTGAGTATCATTCTCTTGTCAATTCATTCCTATGGGCAATAAAACATACTTCTCTGAATAATAATGTGAAATATTTAATTATTCCTACACACTCATTACAGTTTCTCTTGTCTAAAGTTGAAGTAAGATCCAAAATAACTCACGTAATTGATGATATCTTCTCATTCCGCTTTGTTTTCCCTTTCAGACAATTTAGTCAGCATGATACCAGCAAATGTAGTCACAGCAGAGGTCTCCTCTCCAGCAGGAAATACGGTTGTCATTGAGGAGGCCATAGTGGAGTTAATGGAGGGCGTTGCAAAGGGAGGGTACCCTGTGGACATCAGTGCACAATCCACTGCAGATATGACAAACATCGGCCAGTCAGAACTGGGATGTGCAAGCACTTTAATCGAACCTGGATTCGAATCTGCTCCGGTTGGACAGTTAGAAGTAGGCTTGGCAGCTTTGGATGCACCAGAGTCGTCCTTCAGTGAGTTGGACCACTTTCCTTCTAGCATCTCTGAGGTCATTCAACCCATGGAGATGGCGGAGCTGGTGGACATTTTGCCCACGCTGAGTCTCATCGAAGAGGAGATCCCGAGTAGCTCGTGCGCCCCATCGGTGATGGATATGCTACAAAGTTTTGGACTGGGCATGGCTGAAAAGGACAATTGCTTTGACACACGAAATTACGGCTTATGCGGAAAAAGTGGAAGCAACAGTGCAGAAAACACAGACTCTAACCAAACTCTTCTCTTAGAACAAGACAGGCCAAGCTTATATACCACAGTATGTGACAGAGATGGTGCTGGATATAATATACCTGTACAGGTTCATAGTAGGGGACCATATTTCGCAGGGAGAAACCAGGCAGAGTGGGATAAACCATTTAACAGCTCTTCCTGATGAAAAAAATATACAATTAAAAAAAAAGGCAACGAAAGACTTAATGTGGCTGCAGGTCGGCTGATTTAACATACCAACTTTATTTGGCTCCAACTGCACATAGTAATTATCACTGTTTAAGAATCATGTGTGTTGTGTTAGACAATCAAACACGTTCTTCAATAAATATTCTGAATGTATTGGATTTGTTGTCAATTGAAAAATGTTGCCGAGTCTACTGGAAGATTAAAAAAATATGTATGGCAAGTGCTAGTATTTAACAATTTTAATTTGTATTTTTCTTTTCACACCCTAATGAAAATAATGACTTTTTTTCCCCAAATGACCAAAAAGTCACCTCCTGCATCAAATCAAATCAAAAGCCTGTCTTGTCATCATAAACAGCTGCGTATAATGAAATTTGTGCTGTTACTCCACAAAGTGCGTTTTCACAGTAAAAACATAAATAAGCAATACAAAAATCTAAAAATTATTCATTTGAATTATCTTTCAATTGTAGTGACCACTGCCCATTAAAGTGTTAATAAATGAATTTACGCCAACACTATTTCCATCTATTGAGACATTTCTGCCACCATACGACCATATTGAAACACTACAACCATGAAACCAAATCCTGATGCTCTCACACTAACTGCATGCACTGCAGTATGGCAAAAAATGACGCACCTTAGTTTCTTGGTAGCCTTAAATAATGTTACTATTAAAAAAATATATGTAGTAATCTTGTCTGTTAATGCCATCAGTATACTCTGCCAGGATGTCAGGATCTAAAAATGCTTCGTCACCTGAAGGTATGTAACTGACTCATCATATATTAAAGCATTTTCATCCAACTGAGCAATATTCCTTGCACCAAAAATGTTGCCCTAACAAAGGTAAGAAAATAGTCCTGCATGCCACTGCATTTTGTGGCATAACCTTCTATATATTTCTATATAAATTCTATAATATAATTATTTTTGGAAGTATTTGCTATTAAGCATACTGAACGGGGAGCAAAATTTTGACTGAATTGAATGCTTTTATTGTCATTAATTAATTTTAAACAAATGTTCAACTTCATTAATTCACCCATCCCAAAGTATGCCAATGGCAGCCAATGAGCTAATATAAAAGACTAATCTCATAAAAAATGTTGATAACAGTGCCATTTAAAAAAACATCAATTTTTGGCATTAATGTGTATAAATAACCTATTGTGATATTCCACTAAATTGATATATTGCCAAACCCTGATTGCTTATCACAGGATAACTTTCATAAAACACAATAATTATCCTACAGTTGCACTCCACTAAATGATAAAGGTATTGGGCAACTTTTCTCAAATGTGAAACATTTAATAAATACCTTGTAATAAATCAAATGATAATTACCAGGTGCCGGCGATGCCTGATTATTTGGGAATGATGGTACTTTCTTCCTTTTTGACACATGCACTTCAACCACATCAGAGGCAGAATTGAGGATCGTCCTTCTAGGAAAGACCGGATCAGGAAGGAGCTCCTCAGGCAACACCATCTTGGGTAGGTCGGCTTTCAACGTGGACGTCTCCCCCTGCTCTGTCACCAGACAATCAAAGAAAGAGACCGGGACAGTAAGCGGTAGGTGCGTCTCTGTGGTCGACACGCCAGGGTTCTTTCACACAGACTTGTGCCCTCAGGACATCATTCAAGAAGTAGGACGATGTGTATACCTATCCTCTCTTGGACCCCATGTATTTTTGGTGACCTTGCGGCCTTGCAGGTTCACCCAGGAGGACAGAGATGTCCTTGAGTGGATTCAAGCAACATTTGGACCTGGCGTGGCCAGGTTTTCCTTGGTCCTTTTCACATGGGGAGACCAACTGCAAGGAATTTGTGTTGAAGATTTTCTGGCGCAGAACAAGGAGCTTTCATCGTTTGTAAGAAGCTGCGGTGGAGGTTTTCATGTCTTTGACAACAGTGCGAATAAGGCTTCGTGCTCGCTTCAAGTTGAGCAACTTCTGAGAAAGATCGAAGAGCTGGTGGCCAAAAACGGAGGCGGTTGCTATAGCGACGTCATGTTTAATGAAGCAGAGAATGCCATCAGGGATGCTCAGGAGAGGATTCTGGAAGAAAGACCACATATGCGCCTTCGGGTGGAAGACGATGAAAAAGAAGGGGAAGAGACAGAGTTAAAAATGAGTTGTAGGAAAGAGGAAGAGCAAGCCAAGCGGAGGGACGAAAGGCTTTTTTGGTGCGAGCTGTTGAACGCGCTAGGAAAAGGTGCGGCAGAAGGTGCCGGGATAAAAGACCCAAACAAGAACAAAGGCAAGGTTTTGAAGAAAGTCAAAATTGTGGAGAAGGCGGCGGCTCTGGTGGTCTCGCCGTTCTCCATCAGTTCGGCAGCCAAAGTAGTAGGAGGGGCTGTGCGAGAAGGAAGCAAAGTGCTGTATAAGCACCGGAAAACATTCCTGAAAGAATGAACAAACGTATTATTAAGCTATCGACGTGACATTCCTCCAAACCGGATTTCTATAAGTTTCTATACATGAGCACACTTTCATTTGAACGTTCCACAATGAAGGACAATGTTAATAAATGTGCAATTTAATTTTTTCGAGCAGTCATAAAATACTCCCGAGTTAAAATAGTACTATATTGAATGCATTTATAAACAATGTAATTCAACATTTTTGTTTTTTGATAAGTTTATGCAACAACTGATTAGCCCTTTTACATCCATGATGCTATCTCAAGATAAAAGTAAACAAAAATTAAAAAGGCTACATCCTTGGCAACAAGGGTTGAAAAGTACTTTGTTAACAAAGTAAATAGGGAGTGTCATTTTGTACTGAAAACTGAATTAAAACTCTGTTCTGCCATTGTAGTCAAACTGCCCAATTTAGGCTGTGCATAAAAACATATTTTCAGTTTCATGTTTGCATCCCAGCATATCAAGTAAAAAAGGGGGGAGGAGGTACCATAACACAACGAAGAAGTTGGGGTAAACAAACAACAACCGGCTAGACGGGAATTGAATTTAAAGCACTCGTTTTGATTGACGGAATGTCGGCTCATCTGTCGCTAGACTGGGATTGGCAGGGTCATTTTTCCTCTTTCTCTTAGCACTGTAAAATACAAAGGAAGAATAAAATAAGTGTTCAGTCTTGCTTATTATATGGCCCAAAAATACTTAATATCCAGACTGGTATTATCGTTTAACGTGTACATTTATCCACCAAATAAATACTACATCTCAAATATGACCACACACAAATAGTATGAAGAAAACTGACCAGAATAAAAACACCAAAGATTGTTACTTTGTTAATATTTGGCGAATTAGAAGAAATAAAAATGTTTTCCCAATCCAAAATCCTGTTTTTTTTTCAGAGGGTTGGAACAAATTAGTTTTTAGTTCATTTCTATGGGAAACGTTCATTTGAGTTACGAGTAAATCGACATACAAGCTCAGTCCCGGAACAAATTAAGCTCTTATCTTGAGGTACCACTGTACAACCAAATGCCTGCATTTTAATGCCAACTTAAGGCCCCTTCTGATAAATTTCATCCATCTAGGACTCTTAGCTCACCTTTTGTGACGTAAAGGTAAAAGAAGTCACAGTAGAAAATAGTCTGCACAACACCAGCCACCACAGCAATTTGGTCAAAGAAGCTTTCCGTGTGATAGCGCCAGATCCAGTTGCCGATGTAAAGGGCTCTATACAGCCCAAGGAAGAACAAGTAGTGGGTCGTGATAGATTCAGCCTCGCCCGTCTTGGTGATCATGAAAAGCTGTGGCATTATAGCCACAGACTCCAGAAAAATGGAGAAAGTCCAAAGCAGCTTGGTCAAAGAAAGAAAGCAATTATTTCAAGGAATCTTGCTAGAAAGAATAAACACTTGATTACTACCTCAACGTATAAGAACTCGTAGGTCTCCAGGAAGGAGAGACCAAGAACCGGCAGCAACAGGAATTCCACCCGGAACGAGTCATTCTCAGAGTCGTAAGTGTTCCTGAAGCGTTTGTAGATCAAGTACACGGTAGCGTAGGACATCGCCAAAAACACCACCTGACAGCACAGTAGGTGGTTTAGATCTTTATGACAGAAATATAACCCTTAACCGTGGAACTACGTACGATAGAGTGGATGTTACCTTCATGACTGTGTTGTAAATAGAAATGAAATAGGTGAATAAGTCAAGGTATCTGGTAGTGAAGACAAGAGCAAACAACACCTGGGACTTCCCGGAAATGCCTACAAACAGAAGGGAAAAGAAAGAGAATTATTATGCTTGTGTGTCCAGACTGGTCACATTTAAGTTCCCTTAACAAGGTAACAAAAGTCATTTTTTAATGAAATGGCATACTATAAATGTTCTACATTTAATGATTATATGAAATATTATTTTTTTTGCACAACTATAATTGTTTTTAAAGGTAAAATTCATCACAGGTGTATTTGTATTATATAAACAGTCCTCCCATATTAAATTGATTGGACTTCTATTAATGTCATTGGCAGCCAATGAGTGAAATATTAAAATTCAGAAGCAAGAAAACTAAAAAACTGAAAAGAGAATATGCACTTTCTGCACGTATATCTCTAAAAAAAAATGGACATTAAAAATCATGAATTTTTATGTACATTACTCATAATTTTACCAGGCCATATTTACATACAATTACCTGTTGAGAAATTCAATGTTCAGGAAAAAAATATTTATTGATTTACTTTTAGCCTGGAGGGCGTTTTCTGACCCTTGGAAATGTTGTTTTCCTTTAAAAGGAGATGTGTGGTATTAGTATTATTCATGGGATGCATTTAAAAAATGCCACGTAGCTTCTACGTCTATGGTAGTAAAGCCGCGACACTTTACCCATTACGTCCAAATATCTAACCCTAACCCTAATCATAACCCTAACCCTAACCCCAAACCTAACCCTATTCCATCTTGTTGGGACATACATTTTAGTGCAAACCATGAGCAAATTTTCAGTCAATATCACTTTGCAAAGTTGCAAAGTATTGTTACGCGAATATAATAACCACAAAAAAGTCCGCCTACCTGCACAAGATTTGGATTTCCATATCTTAATAAGCAAAATGCTGATTGCCAAAAGATGCGACAAGTCAGCAGCGAGGCGAAACACGTTCATTTTGATCCCGTTTCCCTTTAATTGACACTAAGTTACAAAAAAAACAATAACAATAACCATCAACTTTAAGGCCACAAGCGAACTTGATGAGTTCCGGCCACACACAAAAAATCAGTGCACGTTGAGAAGCCCACTTCGTTGAAATTAATTACAACAAGTAAAGAAAAAGAAAACATGCGACGTTTAAGGCATCGTCACAAGGGCATTGGCAGCTAGGATTGTTTCGAATTGAAACTACTGAGAGAGGAGGTGACGTGGCTGAGCAGATCACGGACGTTTGGCTGGCAGCTCATAAAGCAAAACTCCCATGTCCGCTCATGTGTTAATAAAATAAGACGATTCCGTTCAGGCGTTTCAAAATAAAAGTAGATTTATTTATGCGTATACGTGTGTATACGTGTGTATACGTGTGTGTACATGTGTGTACATGTGTGTACATGTGTGTACATGTGTGTACATGTGTGTACATGTGTGTACATGTGTGTACATGTGTGTACATGTACGCACATGTACGCACATTCTGAACCGCTTTATCCTCATTAGGGTCGCAGGAGGTGCTGGAGCCGGGGGGAACCCTGGATTGGTGGCCAGCCAATCACAGGGCACGGGGAGACGGACAACCATTCAGGCTCACACTCATACCGAGGGGCAATTTAGAGTGTCCAATCAGCCTACCATGGATGTTTTTGGAATGTGGGAGGAAACCAGAGTACCCAGAGGTGGACCAACCTGGATTTGAACCCAGGATCCCAGAGCTGTGAGGCCAACGTGCTAACCACTCGCCCCACCAGGCTGCCCATATTATATAGACCCACTAACCACTTGTGCTCAAAAGTACAGTATTTCAAAAACACTCACAACATACTTTGAGTTTCAACTGTAATCCATTGAAGACGAACCAATGGACTATCAATACTCTTCATTGTCTGTTTAATTCAATTTAAAGAAAATGTTGAATGAAGACAAATATCCTGACACTGGCATCATATATACTCCAGACAGGGATACACTGCGGATAAATCTGAATTCAAGTCTAAGCTAAAGGTTATGGCAACTAATCTGACATCTAGGAGTGATTAACTTCTATTTATATATGCAGAGAGTCAGTTCATCCCATCTTCCTTCTCATCCATCTCCAATTGTTCATACTGTACAAAATCTCTCCTGCTGTTTGTCATCTGATATTCAAACCTAATATTCTCTTTCAAACAGACAGTAAAAGCAACATGTCATCATTCTATTCAGGATTTTTGCATCTAGATTTTAGAGATACTCTACTCTACATACCTACATGCAACCAGTTCGTAATGTGTTTTCTTCGTTTTTGTGTGGGTGAGTGTGTTTACCATGATGTTGAAGCTATTTAAAGTTTACACTTCTGCACCATCTTGTTCCTTCTCTTTGCGTTTGTAACATTTATAGTTTTACATAATTGATAACCGACAATCCCACTTTGAGTTGGTGTTGGAAAAAGTTTTAAAGTCTAATCACTTAACTTAAAACAAAGCTGCTATTGACAGCATTAGACATCTTATCTATTTAATCTAAAGTTCATTTTCGCACTCCCAATTCAAATGCATTGATGTTTATCCCTGTCAATAAGTTACAAAAACTGGATGGGGTATCTTTAATATGCACAAATAAAGTGAAGTATTATTATCATTGACCCGAAGGAGGTTATTTAGTTTCAATGAAGTATTTTACTTTGCTCTCTTGTTCCATTGTAAAGACTTTGGGAAGCATTCACCTTTTCTATACTTTATCACCATCACCATCTTCAGCTGACAACATCACTCATCCTGCCCCTCTCCACGCGTATCTTCCATGCAGGGCAGATTGACACAGCAGTTTTAGCCCAGGCACCACACAGGAGAGTGCTCAGTAGCAGGATTACACTCTCCGCAAAGGAGGACAGTTACGGATTACAAGGAAGGAACGATGAAGAGGTATTGGAGAGGAATTCACGTCATGAAAGTGAACGAGAGGAAGTAGGAACAAAGACAAAAATCTAAATGATGGATAGTTACAGGGTAGGATTTTGAGCAGTGAAGTTTCAACTCACAACAAATAGATAGAAAACACCAATCAAGTAGTCAGGTGAGTATCTGTGAAATTATGATTACTGCTTATATTATTATTATTATCATATGTTTGTTATATTGTTCAGCTTAAATTCCAATACTACAACCTTTGATAACACTATGTAATGTTGATGAACTTTGTTTAATTTGAGTTAACTTGTATAAATCCATTATAAAGATTAAAACAACTCTGTGTGATAAAGTTCTTTATATAGTAGAAGTGATTAAAACAACTCTGTGTGATAAAGTTCTTTATATAGTAGAAGTATATAATATACAAAAATATATCTACCTAAATGGTATGAATGTATAATTAAATTGAACATAGAAAATTCTACTTGGTGCACTTCACTGATGATCATAAACTGCATTTTTGTGGGTAAAATACATTTAAAAAAAAAAAACAAGATAGAGGTTATATTGGTGAAAAATGTATTGAATAGTTTTTAAAACATTTTAACTTTATGCACTATTTGAATCTTTACTCTGTGTGGAATGCAAAAATAATATCAAAAGTAATGTAAATTACAGTTGGACGAAAGAACGGGAAAAAAACAACACTGCGCAGAATCCATCAATTTGACACACCAATATTCTTTCCCATAATGATGTTCATCAATTTTTGTTCACATATGCAGCCATTCTTGTAAATGACGCTGGTAATTAGATAAAAATGAGCAATGTTAACATCAGTTGCATCTGAGATGACTTGCAATGGATGTGACAGTGGATGAAAACAATAACATATACTTTCATTGAAATCACACTTGATATGTGATTCTGTTCCAATAGGCTTCCAAGTCGATGAGGTACAGTTCTTCTTCATCACTCATCAACACTTCATCAATCATCACCAATAGCACAGAAAGAATTCTTTTATATTTCTCTATGTATTTACCACCCCTATTATTCTATATTTATGTAATTGCATTTAAGGTTTCCTTCACGAGGATTGCACAACCTGATTTATTGTGCTCCTTGTGGCAAGATTATTCTGTCTCATCTGTCCGTGAGTCAACAAGGATTAAGCCTAAAGCCACATTTTTAATTCAACAACACATTACTGATTTGACACTGCCCTGTAGACAAAATCAGATTGTAGGTATTGTCTTGCAAGGGATTCATTTCAAATCTAAATTAATGCACATTGATTTATGTATGTGCTCAAATTTTTTTGCTTCCTTGCAGCGGTCTTCTGAGAGACCCAAATATTGCCTGCAAAGTGGACGCCTGATCCGTGGGAGTGATCAGACTCTGGCCTCCCACCCAAACGTCAAATGAGGGATTATTGTTGCCATGGAAACAAGTAGGTCCAACAGGTGATGGAGGCAGTCTTCTGTGTGAGACTGTTCAAAAGGTGGTGCTGATTGGTCCAGTCTGATTGGCTTGCAACCAATTCAGCCTTTTGTCGGCTGGGATAGGCTCCAGCACCCCTGCGAATGAATGATTAACACGTGTTACTAGTAGTATGGACATTTAAGAATGTGATATGTTAAGATAATGTTAATAAATGAATAGATATTGAAACATACTATTTCAGTGCTGTATGTGTGTTGCTATTTTCATATTTTTATATATATATATATATATATATATATATATATATATATATATATATATATATATATATATATATATATATATATATATATATATATATATATATATATATATATATATATATATATATATATATATATATATATATATATATATATATATATATATATATATATATATATATATATATATATATATATATATATATATATATATATATATATATATAGACAGAGTTCTCGTCCTAGCACAAAGGACATACCTTGACTATAAAAAATTGATCGATATATATACATCTCCTAATATCACTTGACAGTGTAGATATTAGATAGAAATGTAATAGACATTTGGACATGAAAAGTAAACTAGAGAGAGTCATTTTTCAGAGTCAGAAAGTCATAGTAGAGTCATTTTCGGCAACTATAGTACTTGGTACAACAGATGTGACTTGATAGGCTTTCATTTTCATTTGTATATTTGTCAGATCAAACATGACTGATGTGTGCTGATAATCTCCATTGTTGTTAATCCCAGAAGGTGTTTGACATGTAGATATCATGGTCCTTACATTATTCCACAACAAATCCGAGCATGGGTTTTACATGGGGATTTTTTACGGAGCAGAAAGTCTTTTTAACATGCTCCCCCTTAATTGGAATTAGCACAATATACGTTATTACTGTTGCTTCAATTTTAAATGGTGAGAAGACAACGACTCATAAAAAGAATAATCTAATAATCTGTCATGACACCAATCTGTCCGATGGAGCTAAACTGAACTCACCTTCCTAAATGATAATCCACTTAAAGGAGGGACAAATTTGCGGAATTGAAAAAATCCCCTGAGGATTTTTACCCAAGTTGTCTAAAGTTGTTCGCTTAAAAATGTTAAAATGCACTTTTTACAGTAGGTTTTTTTTTAACTGGTAAAATTCTGGCAACCACAGCTTCTGGTATTTGATCATAAATGTTAACATTTTATTTATTTTAAGCTCAAAAATACTCTATAATGAGATTGATTGTGGCTTATCAATTAACCTTGACACTTTTCTTTACCTGACAGGTATAGTATTGTGTCAAACAATTTGATCGAGGAAGAGCGCCTGAAGATCTGTAAACTGGATCTCCAAAACGGTCAAAATTCTTCTGAGATCCACACAACCCGTGAAAAAGAACTGGAAGAAACAGACGGCAGGGGGAAAAGAAGGAGGCGTTCAGGAGCCTCCGGTATTGTCCCTGGCGCACGGGGACGAGGAGGGATGAACAACTTCAACGGGAGGGTTTTGACAAGGGGCTCCAGCCAAGTACGGAGCCGCTTTGTAAAGAAAAATGGCCAATGCAATGTTGTTTTCACTAACATGGAAGAAAAAAGGCAGCGCTATCTAGCAGACATCTTCACCACTTGTGTAGATATCCGTTGGAGATATCTACTATTGATATTCTGCACAAGCTTCATTATCTCCTGGCTTTTCTTCGGCATCATTTTCTACAGCGTCTCACTCTCCCATGGTGACTTTGAGGAAGACCTTGTAGTGAAGGGGGGAGGACTTGGAGTTGGGGAGTTGTATTCAAACGACCCCGGTCACACTACAACGGGACAGAGCCGAAAAATGCCTTGCATCCTTCATGTCCAGGGTTTTCTAGGTGCCCTTTTGTTTTCTATGGAGACACAAACTACCATCGGCTATGGTTGGCGCTGTATCACCGAGGAGTGTCCCGTGGCTGTCCTAACTGTGGTTGTTCAGTCCATTCTGGGTTGTATCATTGACTCCTTCATGATTGGCACCATTATGGCCAAAATGGCACGACCCAAGAAGAGAAACCAGACACTTATGTTCTCCAAAAATGCTGTGATTGCCCTTCGAGATGGAAAACTGTGTCTCATGTGGAGGGTTGGGAATCTTCGTAAGAGTCACATCGTGGAGGCTCACGTCCGGGCGCAACTCATTCGTTCTTACGTCACGGCTGAAAGTGAATTCATCCCATTGGAGCAGACGGATCTCAGCGTGGGCTACGACGAAGGCACGGACAGGTTGTTTCTAGTCTCCCCGCTTGTGATAGTCCACCAGATAGACAAAGATAGCCCTTTGTACACTACGAGCCGAGCAGATCTAGAGTCGGAGGAATTTGAGATCGTTGTAATCCTGGAGGGAATGGTGGAGGCCACTGCTATGACCACACAGTTCCGTAGCTCATTTCTTTCCAGAGAAATCCTTTGGGGTCACAGATTTGAACCTGTCATCTACGAGGACCGCAACTGCTACAAAGTTGATTACGCGCGTTTCCATAAGACTTTCGAGGTGCCGTCAACACCTAACCTCAGTGCTAAAGAACTCGAGGAAAACGAGAGGATGAGTCGGCCGTCATCTGTGCCGTCTCCCATCTCTGCTTGTATGTCTTCAACAGACTTAATACCACGTTCCGTCAGCACTTTCTGCTATGAGAACGAAGTGGCGCTGAGCTGCGGGGAAGACGAAGATGAAGAAGATATCTTCGACTCGGCTCAGATTGTTCGTAAGGACAGAGAAGAGGAGAGAAGGACTTCTGTTGATTTCCAGAATATGTTTAAGGAAACTGCCACGATGACATCTGGGAGTCAAAATGTCCTCTGTGTTCTGGACATGGACAATCATCAGATGGAGTTTGATATCTTACAGACAGCCATTCCACTTGATCCGGTGACCCAGTAAAACGAGCCGGCGATTTGTAGGGTTTAGTTTGAAAACACATTTAACTCATTGGCGGTGAAATTTTAACACAAATTCATAAAAACAAGGGCCAGATTATGCTTCATAGTAGCTATATCTTACTTAGTATTCCTCCATCATCAGCTGCCTTTGCACCAGCTGCTAAAAATCGTCAAACAGAAGTTGATGTCATAACCATAACGAGTTATTGTATACAGGTTGTGAAAACAAGCAAAATCGATCATTAAAAAAAAAAAGGTCAGTTCCCCTTTTTGTAATTGTTTGCCATTGTGAACGAAGATGTTTGGGATGGTTTTGTTGTATTTTGTATCTTCTGTAAATGGTTGGGAATTTTCTAGTGGTGCAATACAATAAAATTTGATTTTAGACCCCAGAAATTGTCACTAAACTCAACTCTCAAATCATTCGATGAATTAATAGAGACAAACAAAGACAGACAAAATAAAAACAGAATATTTAAGTGATATATTATGAGATCAAATTGCCAATTTTACATATTTTACCTTATATATGTGGATAAAGAAGTGCTAAAACACAATAATGAAATTTAATGTTGAATGCAATACTATAACATTACGTAATGATCCGTAATATGACTTTATTCCTCAATGTCAGTCATCCCAGTTGCAATGAATTTGATGTCAATGGGATAAGAGTATTACAATATACGTCAATCATCATGTAGGATTATGACTTTATTCAAATAATAATGACTTTAATCTCGTATATTACAACTTTATTCGGTTTGTCTTTGTGTGACCCTAATATGCCTTAGGAGCATGTTTTCCCACTGTACAAGAATATACCATTTTGATTAAAATAGGTAAGATGATTTGTGCTTAACTGAAAATCAAGATCAACAACGCTACGGCTTTTTAGAACGTCATTACGTACTTGAATATCTGACATTTTAAAAATGGTAGTGACCAAAATAAACTGATGTGTGGGGATGCTTTATTTGGATTTATTTTACTTTTTGGGGTGACATTTTATGAATTACAGTATATCCTTGAACACCTTTTCATTTCAGTCAAATAACTTTATTTAAAATAACTTTTCTTCTCATCATGCTTTCCATATTACCACCTGCAATCCATTGTTTGATTTAATCAAAAAAATGTTACAAACACTTTAATATGTTACAACATAACATTTTAAATACATTTGGAATCCCTTTGCTGTTGACTTATGTGTCACTAGATGTCACTACAGCAATTTATAGTGCAGAGACCCTGTTAAGCCTAAAAGCCTATCTGTCCCTCTATATATTTGTAAGAGATAAACAGGCCCAAAATTGACAGCATCCTTTTGTTTCTTCCATTTTTTAATATACATATATAAATGCAAACTGCAGACAATTAACTCATTGGTTACCATTGATAGCAATTAGATCTCTAATCTACATTTATTGGGATGGAGCGTGAACGAAAGATCGCTGCCAACCTCCCAGTCAAATAGGATTGGACGTCTATCACCATTAATGGCAGTGAAACATGACAAATCAACGCCAAGCATCCCAAGTATTTAATTTCTGTCACTGTCAATGACAGTGATTGAGTTCTTGTTATATTTTAACAATAGCATGATTTAGGAATTTGAGGCTCTCCATGCAATGTAATGAATGCACGAATATTTTCAGAGGTTCAATGGTATCATGAAAAATTAATTGTAAATGTCATTTTTATAACTTTGATTAAACAACATCACCACAATTTGTGTCGTCATCATTTTCTTAATGTTTGAGGTTCCAAGTACCTTAACTTTGTAATAGAAAAGTACCTATAATTCAAATCATTTCATAAATCTCTAGACATTGTTGTAAGAACAGTCGTATGTATCGAAAGGATATAAAAGCTGTGCAGAGGGGAAATGTGTAAAAGGGTGAGCTGAATACTGCATTTTGTCAATTCACAAACGACTCTCCTCATAGTTACATCTGATTCGTTTTTCTAGGGGGCGCATATGAGGGTACTGTCTTGTGACTCAAACATTAACGAAAAGCTCTAGGCCTAACATCTATCTGACTCATGTAGAGATACCACCATTGTTAATACTAACGTAATAGATACTAAACTCAAAATGATTATTTACTATTTGTTTAAGACTAATAATAGGTCTGTTGTACTGAACAAGATGAGTAGTTTTGGGGTTACTCTGAAAAATGAGATAAGATATATATCTATAATTGATACCATAACACTTTGATGCACAAACTATTAATTCTTCATTTGCCCCTCCAAGTCAAAATGGATTGGTCGTCTATTGCTGTCAATGGCTTTTATTGAGTTAAACACAACGAAAAAAATTTTGCTTAATATAGTGTTACTTTGGGCCATGACAAGTATGTTCATTTCATTAATTTCCCTTTTGTTGACATGGTATCCATTCATAAATATAATGACATGAAAATAATATTTAATACATTTAAAAGAATAATCTAATATTTATGTAAGCTTTTAATGTCATCATTTCTTTATAATGGGTAAGATTTTAAGTGTAAAAATAACTAACTAATTCAAAAATACTAGCTGAAAAGGAGGTTTAAAGTTCACTACAGTAATCCCTCAAATATCGTGGATAATGTAGACCAGACATGTCTATGATAATCGAAAAACCGCAATGTAGGATTGCCCCTATTATTAGTCCAATACTAGTATTCCAGAAAAGGTTAAAGATTGGTGAAAAAATGTAAGCTTTTTGACAGATTGTATCGGCCACACAACACACTCGTGTAGTTGAGAATTGTACCAGGATGTTGAGCAGGGTCAACCATAGGTTGATCGTCTATTGGTGGTCAATATTTTGATATAAAATGCCACTTGGTCATGAGATTTTTTTCCCTTTCAAACCAGACAGTACTTTTCCAGTGGTAAGAAATGATAAACAAATAATTCAAATCCAAATCTAATGTCATTTTTTGTCACGGCAATTAAATCCAAAACCTACTTTGTGATTTTCTCTCCATTTTCTTTCGGATCTTAACAAAATGAGCAAGTTTCTCTCCCAAGATGTGACCTGTTTTGATCTCCAACTGATGGCCGTTCCCATGCACCGGCAGTAAGTTGGACATTTGAGGACAGGAAGCGCATATCTGCCGGTGAAAAACATGAAAGGAGAGAAACATGGGAGGAAGGGGCAAGCTGTGCAGAAACCGGCCCGGAGGCTATCGGCTTTTCATTAACGGGTCAGTGAGTGAATGAGAGTCATGGGTGGAATGGTTAAATAGGAGGAGCTCTGCTGGGTCACAACGGTTATTAGGGTGATTCGGGGGGCTCCCATGGGCTCTGTATTGTGCATTGTCTACCAAGGGAGCAGCAGAGGCCGAACAGTGAGTCTTTGTATCAGATATTTAACTGCGTGTTAGCATGCTAATTACGGGATATTCATATGTGTGCATGCGTGTGTGTTTTCCACACTTGCGGAAGTGCACCATCTCTCCTTTGGGATTTGCACTTCTCCTCCAATGACTGCCAAGGTCACCCCGTAGTCTCAAAATGACCCATTGTGGAGCAGGAGGACCTGTTTTTTTGTATTCAGGTCCAAATGTATTAGAATAGGGGGACCATTTTTTAATTTTGTTTGGTTTGTTTTGTTGTATATGGAAATGGTTTGTATTCTGACCTTTGATGGCTGAGTTTTTGTATCAAATCTTTATTTTTATGTTTATATTTATTTAGGCAAAAGTACACATTTAACTATGAAAAATGCTCAAGGTTGCAACATTTTTATTAAATGACTCTCTCTTGGATACAGTTTATATATTTTAACTATTTTGTCAAGGTGAAATAGAGTCTAATTTAGTTTATATTGTGGCAATTGCACTTGTAGAAGTATAGGAAAGATGGATTTTTGGATTCAAAAGCAAACTAGGAACAAGGAAGGTTCTAATGCCAGTGTCGTGTTTTTTACGGGTACTAGTATAGAATGATTTAGTAAACATTTCACAACGCAAATGATCATTGAATACAGATTTCCCATATTATTTTTGGACCATTGTCTTACTATTGAAAGACCCATGTGGAGTATTGACCAATAGTATCATTTGTTGTTGTTTTTTCAGATCCAATATTGAATTGGTAATTATTTGGAAATTGTCCAAAATACTTTTGAAATAAATCCAATCTGCCAGATTTATTAATTGATCATTTGTTTTTAATGGTCCCTGATGAATTTGAGTCTGTTTTAAGAGAGAATAAAATGAAATGAGGCAAAGAGCCACAGTATATACAAAAAATGATAAGAAGCTAAGAGCCACATTCATTTCGACCAGAAGCCAAATGCGGCTCGAGAGCTATGTGTTCGCCCACTCCCTGCACTCGTAGTAGGTAAACAAATGGCTATGAGCCTTTTCTAGTACAAAGCTGGACTTTTCACGGTAAAACTCTTCCATTTTAGATTTAGGACGAGATAAGTAGTTGCTTCTAAAGTTGGTGTTTGTTTGTTTGTTGGTGTCAGTCTGATCAAGCAGCTGTGGGTCCTGCAATTGAACTCTGGCTCACATGGGCAAAGCCAGGCAAAGCCGCAGGGCAAGAAGGCCATGGAAGAGGAGAGCGTCACCCGACAAATTTACCGTCTCCTTCTCCTCTTTTCATCTCCCTCTCTCAGTAGCCAACAACAAACTCTTTCATGCAGGCATCTTTGCGGGAAGCCAGCCTTAGACCCCCGAGGCCCCCACCCATTCACTCTGGTTAATTCAATGTTCTGTGAAAAACTCATGATTAGAAAGTGACTTTTTTCTTTTTTAAGATTCTTTTTTTCCATATCTTATCCTAACATTTGTTGGATTATTTTCATTCAAATGTTTAACATAACTAATCAAATCATCTTACAGTCACATGACAAAAAAGCCAGAACATCAAAATCTACATATCCTTTCAGTTTCCATTCAATGAGAAGATTTAAATAACTTTTTGCAAAATTGCACTCAAAGACAAATGTGGAATCCTGAGGCACATTTGTTTAAAAAAAACATCCATAAAATACAGCAGTTTTTTTCTGGAAAGGCAAATGGTGGCTGTTTCTAAAAAGGCCAGCAGTTAGATGAGATGCAGAAACATCCCAACAAAGGAAGACTTTGTTTGCAGCAAAATTCTTGCACATCATTTTCTAAATGTCCGAGCTAATGACTCAATCTTGTCGTCCTTCGCCCACCAACCCGGCTCACAATTTTCACTCCGACAGAAGAGCATTCAACTTGATAGAACATGCAGACATCTACATTTGAAAGATAATAACCCTTCACACATTCAATGTATGTAAAATGGTAGATATAGGTTGATTATGGGATTGATTGTTGCGAGCTAATCAAGACCCAATTGATCCGTCTATTTTTTTATTAAATCCAGCTTGAACTTTGTTGTTCGTATCTCGCAGCTGCAGTTAAACTTGCCAATCAAAATGATAAAAATTTAAAAAAAAAAGGTTATAACCTTCAACAAGAGTCATAAATGAAGTATTAAGGACATTTTCAGTAAATTATCAATTAAAAACACAGCATAATTGTCCACCACTCACAAAAAGTATGGGATCTTGGATTAAAATTTTAAGATTACTAGTACCAATCATGCTGTCACCAAAATGTAAAAGAAATATACATTTTATGGGGATTTGGGGTCTTTTTTTTGACTTTTTTTACGTTTGGACAAATAATTCTACTTTGTACTGTTCATGGAATTTTTCAAGCCCTTGGGGTGATAACCACACCTTCCTAATCCCTTTCTTTGAGTTTGATAATTGATTTCCCAAACCAAGAAGAACATTGGCAATTAAAAATCTATTTTGGAGATGCACGTCACATTATCAGCTGTTGTCTGCAGATTTCTCTGGGAAAGTACCAGCAGAAAAAGGGCAAAGATCTGGCAGAATATTAGCTGTCTTGTAGTGTGTCTGATCAAACTTTAAAAATATAATTGAAAATATTACAACAGGTGATCTGTGATAACAGCTGGCTTTTTGTGAAAGGCAGACTACACCCTAAACAAGGGGTGGGCAAACTTTTTGGCCCGGGGGCCACATTGAGTTTAAAAATTGGACAGATGGGCCGGGTCAGCACAAGATACAATACATATAAAAAAGTGCATCCGTTAACAGTACATATGAAACATAAAAACAGAAAAAAAGGCCTAAAGTATTAACATACTCATCATTCATCATGAAAGTAAAAAGTACAAAGTAAAGTAAAAAGGAGTGTATTAAGAAATATTAAAATGTCATTTAAAAAAGATAGACGGGCTGTAAAACACGAAAAACAAATAAGAGTGAACAGAACTACTGCCACTGGCTTCCGCATGACGGCGTCATCTTGGAAAATAATTATAAATTATAAATCCTATTTGAAGCCAACTTAGTAATTTTGATAGTAGGCTAATATACATACATACAGCATGTGTTCCCTTCATTATGAGGCTTATATAAGGCTTAATATTGTCGCTACTGTTTTTTTTGTCCAATATGGCGCCTTCAAAATTTTGGGTACCCGACCCCTGAACTGGATACATATTCTTCTTAAAGATTCAGTGTGGTGTTATTACTTTACAGAGATCTATGCTTCATAATATCCTGTGTCTTTGCTATCTCTGCAGTATTTATTTTAATTCCTTTAACTCCTACTGGCATTTTGTTTATCCGCGTCATAGGCCAAAACATGAGTGAAGTAACAGAAAAGTATATTTAAAATGAGTCACAAAGAGCAAACCCCTGACAGCACTGAGAACTTTGCTCTGCTCTCCCTTGCAAGCAACACCATACATCCCTTCTGACTCTATGTATCACTTTCCATCGAATGTTACCCCATAGTCACCAGTGGAAGTAACAGGATTCTTTCCTTTGGCAGCCCAGATGAGATATGAAGCATACACAATGGGCTATTCATTTAAGCACCACATGCACACATGCACAAACGCACATGCGCACACCATTAGCAACACGCCATTGTCGGATTCTAAGCACCCTAACTAACAAGTGCTGGCCGATATGGAAAAACAATTTCCTATCATGATATGGACCTTTTCTCTATTACGGTATCGATACAACCCGGCCTCACAGTGGGGGACCTGGGTTCAAATCCAGGTCGGTCCACCTGGGTGGAGTTTGCATGTTCTGCCCGGGTCTGTGTGGGTTTTGTTTGGGTACTCTGGTCTCCTCCCACTTTCCAAAGACATGTGTGGGTTTTCTACGGGTACTCTGGTCTCCTCCCACATTCCAAAGACATGTGTGGGTTTTTACAGGTACTCTGGGCTCTTCCCACATTCCAAAGACATGGGTGGGTTTTCTATGGGTACTCTGGGCTCCTCCCACATTCCAAATACATGTGTGGGTTTTCTATGGGTACTCTGGGCTCCTCCCACATTCCAAAGACATGCATGGTAGGCTGATTGGTCACTCTAAATTGCCCCTAGGTATGACTCTGAGTGTGAATGGTTGTTTGTCTTCTCGTGGCCTGCGATTGGCTGGCCACCAGTTCAGGGTGTCCTCTGCCTCTGGCCTGAAGTCAGCTGGGATAGACTCCAGTACCCCCCGCGGCCCTAGTGAGGATAAAGCAGTTCAGAAAATGAAATCTATAGTATAAAAATATCCATACACAATGCATACTGTTACAAATATAAACATTGGGTGTTTTGTGTGTCATTAAATTGTTATTAAATTAAAGCTTTTAAATGAAAGCTGCAATAAAAACAAACAAATTTGTTTCCCTGCTTCTGTAATGTTGATTTTCATTTAAAAAGTGAGGCCAAATTTGCATTTGCACTTGTATAAAACTGGTATAGAAGTATTTTGATGTAGTTTATTTAATAGGATGCAAATAGAAATCAATACAATGAAAGAAATAATAAACAGGACTATTTTTAAATCACATTATCCTCCACCTGACATGAATAAAAAACACAAAGGAGCAAGTAATAGGGAGAGAGAATCAAAATGTGAATTCCTCTGTCAAACTCAACAACCCAAGACAACAACAACAACAACAAAAAAAGTGAGTTTTCTTTAGTTTGGGTCGCATGGCAAGGGACAGGGCGTCTTTGTTGGCAAAGAACAGCGCCTGTGTTTGTTTCCAAATGTGTCCATGCAGCCTCTCCTTGCGCCTTTCTCTATCTGAACTGAGACTGTTTGCTTTTGAACGCGTGCGGTGCTGCTCCCGTTTTGAGAAACCACACTCACAGAAGCACTCATTCCTAACTGGCAATCTTTCATAAGTGCCTGTTATCGCCTGTTGAATGGATTTCATACAGTAAATGTACAAGAAAGCATAAACACACTTGGATAAGATTATTACAAATCCTGCCTTAAATGAACTGTTAAAAGACAGTGACTCATATTCTGAAAATGGAACTTTTTCTCTGTTGTTTTTTAAATAATTGAAACAAAATACAGAAAATAAGGTCGGATTTTTGTTGGCTAACTTATTGGTTGCCATTGACAATGATATTAATCATTATGGGCCAATGAGTTAATTATCATTCAAGGTTGTTTTCTTTTGAATCTTTTTAAAGTAATAAAGCCTGTGACTATTGTGAGGTTTTCTTTTATTAAGAGATATGTAGCAACAATTTTGGTAGAATTTATTTGGTTCCATGAATGTTATATCAACATTAGTCATTTAGAGCTACCTTTTGGCCAATAATAATTTGATCAAATTACCTTTAATTATATGTTTTGATGATAATCATCAAGGTGGCACGGTGTGGGAGTGGTTAGCCCTTCTGCCTCACATTTCTGAGATTAAGAGTTCAAGTCTGGGCTCTGGCTATGATTGGAATGACTTAACAGACAACCTGCATTTGAATTATAATATACTTTGATTTGCATTCATTTTAAAGCACATGTGTCAAAGTGGCGGCCCGGGGGCCAAATCTGGCCTGCTGCATCATTTTTTGTGGCCCGGGAAAGTAAATCATGAGTGTCGACTTTCTGTTTTAGGATCAAATTCAAATTAAGATTGTATTTTATTTCCTCATTTTAAATCAATAATTGCAAAAATGTGTACTAATATGAAATCATCTATTGATTTGCACTATCGAGAAAGCTGTCAATTTATTAATCAATTAATTTTAGCAGCCTAGTTGGAAGACATAACGACCCTCCAAATTTAATCGAAACTACCATGTGGCCGCCCGCGACAAAAAAAAAATGAGTTTGACACCCCTGCTTTAAAGCAATGTGCTCATTATAAAGTATCCTAAAATTTGTCTTGTGACAACATAATACACTGTATTCATACACAAAACACGAACCACAATCAATCACCCACCAGTGGGCGTAATCCCCGGACACAACGATGCGTAAAATGCAGCACTGTCAAATTAACGCACGAGGGTCTGATTTGTCGCTTGGGCGGAGTGAAAAAAGGACTTTCAGCCAATCATCTACTAGTTTTTTCCACTCCAATTGGTGTCCCTTTAAGATGCGTTCTCTCTTATATTGCTTTACTATTTTTTTCCACTCTGGGTCTCTTACAAGGAGCCCTTTAAGGCCCCCATCGCAGTCACACAGAGCTCGCATTCATAGCCTGGTGCAGTGAGCGAGGGGGCTGGGGATAGCTTTCAGTGTCATAGTGGAAAGGAACTGAAGGATTCTCCTGCTTAAGCCACCTCTAACTTTTCTTCAGTACTGAAGTAAGGCGCTTTGCATTTCCTAAATGCTCTCAATCTGTCATTTCTTCTTCTAACATTATGAGGTGAATGCATGCATCTTGAGTTAATATTGCAATGGTTGAAATTTCTAGGAGCATTTTAATTATTATTTTTTATCAAAATTGATTTAAGAAATTGTTATGCATCAATTGCAAAGTGGGAGTTTATGATATTGTGTTAATTGTGCAGTGAAAAGTGAGTTCATTTATTGTTTTTAATTAGTGATGTGTCAAAATAGCTGGTGATGCACTTGGATGGTTTTATTTTAAATTTAGTTGCAAATTTGGTGAGAACTAAGAACACTTTTTGGAGTTCAGTAGTCATATATTAAATTAAACCTAAATTAATTTTGTGTTAAAACACTGTTGTTTGCTCATTTTCATAATCTGAATTAGGTTTTATCATATTATTATTAGTTAGTTAGTTGTGTGGGTATGAATAACCACCAATTCGACATGAGCTGTGTTTATTGGACAAGATAGAAGCAAATTAGTAGCAAATAATTGAACTATACAGTGAAGTTCATCTTCATGAAATTCATTGTGTTCAATGCAAACAAAATGAGAGAATGTTTTTGAAACGGTCTGATTCCAAATGATCATGTACGATAAGAAAATGCACAAATTTGCTTAAGAAGGAAAACATTATAACCATTTAGTCATTTACTGATGAATTTAATGTACATTTATTTTGAGTAAAAAATAAATGCAACAAAGTGTATAGAGATTCAACACTGTCCATATTTGTATTCCCTTTGCATGCACAGGACAGATAAAGTCAAAATATTTGTAATTTTGGGGGGATTGATTTAAATTTTACACCAAATCGGTCATATTAGAAAAAGTAAAATGTATTTTCTAGTATTCTACCATTGCAATAAAACGTTAGAGGAGTTGAATAGGGTGGGGCATCATTGAAGCACCTAAATGACCCCATTAAAAAAAAGCCGAGAGTTAAATTGGCAACTTGTTTCATAATGTCACCGGACGTGGGCTAGGGCTCAAATTATGCTGCAGTTTTCCCTGACAAGGTGGCAAACAAACCATTTGGTTGTATCATGTCGATTCATGGCACATTAGCTGATGTGGGCGTAAAGTTAGGGCTGGGTGTTGACTTATGGACAAAACAAGGACACATTTTGCTGCCTCTAATAGACGCAGCCCTGTGCAACAAGTACACCGTGTCAAATCACACCAAGCATAGTGAGGTTTATATTTCCACAGTTAGGCCGTGTTTATTCAAGAAGTGCAGTGCAAATCTGACGTCTGAGCTGTTGCGGCCTCACATCATTCCCTCTTGGGACCTTAAAATAACTGGCAAATCTTTCACAGTAGTAGTTTATTTTAGGGGGATTGGTCTGGCTTGGGTGATTTTTACATACAGATACTAACATATGTAGGATATCTGTGAAATACTCGCAATTTAAAACTAAAAATATATATATTTATTTAGTTTGAGCTAATAAAACATCACAAACTGTCACTCCCATCTTTTAAAAATAGTTGAGGATATAATTTTTGATAATTTAGTTAATTGTTAGTGGCGTATTAATATCTTAAACAGGTTACCCAAATAGTGGTAGAATTTATATACATTTTTCATTCCAATTTATATTCAAATATGCAACAAAGAAGCACACATGAAAAAAAACTGGCTTAGCATTGGTTTCCATTGCCAAGGGCAACCAATGAGTATTTTCTCCTTCTCAACTTTTCAGCCTGTTTTCCACTATTTAAATCTTGAGCCTTTTGACTTTACTGCTGAAAACAATCCGAAAGACTTAAGGAAATGCCTACTGATATACTTTAGCTTGTTGTATTTTTTAATGTTATTTGGGATCAAATGAGCATAGACTAAGAACCGTACAGTTATTAGAATGTAAAGTATATTAGCCAGTAGGATGTAAATTTACAGGGAATGTTGGTGGGAAGGGTGGGATCACCCCTTGCCAACCCCTTGTGGGGTCATTGGAATGAACATGTCACTTCCTCACTAAGACAATTGGCTCCTGACTTCCACTATAGTAAAAATATATTTGTTTGAATAAATTGTAAGCAAACGCCAGAAGATAATTTAAGTGCCTAAAGATCAATTTGTTGTAACAGGCACCTGAGATTTGCTCAAATAATACAAAAAAATCTGTTAAAACGTAAACCACAAATGATTAAATGTGTGTTCTTTAACTTTGGAATATTCTCCATTCAAATGTTATCAAAGTCCAAGTCACCTTTCAAGTGGACATGCATTGTTGTTGTTTTTATCTAAAATCCCTGTTCAACAAAAAACAAAACAAAAACATTCTAAAGTTCTACTATTTCAGGTCCAAACTGGTGAATTTTCTTCGTGGGAGTCACAGAAGAAAGCAACACGGGAAAGTCATTTGATAGGTGGGCGAGTTTGTGGCAAATAGCTGTGCTTTAGCAGGTAAACTGGGGTTTAAGGTGCGCACTGAGCCGCCTATGATACCAACCACACGGATGGAAAGAACTTTGATGTTTAACCCTCATAGAGTTTTGCAACGGAGGCTGAGAGTAGAGACAGATTGGCAGTTTATATTATAATTCAACAGTGATCCAAGTTGAAAATCCCAAACGCCGACAGTGGACTGCCCATCAGTGCATCAAAGTAGGGACAAACAACAGTCGGTCAGCAGGTAGTTTTCAGAAAAGCTCAGGCATCCTCATGAAGATGTCTAGAGAGGAACAAAGCTTGTCAGATGTCGAGCTCAGTCCAGGAGTGTCGGACGACAGCCATTCCCGATCACCTGGTAACTCCTCTGGTGCCGGTGGGGATGAGTCACCCCTCCATAGGCAGCAACTTCTAGCAGTTCTGGATGATGGCGCAATGGGTCACCCTCCTGGTAAATCTGACGATGAAGATGAGCGCTTCCCGGCGGGGATTCGCAAGGCGGTCAGTCAGGTGCTCAACTGCTATGACTGGACGCTCGTCCCCATGCCAGTGCGCGTGAACAATGGGAGTAAGAGCAAACCGCATGTCAAGAGACCGATGAATGCCTTCATGGTATGGGCGCAAGCGGCACGGAGGAAATTGGCGGACCAACACCCGCACTTGCATAACGCCGAGCTCAGTAAGACTCTGGGAAAGCTTTGGAGGTGAGCAAGAGTCTTCATTCTAGATCACATCTTGATTTATTTGAACTGTTGGCCTATATGTGCCAGGCGGTTAGCCATTTTAAACCAATTTTCCCTACAAATGACTGTGATTAAATATATCACCCTTACATACTGTACATGTATAGACTAGCCTTTTCCTATTAATTCCTCAGTTAAAGGCTCCTGGTATTCTGACATAAGATATTAGCATGCCATACCCTTTTCTGTAATCTATTCCTTGACAAACCTGGAGATTATGCTTAAAAAAAGTCATTTCTACATGATTCACAATGTTTTTTTTCTTTATCCAAGGCTTCTTAATGAGAGTGATAAGCGACCCTTTATCGAAGAAGCGGAGAGGTTGAGAAAGCAACACAAGAAAGACTATCCTGACTACAAATACCAGCCCCGGCGCCGCAAGAATGGAAAAAATGGTTCGGGGTCAGGAAGTGACGCGGACGGCAATTTGGAGGGTGAGATCAGACAATGCAACTACAAGGGCCTCCATCTGGATGTGGTCCATACTGGGGGAGCTGGGTCCGCTCTGGCAGATGGGCATCACCATCATGCTGCAGGTGGGCTGCCGGCTCCCTCGAACCACCTCACCAGTATTCCATTGAGAATGATTTACAACCCATGTGAAACCAGCACATTACTGTGCCATGGTGGATCCAATTTGACTTCATTGGTCTTCCTTGACTACAAATCATAAATATACTTATTCTTATTCTGATTATTGTAATACTTTTGTTGTGTGTTGTGAGATCTTTCAACTGTTAAATATGTCCGATTAATTAAGGTTAAAACTGGTTTAAAATGTCCTACTGTAACCTGACCTTCACTCTGATTCAATAGCTTGAACCAAATCCCTTTATCTGTTTTCAGGTCACAGCCATAGTCCTCCTACACCACCAACCACACCCAAGACAGAACTTCAGTCTGGGAGGGCAGGGGATGGAAAGAGGGAGGCTTTGGGCAACGGGGTCTCCCGTGGCCAAATGGGAGCAGAGGGTTGTTCAGATGGCGCAGGGTCTGCAAAGCCTCACATCGACTTTGGCAATATGGACATCGGTGAGATAAGCAATGACGTGATGGCCACCATGGAGCCTTTTGATGTCAATGAGTTTGACCAGTACCTTCCCCCCAATGGCCATCCAGGGATCGGGCAGAGTGCCGCTTCGGGAGCAGCGACGCCCATAACTACCACGTCTCAATATACCTACGGCATCTCCTCAGCTCTGGCAGCGGCCAGTGGACACTCTACCGCCTGGCTTGGCAAGCAGCCGCCGCAACAACATCACGGCTCCCCTCTGAATTCAGACCCGTCTAAGGCCCAAATCAAGAGTGAAGCCGGAGGCGCTCACTTCTCAGAGGGGGCTACAGGGGCTTCCCACGTCACCTATACCCCCCTAAGCCTCCCTCACTATAGCGCTGCCTTCCCCTCCTTGGCAGCCAGGGCTCAGTTTGCAGAGTACGCTGACCAACAGGCCTCGGGGTCATACTACACCCACCCTAGCCAGGCAACAGGCATATACTCTGCTTTCTCGTATATGGGGCCCACCCAGAGGCCCCTGTACACTGCGATCACTGACCAGTCCAGTGTACCACAGTCCCACAGTCCCACACACTGGGAACAGCCTGTCTACACTACACTGTCGCGGCCATGACAGATAACGAGACCAGAGGACACTGGTGCCGGTCCAGCCCCGGCGCCCGACCCGAGAAGCAGCAGGGGTTTTGACCAAAGCGGTCCGGGCTGGAGGGAGTGGGCTGGCACTGGGGGAGTCGGCTGGGGAGGCACCAGGGAGAAATCCCTGGAATGTTCTCGCCCAGGTCCAGAAATGCTGTCACAGGTGAAGGCAGAATTTGGAGCGTGGCGTTTTTAAAAAGCATTTTGCGATTGGTCGGTGCTTTCAATTCTGCGGTAAAAAGTGATTGCGGTGGCAATACAAGTACAAGTCAGGTTCGCATTAGATTTGCAGCAGCAAAATGTCTACCGCTCCAAGCTAAATTATTATATCTTGCTCCCTGAAGGCATGGTGACTCCCGGCGTGGATGTAAGAAAGTAGAAAAAGTTGATCCTGATTCATACAAGAATGAACAAATTCTAAATCAAAACAGAACGTGAAGGTTTTGACCCTTGATCAATCAGTGTTTCAATATTTTATTTATTTTACGTGACAACCCATTCTCATGTCAGGTTCGATATCATAACCTGGCAACATAGAGCATGATTTGCTCATATTTCCTTGTATTTGTGTTTTTATGTATTGTCATTGTCAAGAGTTAAACTCCTCATTATTTTTATCGTACAAATCATACACTGTACATATTTTGTACTGTGACAAATGTGTAAATTCACCAAAATTTGATGCCAAAACAATGAATGTGTAACAAAGAAACTGCAATGATATCAGTTTCTCCCAATGACATTCCAAGCTACCTTACATAATTACTATGTAGAATAGGTTACTGCCAATTGGCATTACATCTTTAAGGGTGTCAAACCTTTTATTAATAGTAATTTAGTTAATATTTGATGGATTCACGAAGACCCCTGATTTTTATATTTAATAAACACTTGAGTAACAAGATTAATCATTATCTTCATCCTTTTGTATATCGATGCCTTTACTATTTCCACAAAAAGTCTGTTTTAACGTCATAAAATTGTGCACTAAAAGCCAATTTTGACAAAACATTGCTGCATACAGAGAATGAACGGCCTTTGCAAAAATGTACTTTAGCGATACTGTACAACTATTAATCACTGCGCCTTACTTTTCACTCTTGCTTTTAATACTTTACATTTTAAAGAAACACATTCTAATGGGCCTTATTAAGCTACTGCATATGTATTCATATTTTCTGTCATTATCACACATACCTTCAGCTTCCCTTTAACAAAATTTAAAAGTTAACGAAATGTCTTTGTTTGCTATATCTATATATATCACAATGTATCATTTTAAATACGTTTTTTTCACTCCTGTCGCATGCAGCCTTGTTCTTTTCGTCTTCTCCATTTTCTATACATCACTTTTATTCAACTTCTGTACTTTTTTCTTTTACTGTTTATGAAAATGCTGTCATTGATTTTATTGTTATTTTTGATTGAAGGAGATTTGAGGAGGCTGCATTGTTGCTTGTAAAGTTTTAAAGGTTCAAAGTGAGGATGATTGTTTGCACTCTTTTGAAATAAACTTTGCTTTACAACAAATATAGTCTGGTTCTTTTTTTGTCACTTTTATTCTCTGTAGCCGAGTAACCCCTTGTTGCCTGATTTTATATTTAGGATGCATAATGAATGAAGGCCCTTCTAATATATATTTATATAAAATAAAATAGATTTAAAGACGTTTCGCAAATATTTAATCTGCTATTGATTTACTAAAATATGTGCATTCATAGCCAATAGTCTCAGTTTCAATTATAGATTTGAAAAAAGACTTTTATTTCTTCTTTTTAAAGTCATTTTATGATTTTTTTTATTCTGTAATTTTCTAAATTTTGCATTCATACTATTTGAACTTATTTATTCATTTTTAAAATGTAAACTCCAAGAGTTAAATTGTGCGACTGCAGTATATCATGTTTTATGACTTTTTCCATTTAATTTTTTATGACCATTTAAATAAAAATGTTAGTTTTTATTTACGTTAACCATATTGACAATCATGTCTCTTCCTACAAATCACCCTCAACATAGTAGATAAAACTAAATACAATAATGAAATGATAATATAAGAGAAAAAAACGCTCTATAAGGACGAATATGCGTCTCACGTCAATTTAATCATTGGTAATAACTTAAGATTGGAAGTGGATATTGATGACAGAACTCATGAGGCCTTAGCATGATTTACTCGGTGCATGTGTGAATTTGTGCTTTAAGCTTGACTTTTAATTCTCTCTATTTAATCGGCTGGGCAAAAACAAAGCCATCCATTGAAAGGGAACTAAAGGGGGAGCAGAGAAACAGGGCAATGAGGGGAGCATTGCCCATAGCTGCCTGGCTGGCCTGTCACTTCACCAGGATACAAAGAGACTCTCATACTGCCCCAACATAGACCCCCATACCCCTCCTGATAGCCCTCCATCCTCAGTGTTCTCATCTCGTCTGCTGTATTTGCTATTTGCCCTCGTCTATTCAAAAAAAGCTTGCACCCTAATGGCATTAAAAAGTGTTTATCTGCAAAAGGACCTAACCGCGAGTCATGTGACAATAAAAGCAAAAAAGACTACACCCAGTCATGTACCCTGCCACGACATGGGAGGAGGGGTACAATGGATTTCTAACCCAAACTACGATATATCACGAGAACAGACACCGTTTCAGAAAATATCTTTGCGAGACCAGTCCTGAGACGTTTTGGACAAAGTTAGGCCAAAAATCTATTATGACCTGAAAAGTGGATTTTCATTGGTTAAGTCAACAAATTTGTGTAAAAGCACTTAATACAATTAATAGCTTCATTTCATTGGGACTTGCTTGTGACGAGCACATGGGCCACTGTTGACCCACTTTAACTACACGCAATATTCAAAGCCCTTTTATCAGAGTTATTTTCTTTTTTAAAGTTTGTTGCATACGACAGGACATAACAAATGACAAGAAATGTTGTTATTGGAGCTCCAAAGTTCAAATACTAATAATTGTGCAGTTTGGAGTGCAACCAAAATACTATATTATAAAATTACAAATCTCATAAGGTGCAAATATTTTGCTTTTTTGGACCTGAAATTCATGTGTTGTTAATTTTAGTTATGTTAGAGTTAGTTCCTTTGGTTTTTTGGGGGGGAAATATATTACCCATTACATACTACTCTTACAAAAATGTAATGTAATGTCATTACTCTACAAAAAATGTGCTGTCTTATTAGCAATATTAAATTTTTTTCAGATAAAGGCCAAATTACTGAACCCTACACGGAAAATGCCCACTCCACACAGAATTGTGAAGTAATCCATAAGTGTACCTTTTTTAAACAACACAAAAAAATGATGTTGTACAACATGATATCTTGGATCAAAGTAAATATTTCTTTTCAGAAGGGTATAACTTGTGATGGGTTTTTAAGCCAAATCAGAGGAGATTGAACAGAAACAAACAGTCTTTGAAAATAGGAAGAAAAAAAACGTGTGACTAAATAGAGGGATGAGTAATGACAAATGTTGGTATGTAGCAATCAATGGCGTGCAGTTGTGAGATTAAAGATATTAGCAGAATCCGTAGCTGTGGGCACCCTGATGCTTGTCCTCACCGTGGTTGGTGCAGCTGATTGTCACATGGCCTTGAAAGAAGGCCACAGTTGCCCAAAGCACCGTCATCTTCTTTTATCCCAAATCTTATATACCAAAACCGTCACAACCGGCATAAAGTGGATTCATTGTAACATTGTCACAAATAAGATCGCCACAAAGTTCTTGTCTGTTGTTTTGCTTTTAACTTTTGTAACGGTTAGTCAACACAATCCTCCTGGTAGACATCCAACCACGCGTCTCTTCTCACCCCACTGCTCTGCATGTATGTAGTAATGTTTTTGTGACCAGTACGAAAGTTCGGTCACTCACAATTCTCCCAGTTCAAAAGGACTGGGTGCCTGTTAATGGTACCCAATAAGTTGAATAGTGGAGGAGGACTGTGTAGACTTTCTGTTGATGCTGATGAAACAGTAGTCAAAGCCCTATCTAGCTCCATACACTGACCTAGTTATTGCCAACAACCTCTTTTCCCAAACAATAGAGAGACTGTGTCTGCTTTGTGCATGTTTTTACAGAAGAATAACGTTTTGGCAGCAGAGAGCATCAGAACAATGAGTAACTAGCTCATGTACATCCTCTAATACCTTGGTGTCTGAACAAATAAATATATGTACAGTAAAAAGCATTTGAGAAAACACACGCACACACACACACACATATATATATATATATATATATATATATATATATATATATATATATATATATATATATATATATATATATATATATATATATATATATATATATATATATATATATATATATATATATATATATATATATATATATATATATATATATATATATATATATATATATATATATATATATATATATATATATATATATATATAATTTATTTTTTATTCATTTTACGCTGAACTGCTTATCCTCGCAAGGATCTTAGGGGTGCTGGAGCCTAGCCCAGCTTACCATGGAAAATGGAATATGTTTTAATTCATTTGTCTCATTGGGGGATATATGTAATTGATGCTACAGTATTCTTAAGGATTTCTTGTTATTCCATGTGCGAGTTCAAAGAAGTGTTTTATATAAGAAGTGTAAATACTGTTATTTTTTCCACATATGTATCATTAAAATTAGTATATACTTTTATCATTTAAAAAGGTTTTGGGGATAGCATTGGGCACCTTACAACAATTGGAACAAATTACAGCATTTCCATGTAATATGTATCTCCTCTTACGAAAAATCCAAGTTACAAAACCACTTCTGGAACAAATTAATTTCCTAATTAAAGGTACCACTGTAATTTTCACAGAATCAGACTGATTCCAAACTCCAATATGGGTAAGAACAAAAGAGCCCTGTGAGGACTTTTTGACCTTTGCATATCTGGAATGAGCTACAAAAACATTATCAAGGCAGGAAACAAAGTAACAACCATAGGTCCAATTGTGAAAACATTCTGTAAAATCGTCCTGCAACCACTGAGTGAAGCGATTCAGAAAACAAGAGATGAAAAAACAGTAATTGTACATTTTTTAAAAACCAATTTGGGATATTCTAAAACAACTAGCCAAATAAATGTTTTTGTCATTCTTCTTCTCCATCTTTGTACTGCAAATGTCATTTTTTGTATTTTGTATGCTCTAATTCATTGTCCATATATCCTAATATACAAGAATACTAACTACTTTCAATAACATTTAGTATGGTTATTGTTTAAACACTACAAAAGGCAAAAGTACTTCAAAAAGTTTATTCCAAACATTGAAACAGGTTTACAGTCACATCTCACAAATAAAGTTTTTCATTTTCTAAAACAAATATTTACGGTACTTTCCCATTTTGAAGAGCTCCCTCATAATGTGGATGAAACAGGCAGTACAATGGGTTCAGTGTTTGATACCTTGTATCAAAGATTGGCTTTATAATTCGGAAGAATGAAAAAATAAGAAAAAGAAAAGAAGAGCACCCCAGGCGTACATGTGCTGATAGAGGGAGGGATAGCTAGCAAAAGTAGTAGCTTAGTCGCTTATGATCAGCTCATCACAGCCCCAGTCTTCATAACTTCCATCTGGAAGATAACGGCGGATGATGATGGGGATCTTACCGCATCTAGTGGACGAGAAAAGAAGGCAGGCTAATGAATGTGATCTATTGTGGTTCAAACTGACAAGACCAATCGAGATCAAGATCAATCATGATGAAACAGCGGTGTGTAGTGACTCTGAATAACAAAATATATTTTTGGAGTATGTTTGTAGACCAAATGTATAAGTAATGCTGTAAAAAAAAATTCTAATCAACCTGTAGCTTTATGGCAAAAAAGTGTAAATCCAACATATTCCAATGGTTTAATACCATTAGAAGAACATTTTTGTTACACACACACACACACACTCATAATACTCACTTGAGCTCTTTCATGGCAATTTGTAAGGGATCCGTTTCTCCTTCCAGCTCCACCATAACTGGTGCACACATCCTGTTATGTGAAATTTGAAAGAAAAACTTTTAAATGAGTCATTTGTCCAGTCTCTAAGACAAGTCATTCAAACATGTATTCCTGTTTACTTTGGCCAAGATGCAGTGTACAACTCCACATTGGTTTTATATTCACTTTTATACAGTTTGGGTTGCTCAATGTATTAAAATATTCATATTGACATGTTGTATATCCAGTTACAATATTTTGGTTAAAAACACTTACGCTATCTGAAGAGCTCTCGTTCCCAAAACACGGGCTCGCTCATATTTGGTCATGTATGATGTTGTTATCCTCTTCTGGTTGGCCTGCTGACCCTCCCCTGCCGGTAGTATTTGTACGTGCTCCCGATCTTCCTATTCACAAGACACATTGGCAAAAGATGGACGATCAGGGACCTCTAAAATAAACATTTTTTACTCAAATTCCCGTTTATTGGGGGAAAAAAAGTATAGTGATATAATTTAGTCTCTAACGCCCACCCAAAATATTACTACACACAGAGTTTGACTTACATCTTCTGCATTTTCCAAATCATCTAATCCCTCATCCTCTTCGGCATCATCAAAATCTCCATCGTCGAAACTAAAACAAATGGAAGTAGTAGTAAATAAAAGTACCAGAAAATGATTAACTATAGCAAAAACACGATCACAGTTCACCACTACAGTCACATATTAAGCAGCCACACAGGAAGCACTCATCTCTTATCTTTTTCTTTTAAAATAATCGCGATTCTAAAACCAGTATGATAAATTGCTTACTTATCTTCGTTGTCCGACATATTCGTTTACTGATTCGCAAATATGTCAAATTAATCGTTAATATGACTTTCAGCACTGGTTGCTGTTTTTTGTAAACATTAACACGCGCGAGGACGGCGAGCTGTTCATTTCCGGTTCCGCTGCGCACCGTATAAACAGTCCGGAACAATACAGTTTTAATATTTGTTTCTGGTCATTTGTTTTCAATTAATATTCTTATTTTCATCAAGGGAGGGTGTCGTTGCAAATGGAAAGTTTATTGGGTGACAAAAAATGGAAATAAAGTTTAATTTTAACACGAATAAAAGCACGGTTATACATTTCAATATTTCAATATTATATATATTATTTAGATCGATATTTGGAATTTGTAAAACCAAATATTGGTCTGAATGAAAGTTATCTCTTTCATAACTTTTTATATTATTTAAATGAAAACACATATATTATTAAAATAATAATACATGTACAGTATTTAAAATGTAATGCTACTGTATACATACAGTGGTTTATTGACACATTAGAGCCATCTAGTGTTTTCTTACCAATACTTCCTTTTTTTTTCTCCATTAAAACATGTATAAAGGTTATTTTCCTCTCAGTAAATGATCATCATGGAAATTTTAAGGAGATAAATCATTAATTTCAGTGTGTTGTTAAAGTTTGCATTTGCTTTTGTTTTTTTAACTGCTGAAATTACCACAGTATACTCTCATATTTAATGTTATTTATGTGCAAAAAAAGAGTAAACTAATTTCCCCATAAATTATACATTGTTGATTATGCTGCCAATATTATGTTGAAAGTTTCTAAATATATAAAAATATCTATGTTCTTGCTGAAAATTGTGTTTTTGTATGTATATATGTGTTACTCGTTCATCATAATCCACAAAAGTTGAATAGAGGAAACTGGATTTTTGTTATTTTTTTTCAAATTGTTTATTTGTGCCTATGCGACAGCATTGTAGGATAAAGCTAACGTGTCATCATGTACAAGAATAATTTATTCTGTTGTTTTAGAACGTTTCATGGTGTTTACATAGTGTTTTCCGCAGAGTCTTTGGTGCGTTCTCCCTTCTGGTTGAACTTCTTAAAAACCTTGGAGGCCTTGAATTTTCCTTTTGACTTCTTGAACTCTTTCAACTCTTCTTTCTGGAGCTCTAAGAAGTAACCAGCCCAAAATGCAGACAAAACATTAGTCAAATATTTACATAAACTCTGAAAATGTACGAAAAAAATCTTTCATTTTCAAAATAAAATACATTGTAACCTTGGTTGGACTGCATCCCTTCTGAAAATACGTCTTCTTGTCGCTCCCTGATTTGGAAACCGTGTTGCATTATGACTTTTTACATGTAAAAAAAAAGAAATCTATGCTGATATGATCTGTTCTCAATCTACCTTTTTCTATCTTGATCTAAAATGCTGACAATCTGGTTCCTCTGCTCGATAATAACAAGCAGCTCAGCCATTAGATTTTGCTCCTGACTTCGATCTTCTTCACTCCAGACATTTTCTGAAATGACAAAAAAAATTGATCAAAAAATGATCCTATGCTAGCACAAATAGTTTTAAAATGAATTAAATGCTTTTAATGTCATTATACAAGTGTAATGAGATTTAAAGCTTCACCCCAAAGTGCACAAATAACAAAAACAAACAGACAAAGAAATAAGAACAATATTTAATACATCAGCAATGAATACTAAATGAAAGTCTGCATCACTGCATGACAGGAAATAATCTTACCAGGTTTATTGAGAAGACGTCGAAGTTCATATTCCACATCGGCTTGGCTCTCTTCCAATGTTTTCTGTTTGGCCCTGCCAAAAAAAAAAAATGAATTTCAATAATTTGCTAGTCCCATGAGAGTCCCAAAGGCTACTTACAGATAAACCAGTTCAGTATCTTGTCGCATCAGTATTTGTCTTTCCTGAGTAAGAGCAAGCCATTCGGTCACTAGACGATCTTCTTCATCATCTAGATTATCAATAACAAAGTGCTTTTAGTATTTATTCATTTACAGTAGAAATTTGATTTGAAAGGAAATGGCGAATCAACCATTGTTGCACTCTCTGAGATTTCTCTCCAACTCGACCCCTTTTTCTTCCATTGCCTCCAGCTGTTTCTTCAATTCTTTCATTTCTTCCTGTAGATCTGCTGCAGACGCATACTGGTCTGCCTTCACCTGTCAAATAATAAATAATAGTTCTCTCTCTCTCCTTCTCCCCTGCGATTGGTTGGAACATTAATTCAGGGTGTTTGACTGTATAAAACTGATTGAAAACAATAACAATAGCACTCTAAACTTTATTTATTTTTTGAATGAGAGGGGAGATTCAACCCTCCGAATTTCGTCAATGGCAGCCAATGAGTTACCTGATTTCCATGTATGGGTTAAAAGAAATGTGCATAGTGGTCTTAATTCAAGAAACACACCTTCCTTTTAATGAGTGGAAACCCATATCCTGGAGCAGGGGCCCGTCCAGATGTGAGACCCTGGTGTGTCTTTGATTTGGTCATTTCATTTCTTGCATCAAAATGTTCCTTCTTTTTGCAAACCTGCTAAAATAGAAAATAATAAATGCCAAAAATGAATGTTTATGTGCCTGTTCATGAAAGATAAAATAAAAACCTTTACTACAACAACATGTGCTAATCTATACATTTTAAGTCCTTTTTTTTACCTCACTCAGTGTTGAAGAATGTGATTTCCTCTCTTCTGTCATGTCAGACGGGAGTTTCGTCGATGGGACAACTGGCACAGAGAGACTTCTTGTCAAAATGGGAATATAATTTTTCGTTTGGGGGACAATAGGAGTCACTGGATGGGATTCATTACTTCTCTTCATTGCCCCCAAATCTGAACATTTGATATGAGTGCTAGCTCTCATATGAGTGTCTTTGAAATGAAGTCCCATTTTGACTGCATCTTTCTCCTCCAGGTCTTCGCTAAAAGGATTGGGAGGAATGACTTTTGGTCTGTACCAATACACCTGGCCATTTGGATCACGTTTGGAATGAGTAGGGGGTCCTGGTGATTGAACTGGGGGCAATTGTGTCCATGGTCCGGGATGGATGATTCCCAGCCATGGGTGATTTGTTTTGACAAGATTTCTCGGTCTCCTGTTGGACAACAAGGATAGTTTTGACTAGTGTTTTGATTCTCAAGAGTTACAACAATCCATAAATGAGCTTCCTCCATTTTCACAATAAAGACTGATACAAGGTTCACAATATAAGTGATCTAATAAACAATAATTATCGCTACAAAGGTCAGAAAACTAATCTGTGATATATGACCATGCCGTTATTCAAAGCGTAAAACAAGCAATTTTTAAATGGAAAAATACATTTGTTGAAAAACTATGGGTTTTAAAGACTATGAGCATATTTCAGTACAATATTTCTTTTAAATAATTATAAGACTAAGACATTATTTTAAACAATTTGTAACACACCTATTAGGAACCATAGTGGGTTGAATTGAAGAGTTTTACCATTTTTTTTAGCATGTGTGTAAACCATATTTATGAGAGACTGGAATTTTTGCAAGGCAGATAAGCTGAATATTTACTGAATCAAAATCGGGCCAGGAAAAAAATCACCCTCCCTCTTGTGAAACTTGGAGGACAATCTTTATTGTACATTGCAAAAAAATTAATGTATCTGTTAACTTACGTGTCAGGTGAAAAATAGGAAGAATGACTTTGACCAGTGGATTTGTCTGTATAAGATAAAAAAAAAACATTGGGGGAAAAAATATGAATATTTGATTCACAGCAGCCTCAAACTGTAATGAGAACTAAATAAGATGTTTGAAGAAAATTATTTCCAGGAAAACAGTAATTTATGCATTGAAAAACATGCAAACTCTTCAGCTTTGTGGAATTGTCTTATTCTTTTGCTTATATGCTTAGTAGGCTCAATTTTTTTTAACTAGCTCTACATTGTCTTGTGTGTCTTGTGTTTTTCTTGCTACTTCCACCAAGAAATTTCCCGAATACGGTATGAAATAAAGTTCTAATCTAATCTAAATATTGTCAAACATATTGAGAATTATCCAAGTATCGATACTGAATACTTGTATATGATATTGGATAGCAAAAGATCATTCTAACTTAGCCTTTTATTTGTTTCCACCTGTTTGGAATTGAATTTATTTACCAGATATAACGAGAAAAACTAGATTGCTACTATCAAATAAAACTGTGTTTCTTTACCTGAGGTGCTGTTCACTGTTTGGGAAGTTTGAGTTAAGGGTTCAAGGACAGAAACTGGCGTCTGTTCTGATGCCAGCTGCTTACTTTCTTCAGTTACTTGAACAAATGACGACGAGAACTCCGAGAAATCCTCCGAGTTGGTGATTTCCTCCTGTTCGTAGTTTCCTGCCAGATCTGATTCATCCTTGCCATCATTTTTCTCTTCCATGCGTCCTGGAAACGGAGATGGCGGCTTTGACATTCTTCTCTGCATATCAGATGACTCATGCTGTGCTGTTTGCTCTATTGGCAGTGGTTTATCAAGGAGTCTGTCAGGTGACTTTGTTTTTTCAAAGTACGTAGAGACGCTGTTGAGAGTCAATCCGCTTAGATGAAGGCAGTCATCCCATAACTTCAACTTTTCGTCAGGATGAAATGCTCTTATTATGTGGTCACAACAGATAAAAGAGCCAGCATCCTTTCCTGGAATGTAAAAGCTTGGTGCGAGGGTGCCGTGGCATACTTGGCATCTGAAAGATAAAGGGTTGTTAGTCTAAATGTCACAATAAGTCTTTACATATTTGAAAAATGTACAGACAATGAGTAAAGGTGACCACCATTGATTCGGGTTACATGTCAATTACAGTATATAACATAACAATGTTACATTTACACAACTACGATTTTCAGTCAAAAATGTATGAAAATCCACATTAATATTATGTTATTTTATGCTTTTCACATTTCTTTTAATGTAAAAAAAATACATAAACTACATTTTACCTTATATTTGATATTTTTCCCCCTACATTCTACAGTATAAGATTATTTGAGTAAGCACACCTGAAACAACTTCGATGCCATATCTCCCCATGGATCGCATGTCTCTGAATGAGATAAACAGGTTTGATGCAAAAGTGACACAAACTATGAAGACTTCTTTCATAATAAGGATTTTCTTCACTGGCGAGTTTTGAAGGCAAATGCTGGAGAAATAAAAAGAAACATGAGATTTTGAAAATATTGATGATAATATTGACTCATAATTCTTTCTATACATTTGAAGATTTACTCTTTTGTCACCTTGTTGGATGAAGTGATGTGTTTTAACCTCAAACTGGAAGAACTTGCTGCAAAGTCAACAGAGAAAATGTCAATGATGAATAATGATTATTCATTCATCTTCTGTCCCACGATTCCTCGTAAGGATATGTGGTAGCCACGATATTGGTCATGACTAATGAGAAAATGTCATCGTATAATTGTTGTATGGGTCACAATAGATACAATTAATATTGTTAATATTGGTTTCAAATTAAAAGAGAGTACGATTGCTCACACACCGTTAAAAGGCTTGTTGAAGTAGTGGTAATACTGTGAAATGTAGGTGATGACACTCAAATAGTCAGGCACCTCACTGGTAAGCATTTCTTTAGGAATTAAGAAAGCGGGAATGCCCAGTTTTGTCTCTGCAACCTCAAAGGCCTGAAAAAAAAGACATATAACACCAGATTTAGGAAATCGATTTTTGGGCCATATTTAAGAATGTCACATCTCTAGTGATCTTTTGCAGACTATTAAGCCAGCGTGCATGTTTTTTTTTTAATCACTGAGTGTGTTATAACATGTTTGTTCAGATGATATGTTTCCATTGGGTGCAAATAGTAACTCACCAGTTGGTTGTTTTCGTAAACATTGGCTCTAGAGAGGGATCTGAAATCTCTGGAGAAAGGTAAATAAGGGGGGAAAAGTTAATAGCAAGCATACAAATGACAGAAGAAATGAGCTGTCTCTATTCCATTGTAACAACAGAGCAATTCAGAGTAATCCAATTTTGTGTAAAGGGACGAGAAGATGTCAAAGTGGCAGATTATAGTGAAGAGATTAGTCCCATTCACAGTCAATGTTTAATCCAGATTAAACAGCATGCGAGGGCAAACTGAGGTTTTTGGTGGAATGCAAACACTTGCAGCCCCAAAATAGAGATTTCCTCCTTCACAATTAAAGAAAAAAAACAGTACTACTCACATGAGATCTGGGCGGTGTTTGTGAATGATGGCACAAAATGCAAGTCCATCTCGGAATGAAGTGGACAGATTATTGATTTCCACTTGTGGGTAAAATGTGCAGATTTGGCTGCACCACTTCAATAAAGTATCCTTCGATGCCATCGTGTCATGTGGGACACGGGACCTCATGACACGAGATGTGGGTCAGCGTGACGTACATCAACATAACAACGTGGAGGTCGAAAGCAAAGCATCTCTCAGGCTACATTTAGCGCACTGGAAAACCAAGTTTTTGCAAGATTCAAAACATTCACAAAAGTTGATCTTACGCGTCAAGACTCTGTCACAGCATACACGCAACGGTGTGAACAATGTTCAGGTGAGGTGAAATCTACAAGAGGTGGTAGCAAACTGAATAGAGAAATATCTTCTCGGTGGTTGTCCATCCATCTTGCTGTTCCATACTAGGTGAACAACATAATAGTTGCCACAGGAGGGAGACAAACTCATCTTACAATTTTTTTTTTAATTATACAGTAGGCCAATAGTACATCTTTTCATGATGATTTTTATTGATGGTGATGATGATAATGACTCACTCATCACTCACTCACTGTCACTCAATGTCATCAACTAACCAACAAATTAAAGAAACATATGTTCAAATGAGTAATAAACTTTATTTATCCAGATGTAGATTTACTGAGACAATGCATAAATACTAGAAATCATGTCTGATCATTTTGTAACAATAACATTGAAAAAACTCGTGTTCTGAGACATTTAAAGTCATTCTTTAAAATAAGAACCATAAAATTGCTCTAAATCTCTTATGAATGTCAAAATGTTCCCCACAAGTTTAATGAGATTTAAATGAGGAAATTAAATAGAAAAAACATTGAAAGCAAAATTATTTGTATGCATATATGTGGATACGTGTAGCATATATATATTTTTCTGTTAATACTATTATATATAGCAATACAATACACTTTCCATGTTTGTATATGCTTTTTAAATAAAGCATTGGTGAAAATAAATTAAAAAAAGAAAAAAGAAAAAAAATAACATTTGGGTTCAGTGACGTAGGACTTTCTGGGCCCTAGAACAACTACCACTAGATTGAAGACGAGTGGATTGCACAGTATAAGTGAAACATATTTTCATGCTAAATATTTGAACCTAAAAAATATAAACTAAATATCAAGACTTTATAATTCTACTGACGTATACATGAACTATGACTTTTGCTCCTGTCTAAAAAAATTAAAGATAATCCTGATGCATCTTTGTTCCACTGATCTATCAAACACAGTTCTATGCTTGCTCCGCCTTAACGTGACCTTACGTAGTTTGCGTAGTTTTTGCGTCCTTCGTCACGAGACTGACGCACAGACGACATAAATCTCGCAGTGATGGCAGCTCCTCCCGATACGGAGAGTTTAGAGTCTCGCATCAGTGAGTATTTGTGCTTAAATGAAGGATTTTTACTCTCACTTGGTCACAGAATATAAATAATATGACATCTGCATCCTATGTGCTAAGTGTCATTGTAGTTTTAGTGTGGTCAGCATCGTTTCCGTGACATGCCAGGTGCTAGCTAACCTAGCTCCATTGCTACCTGGACCTGCCAGCTGTCAACACAACACAAACTGGCGGACTTTAAGCTTCGTGCCTTCATCTATTAACACCGTGTCACACGAAAGAACCTTGCCGAGTCCCGGTTGCAATAATGTGCATGACTTTAGACTATTATTTGGGGGATTGATCTGGTAGAAAGTTCTGGATTTGACCGATCACCGTCGAGACCACATCGGCAAATCTAGCTAATGTTGACGCGTAATTAGAACACCTGGACTGTACTAACTTGGGTGATTTCAAACGTTTTTTTTTAACGAAACCCAATATCTTCGCTAAATTTACAAATGGAGAGACAAAACTAGCCTTCTTGCAAACAAAATCGTGTATCTCATCATATCATCATATTAAACGGGATTGCGTTTGATAGTGAAGCATAACACGATTAAAAAAGCCATATTTTGTAGCAATCGGTACGTTGAAGTGGGACAAATTGGCTCAAAACTAGCAACGCTTTGATAATAAACTAATTGCAAATTTACATCAAGAATAACAATTCATCACGTGATTTGTATTTCCCTTGTGTCGAAATCCCAACAAAATTGACTGTTTTGTAAACTTTAGGGTAAATAGAATTCCCACTAACACAGAGCTAAACCTCTGCTAAATCAGTCCTGACAGATTTAAAAGAAAACGATTAAAATTAGACTCCTATGATCCCAGAGTGGAGAGCAGTTATTACTGTAACATGTTTTTACTTTGATCACAACAAAGATGTATGCATTTACTTTATTGTGGATACTTTAATGATGCTAACAAATACAATGAATGGCAATTCCATAGCTGCATTAAATTGTTGAACAAAAGTTATTTGAATCCTGTTGATAGATTGACAAATCCAGACACATGGTTCATGAGACATTACTTGGATTGGAGGAGGGTGTCTAGCATTTTAAATATTATAACCATTTTATTCACTGGCTCAATCTTATTACGTCTATATTACAGACAGAGCAACCAACCCACTGAATAGGGAGACTGACTGGGGCAGCATCAATGCCTTCTGTGAACAGCTCAACAATGATTTGGAGGGGTAAGGAAGTTGACAAGACATCACTTGCACCCATTTTGTTGCAGTCTAAAAAGAGCAATTGAATTAAAAAAAAAAACATGATTTCAATTGTCAAAAGCTGCTTCATTCAGCACATGCAGGCCAGCCTGATAACATGGCGCAATCGTTCACTCTTTGTTTTGTGTCGTATTGCAGACCTCAGCTGGCCACCAGGCTGCTGGCCCACAAAATCCAATCTCCACAGGAGTGGGAGGCCATGCAGGCTCTTGTGGTAAACTCAAATTTCTAAATTTTTGTTTGAATTAGCATGTCCTTCATTGATGATGCCTTTTTTACGACAGCATGTCAAACGAGGGGCTTCATTAAAGCCATAACAGACACTTCTTTGAATATAAAGTATGTGTCAGGGAGTTGGATTTTTAAAGATGTCAGGTTTTACACGTCACACCAATAACATGGCACCACATTTTTTCATGTGTTGCAGCTTGTTACGCTTGTTTGACTGGCTAAGTTTCATTTCGGCACTACAATGCTGTGCTGCCATCTTATGGGATCTTGTTGTCAATGTGATGTTTTGTAACCATGACTTATTGTAAATAGAGCAACATTTTATATGGGAAATCCTCTACTTTGTGTAAGGAGGAAGCTAATTTTGGGCAGTAGATAGAGAACATGAACAGATGTCCATATAAGAATGATCCTGTTTAATTAGCATTGACGACAATAGATTTCCAATTTGTCTTTGGGTGGGCTTCCCATGCAAAAGTGGATGTCTATTGCTCTCAATGGCAGCCAATGAGTTAATATTTCAAAATAAAATCCATTTCATTAACCTGATCTTTTTTTTTTTCTTTTTACCCAATTCTTTCAAAATGACATGATTTAGTTGGGGACATTCCTGATAAATGCACAGGTTTTTATAGCACTAAATATTTAGTTTTACAATTTGACTGAATAGATATTCTGTGCTTTGGCTGTAGAACCTCAGTAAAAAAATGGTGTACACTTTTGCTCTATTTGTGGACGCTTTGTCACCAGGTTCTGGAGTCGTGTATGAAGAACTGTGGGAAACAGTTTCACAACGAAGTGGGCAAATTTCGCTTTCTTAACGAGCTTATCAAAGTGGTTTCGCCAAAGGTATGCTATCTTTCAGAGATGCTGCATATGCACATTCTTTGTTTTTTGCTAGGTTTTTAATGAGATGTGTAAATCTTATGTCCTCACGCAGTATTTGGGGTCACGCTCACCAGAGCCAGTTAAGAAGAAGGTCTTGGAATTAATCTACAGCTGGACGTTAGTGTTGCCTGATGAGGCCAAAATTTTAGATGCCTATCAGATGTTAAAGAAGCAAGGTATGTGTGGCATAATAGTGAGGTAAAACTACTTTTTTAATCTTGTTTAATCATTTTTTGTAGGTATTATCAAACAAGACCCGGAACTGCCCCCTGATAAGCTACCTCACGTTGCTCCACCTCGGCCTAAAAATGCCATTTTCGAAGATGAAGAAAAGTCTAAAGTAAGAACCTTAATCCAATCATATAGAGATAATAGAATGGACTTTCCCCACCCGACAATGTCTTTAACCTATTTCATCGGTTGCTTTCTTTTAATGTACCTCTTGGCTTTTGACAGATGCTGTCTCTCCTGCTGAACAGCTCGCATCCTGAAAATTTGAAGGCTGCCAACAAACTCATCAAGGAAATGGTCCAAGAGGTAAAACACAGGATTGGTAGTGTGATTTTTAAAGAATTTTCAGTGGTGATGGCGACATCTAATCAGTTGGATCTTAAATGAAATTAAATTACACTTGCAATTGTCAAATCTAAAAATATTTTTATAAAAAAATATGATATATTCAGCATTTTATACCCCCTCTTCTTTTTAAAAATGCCTTTCAAGATGGTTCATTGTTTTGGATTAAATCCCCCCAAAATTTACCCCAAAAATGCGACATACAGTGCTACCTCGTTCCAAAATGCTGTAAAAAATATTTAAAAAGTAGGGGATGGGGCAAACAAGCAGTAACAGATTACGGCACTCCAATGACCTGTTAAATTCATTTTTAGGATCAGAGGCGAGCAGAAAAAGTGTCCAAGCGTGAAGGGGCCATCCAGGAAGTGAAGGAGAGCATCAGTCTACTGACTCAGCTCCTACAGGACTATGATGCCAACACCATCAATCAGAGCAACTCCGAGCTCATACAGGCTAGTGCCTCGATCTTCTTGATAATTCAATGGACTCACCTTGGCCTGTCACACCCTAGTCTTTCCTGTTCTCTCTCCAATTACATTAATATCAGACAAAGTGCAATTTTGATCAGAAATGTGTTGCATTTACAGGACCTTTACCAGCGCTGTGAAAAAATGAGACCCACACTGTTCAGATTGGCCAGTGATACGGAGGATAATGACGAGGCTCTTGGTGAGCTTTATTTTTCGATGCTATCCAATAAACACATTAAAAATTAATTAGAGATTCGATTTAACCGCAATTCATGTTCAGGCAATAATGAGCGTTTTATCTTGGCTTTGCACAGCGGAGATACTGCAGGCCAATGACAGCCTCACCCACGTCATCAATTTGTACAAACAGCTGGTGAAAGGCGAGACTGTGAACAGCAACAACACATCAAACACACAAAAAGAGACAGGTGGGTTAATCATTGCCAGGCAAGAACGTGATTGAGTATTTTTTATTTTTTTAAATAATTTTAGAATTAAAAATGGGGTGATGAATTTTTTTTACTTGTAATGTTTTCTTCTTTTTTTATCAAAAAGTAAAACCAGTATCTATTCTATTTTTAAATGCTTTTATACTGACCAATTTATTCTAAATTTAAAATTTTTAAGTTATTTATTTTTATGATTATATATATATATATATTTTTTTTTATTATATATGAGGAAAATAATCAATATTCTCTTTTTCAATTTAAAAGGAATGTTTTTTTTAACAGATTTCATTTTTATTTTTCTATGTAGTCAAGAAATGTTTTAAATTATTAAAATATAATTCTGTAAATGTACCAAAATGAAAACTTAGAAAAATACAACAAATTGCTGTAAATTGTGGAAAATAGAATGAACACATTCAAAAAGGGTGTGTATTATGCTCTGGGATTTTTTTCATTTAATTTGTAATTAATAAGGTATTAAGGTTTTTTTTTTTTTTAATATCAGTTTCCCTATTTGACTAACTATCACAACACATACTCTGTGTGGGCTTTACATGAGTGTCCACTCTTGTGGGAACCCCTGTTTCTACAAGGGTTAACAATGAATGTTTGTACCCAGGACTTGGGACGGCACTGCTGGATTTGTCTGGGTTGGACTCGTCACCCCAGTCACCCCCTTCCTTCCCAGAACCTCCCACTCCAACAGACAGTTTTAACGCAATCTCGCAAGATACCGGAATCTCTCTACTCGACGATGAGCTCATGTCACTCGGTAATTTCTCTCTTCATCATAACTGTTTGAAATTTCAGAACTATTTCAACATTCCGCTGTATTTTCCAACACAGGTTTAAATGAAGTAACGCACACCTCCAACGCTCCCTCCCAACCTGAAGATTCCACAGCCTGGGATTCTTTCCAGGTTGGAGTCGGCCAATCACAGACCAAATTAGTCATGAATTTCTATGATTGTGATCATTTTTTTTCTCTCAAGTCGTCCGACAGCATCGATGCGGACAACCCGGCAGCCCCCAGTCTCCTCCTTAGTCCGGACCCTCCCTCTCAATCGTATCCAGTCTCGCCGGCGGCTGCTCCTAAAGGCTCGGTCTTGGATGAGCTGGACTTGTTGGGCAAGACACTCATGCAGCAGTCCCTGCCTCCCGAGGGCATGCAAGTCAAATGGTACATCATCATTTTTAGCTTCTAAGATAGGGGACTTTTAAGTGAGCTTTTAAGAGCCGCGACTACATTAATCCATCATTTTGCGTGTAGGGACAAACAGCAGGTGAAACCCACCCTGAGGGATCTACAGAGCAAATGTGGCTCTAACGTCACACCCAGCCCGATCCCAGTCTTCAACTCGGACCGCACCATACGACCCCTCACCTCGGGGGCCACTATCCAAAACAAAGAGACTACAGACATGTCTCTGGGGGATGTTTTTGTACCTCTAGAATCCATTAAACCCAGTAAGTAGACACGCACGCGCCTTTTTTTCCTTTTCTTCCACTGTCATAATATGAATTTGCTTTGCAGGTAGTCTGCTACCCTTGACCGTCTTCGACGGCCACAGTTTGCGGGTCTTGATCCACTTTGCCCGCGATTCGCCGCCATCTCGCCCCGACGTGCAGGTGGTGATCATCTCCATGTTGTCGTCTGCCCCCGTGCCAGTCACCAACATAAACTTGCACATTTCTGCTCAGAAGGTCAGTGCGGATCACCCTCGATGCCGGCCAGGAAACGTTACCATATTTTTGACGTCTTCTCTTGCAGTCGTTAGCCGTGAAATTGCAGCCGCCATCCGGAACCGATCTTCCGGCGTTCAATCCCATCCTTCCCACCGCTGCCGTCACTCAGATTATGTTACTAGCAAACCCGAACAAGGTAGGTCATGTCAACCATGGAATGATGTCGTTAGTGCACACTTTTTTCCCCATCGCTTGACTTTGACTGCAAATTATACTCAAATAGAATATATATATTTTTCCCTTTCACTATGCAATCATAGGATAATGCAATTTATAGTCTGGAAATATATTGGGGAGTGTAAACTTTTGCATTTTTGATTTGTATAGATTTTAGACAAAAATATATTTTGAAATAAAAAAATTGTGAAGATAAAAAACCTAAATATTTGATATATATGACTATATGCTACATATACATACAAGTATACATATATATGTGTGTGTGTGTGTTTATGTATTTGTATACTTGTATACACATGTACATATATACGTATATGCATATACATGTGATTTGTTTAGTTTTGTACTGAAAACACGCAAACGTTATCAGATTATATCCAATTAATATGACCGAATCCAATCCTGTACAATACTCCAAAGCTAGCCGCATTGGGTGCCGATATCAAGCATCGCATCAGGGCATGACTAGGTAGGCGAGCCAGGCACAGATTTAACACCTCCTCTGCATTGTGTTGGTGACTCTAGGAGCGAGTACAGCTGCAGTACAACTTGCGCTTCACGTTGGGCGAGCAGGAGCACAGCGAGAGCGGCAGTCTTGAGAACTGGCCGGCTTCGGACATGTGGACAAATCTATAGCGCTGTTAAAAGCAACTGGATAGACTCTTGCCAGCTGGCCCAACTCCGCTCTTTACATTTAACACTCCGTACCTGCTCTGAATTTATTTCTCCCTCTCCCCTTTCCTCTCGACTCTTCCTGCTCTGTTTGTGCGCTTTGCTTTTTGCCGACTGCTTCCAAACACCGCCTGTCCTTTGAATTTTATTTTTTCTTGGGGGGGTCGGTTCAAGTCAGCTACAAATGAACTGACATCCACTACTGCATGTGCAAAAGTGCTTCTGTTCGTCTGTAGATTATGACTTCCATCTTTGCATGCTCCGCCATCATAAAACGTCAATACACAAAGGACGATAAGCGATATTTCTTCTTGTCAAACCAAATCTGCTGAATCATCGTTTTAGTCTCTCGAACGAGACTTTCCTTCTTTTGTGTCATGAAAAAAAAACAAAAGTACTGTGACATTGTTGTGTATGTTCTGCCATATGTGCCTCTTTCTCATTTCTGTTTAACTTTTAGCACATCTTAATGGATCTGATCTCTAATACATTGTTTCATTGAACAAGTGTAGCTGTTTTTTTTTAATTTATTTATTTTAGTTTTTTAAAAACATCTTTCACTACCACTGGTGATTTTAGACATCCAATCATTTGGCTCTTGAAACTAAATTCTAATTCAAATGAGATTGTCACTTGTCGGCATCCAATCTGTTTAATTTTGGGGGATGGCAGCGAATGAATGTCTTTCACTCATCTCGCTCTAAATGGAATAAAGGTTTTAGTAGGATATTTTATTTGTGGCAGACCATCGCTGTTGATATTTCACCATTATTGCATGAAAGGGTTCGCCGACCAAACTGTTGGAGCCAAAGTTTGGCGTCTGCAAAGTCCTTGAGCTCCCTTCGTCGTAGCACGTCTGCTTTGTAAATACCAATGTACATTTGAACTGTGCAAAAGCGTAATCAGCGCTAAAAGTTGCTGAACGAGGAGTAATAAAGGTTTTGGTGGACGAGGGGAAAGAATTTAGAGACGGGTGGCGTAATTGTGTGTTGTTTTTCAGCATGCAAACTACTAAAAAAGAAATCTACTCCTATACTTATTCTTAGAATTTATATTGATATATGTTGCATATTTACATATATGTACAATACAACTTTATTAGTACTAAAGCGTTTGTGTATGAGCGTGTTAGAGACAGAATAATTTTAATATCTTAAAATGCTTTTATAATTTATTTTAATCCGACGATCACCGGCAAATCATGGGCATTTTTATGACATTTTATTTGTGACAATAGTGTAGACTGTATGACAAGATGTATAATCAAATATGTTTTGTACGAGTTTGCTATTACAATAATTCCTCATATATTCTGCTTATGAGTATCAACGTGGATTTTCACATTTTTATGAAAACAAAAATAATCCTAAAGAGGCTTGTAATGACTGAAAACAACTGATCACTTTTCACCCTCCAAGTTGTAATGTATTAGACATGAATTGCTGTCGATGACAGCGAACGCAGGCTCAAATCCTCAGAAGTAACCCGTGGGATCACTCCTGTCGCACATCTGCACGTGCACGTGTGAAGTGATTCCTGGGTAGACGCTCTGCATGTTCATCATAACGCCAAGACGTTGGCCTTTGCTCACCGTTCCGGCAACCTTGTCTGGCTTCACGTAGAAGAATTTGAAACAAAGACCTGCATGGGAGGTATGGAGATGGTCACACACACAAGGATCATTTCTGATTGAAGGTTGTTTAAGATAAGATAATGTAAATAAATAAATATATAACTCATGTACAGTCCAAATTCAGTGCTCAGAATGTAGATTTTTTTTTAGAGGTCTTTCCCTCTTGATACTCTTGGTCATTTTGCAATACGAGATTGAGACCCAATTTTGGCACTGACCTTCCCCTTCCATGTTGATCCCATTGTTAATGGCTGCCTTTTTAGGGTCATTGTAGACGATGACTCGCCCGTTGAGGGTGACGTCAAATGGAGCGTAGACCACCGAGCCGTCGTCGCAGTTGATGTCAAGACCTTGGTGGCTCCTGCCCCCCCTTGGAAGACAACACACAAAGAGGTCAACAATTGGTCAAGTGGATTATCTGGATTATCGAGTGATGTGAGGCCTACCTTGAGGCTCCGTAGCGACCTTGACCCCAGCTGTCGGACCCTCTCCGGGTGTTGAAGGTATTCCCTTGGCATATCTGCCCAAAGGTCACACCCTCACACCCACAAGCAAAAGCTACACAGGGTCAAATGTTAAATTATTATGAGACGGGAAAGATTTTGTCAATCTTAATGAGGTTTCTCACCCAGCAGAGCAACAGGCAGAATCCAGTTTTTCATCTTCTCGACTGCAACGACTCCACATAGGCTCTGTTGGTGCTTTTATGCTCGGCACGACAACGACCGCCCGGCCGTTTACATCATCGCCGAAATTCCAGGCTGGCTGGTAAAGTCAATATAGTGGAAGCCAAAGCATATTTCAAAGTCCCAGGTGTTGGATTGTTTTCATTTTTGCAGATTGGCTCACTTGTGGAGTGTCAAAGTTCTTCTTGTGCAAGGTTGGAAAGTCTTATCAATGTCATGCACAAAAGGTTTGCCACTTTTACGCAACTAAAATGTTGTTATTTGAAGAAATAACCTGCTGTTGCTGCACAATGTGTCAACAAAATCTGTTTTGTAGCCACCTGATGATGTGGTGGGTCACTCGCCTGACTTTGGTGCAGGTTTGATTCCCGCTGGTGGTCGTATGATTGTGAGTGTGAATGGTTGTTTGTCTTTGCGTGTCCTACAGCTGACTGGTCACCAGTTTAGGGTGTAGTCCAATCAAAATGACATAACAGAACCTCCGATTAATCCCCCTGATCTAAAACTACTTATGTTATTTATCAATTTTGATACAGATAGCTTGACAGAAAAAAAATGCAAATAAATTTCATGCAACTAATGTTGCACAACATAGGGAAATCATGTAGTTTTTTTTTAATATAGATTAGTAGGTAGAAAGTATTATTTAATTGCCCGATTCTTAATCTTATTGATTCACAAAAAGATAATTAAGATAGATGTTTAGCAAGTCCCTCTCTGCTGGGCCAAAAAATAATAATTTGAAGCACAGACTGGTGTTAAATATATTTTGTCCATAAATACTTATTAAATAATTCCAAATTGTCATCTTCCTTTCGACTTTACCATAGAACTATACCTGGGGGCACTGCAGAATAAAATATGCGTCATGCTTGGCTGAACTGTTGCTTTAACCAATCACTAAGGCTTTCTCGCCGGTCTAGGTATACGTCATCGCTTTCACAAACTATGATTCGTGATTGGACGAGCCAGAGCTACCACATGACCAAGGTTAGAGTTCAAATGACAATCTTTATAATGGCGGATCCGCCAGAAGCCAGTGCGCCGGTAGACTGCAGAGCAGCTCTAAAGTGACGATTTGCCGAAGAAAACCCTGATAAACTTCTCAAAAGACAATGCAACGCATTCGGTACGTTGTCATTTGGGCATTTCGAAGCTCAAATTCTCATTTTAAGCGTGCTTTTTGACGCGAACATGCCTCGTTGGCGTCATGTAGCACCACATGGTTGGAGACAGTAAAATGTTTGCAATCAAATTGGCTACATTGCATTACATATAGATCTTAATGTTTAAAAAATAAATCACTCCGTTGTGTTTTTCAGTTCCTCAACTAACACAGAATTCTGAGAAAACATCAAGAATGTGGCTAAAAAGGAGCAGCTGTTCGAAGCCATCATGCCAAGTGAGTCATTTCTTAAATACTAGTTTCTATTTTCTCTGTCCATTTAATGATGGAATAGCAGGGTTCAGAATACAAAGCGTTGCTCAGTTAGCTTTTTTTTTAATCATGATACATTTACGTTTTGACTGAAAACACATTAACTAGTTTGGTGTTGATTTTTTAATAGCAAGACGTCTGTGTGGTTAACTTGTTAAAGTGCCATCAGTGGAGGTGTAAGGAATAACAAGTACACTTGTAGAATGAATATACCTTTACCCTGGGCTTGAACCTTTTTATTTTTAGTTTTAAATGGGGTTTTGACAAAGCCCATGGGTCCTTTTTGACTATTTTAAACATATGGTAAAATAACTTCTTTTCCCTTAGTGTATGGAGAGGAAAACTGAAAACTTTTTACAAATTAATGGATTTGAAGTGCTTAACTGGAAAAACATCTAGGATGAAATAGCATGGGAAAGGAATGTGGGTAATTTGTGCATCAAGATGGTTAAATAAGCAAATAATAATTCTGTGGTGTTTCAGGTTATTTTATTTCTTAGTGTCATGTATACTAAATCTACTCTTGTATCTTGCTTCTCTTCAGGGTCCACCCAAGTTGACCAAATCAACACGATGAACGGCAGTCTTTGACACCATCCTCTCACTGTTGCTTGTTATAGGGCAGGCAGGGGTCTCCAACTCTGGTCCTTGTCCAGTATGTTTTTCATATCTCCCACCACATCTAAATCAAATGCTCAGCAAGCTGTCCAGGAGGGTTGATCACGATCATTTGATTTTGGTGTATTGGAAGACATGGAAAATAGACTGGATAGGGGCCCTGGAGATCCCTGTTATAGACTCTTATTTTTGAGTCTCTCTGCCACTGGTGGCCAAAAAAAGCAGAAGGGTATGTGTAATATAACCATTTTTATTCCTCATGTGGGTTTAATATTGCTTGTCTTTTGCAGTGGGATGAAGACTTTCTAACTGAGCTGGCACTGAAGTGGCTTTATGAGAAACGCTATTCTGGTAAGTATCTTTTTGATAGAAAATACCTACTTTGTAGGTTTTTTTTGTCAAATATTTGACTTAGTCTGATTTTTAATGACTTTTTTCTCCCTTCCAGGACTCCACCCAAAGGGATGAAAATCTTCCATCTCATAGATGACTGCATTGTGGCCTACAAAAACCCTTCTTAAAGTCTTATTTGTGGAAAAATAAAAGTTCTTAAAATGCATATATGTCTACCTTATTTACTTAGTAAAAAAAAAAACAGGTAAAATGACATTTGAAAAGTTTTTATTAAAAGGAATACATTTGCACACTTAGTAAAAAAAAATTCACATTGATGTAGATGATTTTCTCCACCTGCAGACAAAATTAACACTTAGTATATTTTTTTACAAATTATTCAGGAAAAAGACATAGAAAATATACACCAAAAATTAAAAAGAAAAAAAGACCATTCAGGGTCTTGGGTCTTTTTTTCTATAAGTGTTTTTAAAAAATCAATTGCCTCTCAAACCTATTTTAGAGATTTGATTGATTTTTTAAAAAGAGAAATCTATCTTACCTCTCACTTTACCATCATGAGCCAGAGAAATCTGGACTTTACCTATGAGGGAGGAAAGAAAATTGCAACTTTAGCCAGTGAAATTTCACATACTTGGATATTCTACAATAAACAAATCAATTCACCTCAAAACTGCCAGTGCGCAACTTGGGAAGATCACCTGATCCTCCAGAGTCTGGACATGCAACAAAAAAAGCAAAAGTTAAAATACAACAGATCGGTTTGGATGGGGAACTTATTTTACCTTGATCTGGTCCAGTCTCCTCAAGGTGGTGAGAGAAAAGCTGCATGTTGATGGTAAACAGGATAAACTAGCAATGACAAAAAGAAGCAAAAGTTATCATATATAGAGACTGAACAGATGTTTTTTCTTTTTTGTTTAAACTAGTTTTACCTTCATCTGACTCAGTAAGCTCAGGGGGGTGAGTGTACTGGGCACACAGGAAGAGCTGCATGTGGATACTATGCAGGGAAATAGCAAAAAAAAAGGCTAAAGTTATCATGAAGACTAGAAATTGAACAGATAGTTTTTTTTTTAAAAAACTTGTTTTACCTTGGTCTGGCTCAGTTGCCTCTCCTGTAACCTCAAGGGCACGAGTGTTCTGGACATGTTGATGCTAAACAGGGAAAACATGATTTAACCAAACAAAGACAATAAATGTAATTAACGATCAAGATAATGAATGAAAATAAGTTAGGGCGCACTCCATGCTATTTGCCTTTTTCTAGACAAGGCGATCAAATGTACAGACTGGCGTTAATAGCTAGGAGAATGTTGGCTTAACAATTACATACAAAACAGCAGAAACCAAGACGTGCCTCTGGATGTAATTTGAGTGAGGCTTTACCCAGTAAAACTGCTCGCTGATGTCTCGGCGTTGTTTGATTAAATTAAAAGTATTTCTACGCGACTTATTAATGGAGAGAAAACGGACAACATAATTTTTAAGGGAAACGTGGAGCGTGGTAGTCGTGACGCTAATGCTAAGATAACTGGGCACATGCAGCATTGATCCCATGTGGAAAAGAAGCCCAAACTTAAATTGTCGACGACCTGTTCGACCTGACATTAAACTAAACGATTTATTGGCGTTTTAGGCACATTTGAGTCCTAAAAGATCTACCGGCAGCATGATAAAAATGCACTTAAACCAGTAAATCGCTCTCCGCCTTACCGCGTGTGTATGTGCTGTCGTCTGTCGAAAAGGCTAATGGAAAGGACGAGATACTGCGCATGTGCGTAGTCAATCGGCGTAACCACGCCCATGTTGTCCCGCCATATTGAATGTGGAAAAGATGGCGGCTTGCTTACCGTGCTCCAGGAAGTGATTTGTCCCCCTAATTCAAAGTCGATCTATTGAAGATGACGTAGAAGAGTCGTGACCTTTGCACTCTTGTTGCTAGAAAACAATAAACAAACAAAATGACACAACAGAATACCCGATATAAAACTACTTATGTGACTCAGCAAATATGATAGACACAGCTTGACAGAACAAAGAACTTTAATCAGATCAAAAAAATCCACCAAATAAATTTCAATGCTCCTAATGTTGCACAACATAGGGAAATCGTGTAGCTTATTTTTTTAGATTAATGGATATAAAGTTGAAAGAAAAATCCAAACTTGCTTAATAAGACAATAGAAAGTAATGTTAAAACATTTGAGTATTTTCAACGGCAGCAAAAATACATTCATGTTTCAATGCATCAATTTTTGGGAAAGTGAAGTTTCTAACCAACAAAATATCATCAATGCAATCCTTATTAAAGGAATAACACTTGTACAAGGTTGAAAGTCAAAAACTATACTCATTGCTCCCTTAAATACAAACTTATTTGTTGCAATACTATATAACACTAACTCCAGTTATATAATTCAAAACATAAATACCATCAACCAATTCCAGTAATTTTTGTATGACAGCACAAATAAGGAGGGAGAAAAATAATTGCGGTAAAAGTTACTTTTGTCCCACATTTAATTTCTTTTTAACCATATATAGGGTGGCTATTTTTGGTAATTAAATCCAACAAAAATTTATCCCCATGAAGGAGTTTTGAATCATCAACAATTTTAATAATCTACAAATTAAATCGAATAGAATAAAACAGTTCATTCAAATTTAGTGAAGAGAAGTGTACTCTTAAACACTTATATAAAATAAAAAAAATGTTGTGCCATTGACAACTATAAACATCCAATTTGATTAAAACAAAAAATGGACATCTACCCTGAATTACTTTAAAATCGGGGGAAATTGGAAAAATGTGTAAATGGCAAAACTGTTGAAACAAAAACAAAACAAAAAAAGATTTTATTTGTAGGCCATAGCACTACAATGAACACAGTAAAATCTCAATATACCAAATCCTTGACTAATTAAAGGGGATCAGAAGCTAAATTTTGCCAAAATCAAGCTGCTCATTTCTTTTCAAATTGTTTCCATGGTAGCAAGACAAAAACAGTGCTACCACAGCAATTCTGTTGTAGCAAAAGCGGAGATTTTCAGTGAAAAAAGGGAAATCAGTGACTAAACGTATGCCGAACCACAAATATTGTCCGAAAAAATGCCGATTTTCTTTCAAGAAAATATCCGACGTCACCATTCGAGGCAAAACCTGCTCTTTCATTTGCTTAAAGAAAATCTTGAGTGAGAAGGTCAATTCTCCAAGGGTACTTAACAGAAATAAGAACACTAAGACATCTGCACGTAGAGGTGTTCTCATAATACATACGCAATGCCCATTTTCTTTTACTTTTGACTTAAATGAAAAAATATCATTCCTTATTCCGGAATAAGGAATGGAAAAAAAAAATCACCATTCCTTATTCCGGAATAAGGAATAATCCTGTTTCTCTCTTTGTGTAAGTGGTCGGACTGGCTCAGAAAGGTGCTCTAGTCTACACCGGGAGGGGGAGGTTGGGGTTGCGGAGCTTGCATAAACTGGAAGGGGTGCATGGGCTGTGGTGGGATGAACTGCTGGACCATCATGGGCTGGGGGCACGGATAACCGGGTGGGACTAGCCCCACTTCGCCTCCCACTGGCATGGCGGCAGCCATGGGAAGACTGTATTGGCTCGCACTAATGATGTCGCTGTGACTGTTATTCTTCTGGTACGGGATAGGGGTGGCGGTGGTGCCGGGAGGGGCCATGTAGTCGTGTACCACGTCCCTGTCGCTCCGTTCCCTGTAAGACGAGGAAGAGGATGAGAGGCGGTCTACGTCCCGGACGGCAGGGACTCGCCCCTCGCGAGAATCGTGCGTGTCGCGGGAATCTTCGCGCCCGTAGCTGTCCGATCGTCCGTCTTTGCCGCCGACGGAGCGCATTCGACGCTCGCACTCGTCCTGGTACATCATGTTGGGATTGTTGGAAGAAGAAGAGGCGCCGCGGAAACGGGAACGGCCACCTAAAAGGAGGAAAAAACATTTTGCTCTTATTATATTATCATATTCTTTTTTTTTTTTTTAGACAGGGTCGCGGGGGGTGCTGGAGTCTATACCAGCTGACTTCGGGCTAGAGGTGGAGGGACACCTGAATTGTAGGCCAGCCAATCACAGGGCACGAGACAAACAACCATTCACGCTCACACACATGAATCCTTATTTAAAGGCTTTACCTCCTCCGCCTCCTCCTCCTCCTGCTGCCCGTCCGATGTCAACCAGCTGCAGCAGTTTGGGACTGATTTCCTGTCGGGCTTCCTCCAGAACCCGGATTAAATCTCGGGCTTGGCGGAGGTTACCCGGGGTAAAGAAAGTGTACGCGGTTCCTTTGTTGTTACTACGGGCCGTCCGCCCGATCCGATGGATGTAGTCCTCTGAGGAATTGGGGTAGTCGTAGTTGATGACAAATTTTACATCCTCCACATCTTACGGCAGTTCGAAACAGCCACAGGTCGGTTAATTGGGTCAGCGTGAAGGGAAAGTTGGAGAAGGGCAGAACAAAAATTGTAGTTAGAGTAAAATAATTGCTGGAAAAAGGTTATTAGCTTTCAAAAAAATGACTCTTGGGGTATCCACTCACCTGTCAATTTTGAACGGCATATAATTGGCTTATGGAAAAGAAAAAAAACGCAAGTGATAACTATGAAAACTAGATCATTCGAGTGGATTTTGAGACACCATTTTTTCAATTTTCAGGGAACGTCCCAAATTTCATGTTCGCACCGCACGATACCTGCGAGACCAAGGAACACTAACACTCTTGGGTCAAAGTTATCGTGTCCTTTGTTTCTGAAATGGCCATGTCGAGTTTGACTTTCTAAAACGCATAATTGAAGCGCTTCATAATGTTCCTGTTTGCCTTGATATCTTAAAAAAAAAACAAAAAAAAAAACAAAGCCCTGAAAGTGGGCCTTGTCCGTGGGAGTCCTGCACGTGATGGTGACTTGTTGACAAGCGGGCCTTGTCAGCAATGGTCAGGTCCAACGGATATACAGAAGAAATATTTTAAAGGTATACAGTGACAGGGTAAAAGCTCGTCTAAAAACCAAAACAAAAAAAGATGGAAAGAAAACAACACGGACGTACAAAAAAACGCTAAGCGGGTCGGAGAGAATGAAAGACGAGAGACGAAGAAGGCGAGAGAGAGGTGTGGTTAATGTGTGCGAGAAGAATAAGGAAGGGTGACGAACAATTACAGAGAGGTGACTCCTCCAGGCCAGGACTCCTGCCAGCCAGGACCAGACATGACGTCCGCAGAGGGAGAGGCCGGCCGGCCGCCACAGCCAGTGGTGATGTGTGTGTTGGTTGGGTTGGTGGTGGGCGGCCTGGGGGGGTGTCAGGAGCTGCTACGTCGGCGGGCGGGCGAGCGGACGGGCGGGCGCGCGGCCTGCGGCACAGCCGTCCACGGGCCACTTTGGCTGGCATCCACCCTCAGCTCTCGGTGGACGGGTCGCTCTTGACGTGACGCACCACAGTGTCACCAATTGAGAGCTGATTGATCTGTTAGAGACACGCTCGGTTGACGCCTGCGGCTCCTCCAATCAGTGTGGTGCGCCACTCGGGCGAGCGACGGCGTGGCTGAGGGGGAGCCCGCCCTGACAGCCCAGCAGCCCCCCACGCTCGCCCCTCCTTCCGTGCTCCCTCCCCAGTCAACCAGGCAGACGGTGCACTGGCGAGGCGGGAGGGGGAGAGAGCATTGTGTGCTTGGAGTTGGCTGTGCGGGGCTGATTAAATCAGGCCGTCTCTCTCCCAACAGTCGGCTTTCGATTAGTCATGCCTAGGTCCGGCTGCAGGCTCCCGAGGGCCTGTGTACTTCTAGTTGGCGGAAGAGAGACTTGGAAACAAACAAAGAAAATGAAAAGAAAACAAATGAACATAGAATTAGGTTCAAGCTCGATCTCCAAGACCAGCCTCACCACTTACATTTCATCGTTAAAAGGTCTTCGCTTGACTAAAATAAAAAAAATAACAACAATGATTTGCTTTACAGATTGATATTGATCTGTGAAGCAAAGCATCATGTTTTGTCCAAGATGATGAGAGCTCTACATGCTAATGCTAATGCTAGCACCTTACTCTTAGCCACCCAGACAAATCAAAACGGCTTTGTGTAGAGGGAGCGACTTTTGAGCGTTGAGGACATACCCAAACCACGGGAAGCCACATCGGTAGCGATGAGAATTGGAGCTTTGCCACTTCGGAACTCTAAAAATAAAAGGACAAGATGATTCAGGGTTTCAAATTAAATTGCTGGATAACAACGACTTTGGCAGTGTAATGCAACTTTTTATGTATTTGAATTTGACTAGTTATACTTGATTCATTGCACTGTATTGAAAAGGTTGCGTGCAGTAAAACTAGTGGATACTTTTTTTTTAATAGTCTCTACATCCTTTATTTTCATCCAGTGGCTATGCGGGTAGAACATAAGGGTTCACTGTTTTGTTACCGTTAGTGAGTTTGGATTATTTTATTCATCCTGTACTCGGGAAATTGCATTGTCACAGTAGCAAGAGGGTGACAATGCAGATGCAGGAAAAACATTTTAGACAAATAATAAATAGGTTAATAAATAATTGAATTAATAAATAAAAAACAAAGACTGCTGTACCTGACAACACCCAGTCTCTCTCTGGCTGGCTCTTGTCACCGTGAATGCACATTGCAGGCCACCTAAAAAAACAAAAAAGAAAAAAGTTGAAGCCCAGTAAAGCTCAGTGATATCAACAATCACCATTGAAACCTTTCTTGGCTCACCCGTCTCGTCTCATTCTTCGTGTTAGGTCATCACATCGTTTCTTGGTCTCGACAAAGATGATGGTCTTGTTTTCTTTCTCAGCCATGATCTCCTCCATCAGCTGCATTAACCTGAAGTAAAAATACATGTTAAAAATGACAACAACATTTAAACAGATATTCTGTGTGCAGTGGCTTACTTGTTGTCCTTTTCACCATCATTGCACACGTCAACTATTTGAAGGATGTTGTGATTTGCACTGAGCTCAAGTGCACCGACGTTGATCTGCACGTAGTCTTTAAGGAAATCTTCAGCCAGCTGACGCACCTCTTTTGGCCAAGTGGCACTCCACATCAGTGTTTGTCTATCCGGCTGAACACAGATAAGTATTTTCCATTAATCAGTATACACGGTTGACCCATTTGTAGATATGCGCATATGAGTGGCATTACCCTGATCTGGTCCACAATTTTACGAATCTGGGGTTCAAATCCCATGTCCAGCATGCGGTCAGCTTCATCTAGGACTAGATAGGTGCAACGCCGCAAGTTGGTCTTCCCTGCCTCGAGAAAGTCAATCAGCCGACCAGGTGTGGCAATGCAGATTTCAACCCCTAGGAAAAGTAAAATGGCAAAATTTAACCGTGAAGCCACCAAAACCAACACAGTGCAACTAATCTAGACATGTTTGGATCTACAAACATTAAAATAGTTTGTCCAGAGCTGGGCGATACGACAAAAATTGTTATTATACACTTAAAAAAAATTGGTATTTACGATGCAAGAAAAAAAAAAACACCAGGGAAAATCCATTCCGATTTTTTTAGTGGGTCAATTCGGTGTTTTCCTGCATCTCACAATCGCTTATTTTGGTTGTATTATTGTCCTTTTGCGTTCATGCTCTGTGTTAGCCTCTATTGCTAACATGCTAAAAACATGTTTCCTCATCATCACCTCCATCTGAACATTCATCTCACAACAGCATTCTCTGTAGTGGTTGGGTAATTGCAGTTTAAAATTATCACATTTTTATCACGTTTTTTATATTGTTGTTGACAAAAATTATGTCTCGATAATAATTGTTATCGTTTTGTCGCCCAATTCTAGTTTGTGGCTTAGTTTTTAATGAATTTTTTTGAGGTTTTATTTGACTTGTTTTGGTCTGTGGACTGTACCTCTCTCCAGATCTCGGATCTGGGGTCCTTTGGGAGCACCACCGTACACGCAAGTAGTTTTGAGACGGGATGATTTCCCATAGTCAGCCGCCACCTGCTGGACTTGTTGTGCCAACTCTCTTGTTGGGGCTAGAACCAAGCACTGCAGAGTACAACAAGAATGCAATTAAGAACAACAAAATAAACAGATTCAAATAAATGTTGTCTACTTTTCGACATACAATGGGTCCATCTCCACGCTCCAGGTACGGTTGATGGTTGATGTGGACAATGCCTGGCAGCAGGTACTGACAATAGATAAAAGGGAAGGATTGTTTTCTGTTAGTTTGAAGTTCAGCAACAATTTCCATCATTCTTATTATCATCCACACACAAACAATTTTAGCCAATGAGTTAGGATAATTTTTTTTCCCGAAAGCTTCCTTTATGTATCATTGAAAAGGGCATATCTTTATTTCAATATCGAGTTGAAAATTTCATGTATTGTGACAGTATTATAACTATATTCAACTTTACAGAAAATATTATGCAGTGTAGTTATATATGTATATATCTATATATCTATATATTGTAAACTACTTCCACAATCCATGATTAAAAAGAAAAAAAGTGTCTCACCGATAGAGTCTTCCCTGAGCCAGTCTGCGCAATTCCCACCATGTTTTTCCCACTAAGGGCTAATGGAAATCCTTGAGCCTGAATGGCTGTTGGCTCCTTGAAATTTTGCTGCGTCAAGACATCCAAAACATATTCTAAATGGAAAAGACGGTAATGACATATTAGTAGAGAAGACACCAATATTTTTGCATAGATTTTTTTTATGGTCATGCAAGTTAACATTAATACAAATATTATTGAACTTGGTTAATAAATATTTTTCAGTACTCAAGTATATGTGCTTCTACATATATCTCTCTATTAATAGATGTTTGACATGTATGCACTTTTACGGATGCTTACGGGGAAACTTTGCTTGGTGAAAGCCGGTGAGAGGCTTTGGGCAGCCTGAACCTCGAATAGTAATTTCCTTCTTCTTTCTGAACTCCTCAACGTCAAACTATGAAGGGAAAAAAAAACCAGTAGAGTCGAAAATGGTTTAATACGATCAGCACAAAATTGCAGCATGATGACAAAAAGAATTTCAAATACATACCTGACTCATGCGCTCTACCTCCGGATGCTCATTGTAAAAGTTCTTCTCAAATTTAGGGAGTTCATCTACATCCCATCGTTTCTTTCGTAAACGTTCACCAGGACTGCCATATTTCTTAATAGAAGATGAACTGCTTCTGCTCGACCCAATACGAGGGCTTCTGTAACAAAATAAAACAAACTCACCATCTTATTAATTCGTATGAAGCATCGTAGTAAGATTGATTGTAAAGCATGTGGTGCACACAGCGAATTGATGTTAGCTTAAATGCTAAAATGGATTTTAGTTTTTCTTACCCCCTGTCACGACCACGGTCTCTGTCTCTATCTCGGTCTCTATCCCTGTCCCTGTCTCTATCCCGATCTCGATCTCTATCTCGGTCTCCGTAAGAACCTCTCATTTTTTAACACTCTCGTTCCCTTTGAGGACTAATGGCGTTGTTTCGTTTTTTTTCCTGTGTTCGTTAGCTTATCTCGTGTTAACGTTTACGAAATGGACTCCGCTACGCTAAATGATCAACGCTTAAACACCTTGTAACGCCACTAGCAATTCCCGGGAACGTAAAACAAAGAAAAAATGTAATTATCGTATTTTGGGAGGTGAAATAGACGTTTAAATTAGTGTTTCATCGAAAGTAGGAGCAGTTAAGTTGTTAGCTTAGCTGTATGCTGGGAACGGAAGCCACGTCGATTGGTTAGTTGCTTGATAGCCCCGCCCCAAAGGAAGATTGACAGTACGTATATTATCCCCCACATAAGGGACACAGAAGAGATAACATATATAAGCCTAGATGTCTAATAGGCTGTGATGGCGGTGTAAAAAAGTGGCGGCCATTTTGCATCAGAGTTCTTCCCTCTTGTGGGTTTTGTCCGGGTAAAAATATGCATGGTAGGCTGGTTGAACACCCGCACAAGCTGAATCTTGAAAAAAATATGGATACTTTAAGTGTGGATTTTTTACTGCATCTCTGACGTTTATAATAAATACCAAACAATGGACATTGGTTTAAAATTGAACAATTTGTCATTATTTTAACATAGATGGAGAAAATATACAATAAAAAATTATGGAATGGATTTTGTCTCCTTGCAAAACAGAAGTATGTATTACATAAGTTTCTTCATGTCTTAGCATTTATTTTCATTTCAATACTAACAAATTCCAGCAGCATATAATATATGACACAGCAATAGCCAGATAAAATATACACAACAACAAAAAAAACATAACAGGGATTTATTAAAATAAAAAAATCACAGTTGAAAAACAGCACTTTATGAAGCAATGTCATTAAACACATGAAATTTCTACCAGTGTTTAAACTCTTACATACAAAATGTTCTCTATGGAATGCATCCTAATATTAGTATATCCAGTTTGGGGATTTTAAGACTTCAAAATTGGTTAAAGAGCACAATAATGCCACTTGTGTTTACTAATCGTACTGACCTCCACTTTAGTTTAGAATTCGGATGCACTTTACCTACCTTGCATCCAAGATATATTTTGCATTTGCCACAACACGCAACAGATATAGGCAACATTATGTTGTGTTCCACCATGAAACATTAACAATCACAACCACAATGTCTACTGGCTGCCGCAAAAACACAATTTCTCATCACTGTAACTAAAATCTACTCAAACACATTCAATATTCTGTCTTTAAACAGTAATACATGTACCAATAATATATTTGGGTTAGTAAGAGCTTCCTCCAGTGATTGCCTTGAAGCTCTCTTCTTCTATGTTCCCTTTGTATGCACATAATAAAGGCCTTTCAAAAATGTAATGTAGCTGTTATGGAAACAAATGCTTTTATTGTTGTCCTCTAGCACATCTTTGTCTAGCTGTTGTAATCTAACTCAATGCTCCTTCAATATTACCTGATCTGAGATGCATATGATGACTTTATTTGTGGGATTATAATCCAGTTTACACAACAACTAGGCAGTGATGCTGTTTCCATTATCTGTGTAGGCCGTGTCCTTCTGTCAGTCTTAATGGCCCAATAAAATCTCTTCTAGGTGGCGACTGACAAACATCAGACAACCATCAAATTTAGTCATTCTTGACCCCCCCCCCCCAAGTACCGTGCACCATTTGATAAATAACAATTTTCATAATCAATCCACACCTTAAAGGTCTCATGATACATGTTGCTCTTTAAATATATTAATGAAGGGTGGGAGTTTAACATATTAATTAAAAAATTAACCAGTTGAAAAAAATATCCTTTTAAATGCAAGTTACCTCCTTCCACCTTTGTCAGTGTATATTTTTTTGGTACATGGACCAAACTGACAGATATTTCCTAAAATAAAATAACTCAGCAAAAAAAACTTAAATTGGCACTTTTACGAATTGTTTGTCACTTGCAAAGATAGATTTCCAATCCATTTGAAGTGAGTGTGTTGGCAAACAAATCCTACTTTCCAACAAAGTTGAAATGAATTGGACATCAAACATGAGATTAACTCTATTAAAACAATTGAGCCCCACCCTTCTAATTTGGCAAAGTTTTGGCATCCGGCATGTTTCATCAAGAATCCCAATATAAAAAGTCAGAAGATGATGGCAATTCCAGCCCAGTAGTATTCCTAGTTGTCAACAAAATGGTAACTGTGGGCTTTAAAGTGCAGTATCAAGAAACTATGTGAAGCCATACAGACATTGACAAAAACTGTAAATAGATTTCAGGCTGTAATTGCTTCTCTGAAATTAATAACGTTACCGTCTACTAAACATATAATAGAAATACCCCAAGCACTTACCTAAAATTCTTCCTCCTTTTAAATACTCTCACCATGCCATAAACCTGACATGAACCTCATTGAAATAAGGAAAAGCTCAGAGTTGTCTCTAAGAGTAAAAGGGGAAACTTCAGTGAATGTGGTCAAGTCTCAGAACTCATCGTCAGAGCTGAGCAACATGGTCTTCTCATTGTCCCCTCTGGTGCTGAGGTTACTATGGCTGCGAGAGAGAGCTGGGCCGCCACCTCGCTCCAGCGTGGACTGTTGAGTATACTGCTGATAAGCTGGCGAGAAGTTATGGATGGCATCTTGCACCATGTCTCCTGGGTTCATGGTCTCCTTCAGGCTGCTGGAGATGCTCTTCATTGGTGCACAGCGTCCTAGAGATCAATGAGCAATGTTAGTATCACTGAATAGAGAAATGATGACAGATCCAAAACAGAAAATCCTGTTTTCACTGTCTATTCAAGAAACTTCTACGGCAGACTTGAGTGTTTATTAAGAGAGATCCAAGATGGCGGTGCGCACGGGTGTAGTGGCGCTTTGCTCTCCAGTTTGGTGTTTTGTTTTCTTCCACTAATTTCATTATGCGCAGCTGTGTATGATGACAATAAAGACTTTTGATGATTTGATTATTCTGAACCGGCATAAAAATGTTACGTGTTTTTCTTTGTTATCCCCATAAATAGAGCTGCTTCTGAAATGAGTCCATATCCTATAGTATTAAAACCAATTGGCCTCAACATCCCCCTCCCTATCTCTGCTCAATAGTGGGTCAATTAGTGAGTAGAGCATGCAATTGAAAATATCAAAACATAATCCAGACAGAACATCCACAAAACAATGCGAATGAAGTGTAAACCATGAGAAAAAAACGAAACTGAACTTTTGGTTAAAAAATGTCAATGATGAGACTGTAACTACGTCTTTCCCTGCCACTGACGAGGACAGACGTCCAATCACTTGGCTCTTTTCATCCTACTGTTGGGAATTTAAAAGTTTATTGCTCGTAAACGTCCATAATTCGACGCAAGAGGGTGGCAACAAATGGACGTTCATTCATCTGTCGCTGTCAATGGCAGGCAATGAGTAAAAAAAAAAAATGATTGGGAAGAAAAACATTGACTCCGGTCACACCTACCGTATTGTCCATAGTTTGGAAATGAACCTTTAAATGCAGCATGACAAGGAAGAACAAGCACAAAGGCAAATACAGTACAGAATTGAGAAAAGTGACTAAAGAGGAAAATAGGAAACCTACAAAATAAAGACTGCCAATATAAATAATCAAATTTAGATAACATATAAAACAAATTACCATATGAATCCAGTCTTTTGTCCATGTAGACCTTATAAGTAAAGGCATGGCGCAGAGCAATGGCAGCAAAAAACATCTCGATGCAGATGATGAAGTTCTGATACCCAGCGGCAACTGTTCCCTCCCCCACTGAAAAGTCAGTAGAGTTTATCTGAGGAATGGCACCACACTTCTCTAGGATGGCCAGCAGCATACCTGGAATGGATTACAGGCACATCACAGGCGGGGTAAAGTGATTTAACATCAGAATGAATTGAATTACAGACATGGTTGCAATGCAAATTCATCTCATAAATCAAGCTACCGTCATCCATTACTTTTGCAGTAGGTCATGTGAATTTAGTCAAGTATAACATTGTGCACTGTTAGTTATGGTCTTCTTACCCTGCCAGAAAGAGAGAAAGATGACAGACTTGACCATGAAGAACTTCAGCACAGGGCTGTAGGGGACAAGTAGCTCTCTTGTGGCAAAGTAGAAAAGGAAAAGCGCATACAGCGACAGGCTCACAGAGATGTTGTAGATAATGGTTACATACAAGTAGCCACTAGCCACACTGGAACAAAAGCACATTAGGGACCATTAAGGTGCATTGTATAACATGTGCATAAACTGTTTATATTCCCTATATCCATTATGCATTCATATACTTTTGAAGAAAGACTCATTTTTGGGTGTCAATACTAATTGTGTGTTAATTAGTACAATGAGAGGTGGACAGTGGACCCTGGGTGACGGCATTAGGCCGTTCCAGAGTGGGGATTGGAAGGCAAAATTGTAATCTGGCGGGCAATAGAAATCAAGGGTAATTAGCTAATCCAAAATGTAATATACACTTTAAAAGTATGTAACGATACATTTAGAGTATCGATACATTTGCAATTAATTATCATATGTGGATCCACCATTTCTGTATCAATACTTTGATACTTTGACTAAACAGATGTGAATGACTATATTAGCAAGTGCTTTAGAAACATACTTGAAATCTCCATCTTTGTATTTTCCAAAAGCCTGAAGAATGACGGTGATGATTGCCACGAGTGGTTTGACCACACAGAACTGTAGAGTGGCCTGAAAAAGCGACAGATTCAAAGTTAAGTCTATGTAAGTGAGCAGGGAGGGAATGTACAGCATTGTCATTATGCTGTTTGTGCATATACAGTCATACCTCTACTTACAAATGCCTCTCTTTTCTCTTATTGTTATGTTTTATGTGAGGATCGTGGAATCAATGAGAGAATTTACATATAAAGCACTGCTCTACTTACGAAATTTTCAAGTTATGAAAAAAGTTCTGGAACCAATTATATAATTTCCTAAGTAGAAGTACGACTGCATCTGGAACATTGGATACATGCATTAAAGCCATGTAATCAAATAATAGCAGTTTTTGTACCTGTTTGCAGAATCTGAGGAACCCAATAGAGTAGGTCTTACCCCACAGACAACAGGTCCCATACACACAACTTGACCTGTGAAGGATTGCAGAGAACAAATATTGATGGAAACAGATGCAAATTATGGCACTTGTTTTCAGCGACAAATAAACCTTACTCAATGGATTTCCCTCGGATTTCAGCCATGATGGCACTCTCGCCTCCTAGATACTCATAACAGAGACTGAGGAAGTTGTAGATGACAAAGGCTGGAGAGAGAGAGCACAGAAACGTTAACTCTACTCATTCAAGAATGAATACCTAGCTCGTTAGTGGTTCTACAGGAAAGGATCAAATTTCATGTCATTTGTACCACAGTTCATTTAATTAGTTATCGATGCTTTAAGCCTGGATGAAAGATTGTTTGAATATCGCCATGTTTTGCTGCCTGCACCACCTAACATCGGATATGTGTAAGACGATGGACGAGCATTTCCATATTAATGTCTCTAACGTCCTCTTTGCAGCTGTTTTTAAGATTACCTAGTCAATGCAGTTTCACTACAAATAAATAATAATGAATATAAAATAAAGATAACAAAGGAGATGTGACAGGACTTGTTCGAACACCAAAATTTTTAAGATGAGCTTTTTTTGGTCCTTTTTCTGAATTTGATGGGTTTCATGTGGTTGCTAGGAAACAGGTTAGCCTTCTCCTGCGGTTGTCAATGTGCCACAGAGGCATTAGAATGAAGACTGAAGCATTTGTACACAAACTGTGTACATTAAAATCCATTTAGCGCAAGCTAAGTATTCTTCTGCTGACTATGAGTGAGTACAGCATTATAAGTCAAGGCTAATAACAGAATAAAATCCTTATCAGTACAAATCTGTCTACCCACTCACCTTCATAGCAGTCTCTAACTGTGTCAAAGTACACATAGTACTCCTCATTGGTAAAGAATAGAAGGCTGAGCCAGGAATCAAAGGCATAGATGGGAACAATGAAGAGAATCCTCACTATATGCCGCTGCTCATTTGGAGAGCTGTAGTAACGTAGGTGCATGTAGATCTTAAGAAAAAAAGGAAAACATTATTATTAGATTCCATATGGGGCAGATCCACACTTTAGGTAAAGCTCTCATAAAAATAAAAAAAAACATGAAATAAAATAAGAGTTGACAATAGACCGGAGTAAAACTACACAGCTCTAAAATCGTTTATAATCGTGAATAATAAGAACATTTGTATCTCTGAAGAAATAGAAAACAAACAGTGTCTATTCAAGAAATGGAGGTCTACCTGGTGGCATGTAATCAGCAGTGCTGTCCAAACAAAAAAACCCGATATAGTTTGAGCAGTAGAGGTCATGAGAAAAATGGGCTGCTCTGGAGTGACCAAAGGGGCTTCTGGTATCCTGGAGGTGTTTGATCCTGACCCTTGAGGTAGCATGGTTGCAGTCACTCTGGGTGCAAGGCCTGCAGGAGAGTTATTTGCAAGCCTCTCTGACAAAGGTATATCTCTATTCCAAAGCTGACTCATCTGTTTGAAAAAGCAAGGAGAGGAAGCCTTTTACCAAAGGTGATGATCAAAAGCAAACCCAAGTAGGGTTGAGTATCAACTTTCGTGAGTTGATTGGAATAGGGACTCATGTGGTCCCTAAAAATGAAATGAACACTCTTGAAATTAGTTCATGACGTTTTAATATCATCATATTTAATGAACATGGTTTTGCAATTGAGTGCATTAAAGTGACGTGATTTCGAGGACAGTGCAAGGTGCATTGTGTATCTTATAAAGTAAACTGCTGCATTATTTCCACTCCAGTGTCATACAGTACATTGAGTGTCACGGGTCATTATTGTTTTTATGTGACAACAATATGGATTTTGCTTCTCTTACTCGTCAATAATTAATTCGTTTACGTTAGAAGACACTGATGACAATCACTGCCTCTCAAAACAGACCACGATTCTTCAAGTAAATATGATGTATCATTTAAAATTCGTTTAGAAATATCTTGCAAACGTAATGTATGGGACTTACCTCCTCTGTAGTTGTGTTTAGCGGAACCGCTTCGTATAAAAATCAATTTAGCTCATCTCGTGCCACTTTGATGACCCAGGCTGCGACTGACGAAATACAATTTAATTGTCGAATTGCTGCTTTAACAAGAATATTTTTTTCTCTTTGCAAAAGCAAGAATGTCGATAGATGGAGGGTTAAAGCGAGAGAGGCTAACTGGCGTTAGCTTGTCAATGGGTGACTTGGTTTTTTTTTTGTTTCATTCAGAAATTTAAAAAAAAGAAGCTGAAAATTTATGAAAACCCTCAGGCTGAAAAGAATAATTCAAATATAGTCCGATCTTCTATTTTTCTTGCAAAAACCAACAGTCAAGTCCAGCGTCGTTTAGTCATTCACATTTCCACCAGTCGCAAAGCAAACATCAGTTGCGCATGCGCAGTAAGGTTCAGATCATGGGATGTAATGTGGTTTAATAACTTCAAATTAAACGTCAAAATAAACTTGATTAAATAGATCCCTACGGAGCTTTCCTAATGCTAGCGTGAAATATAATATAATCTAAAAAAAAGGACCAATCTCAACTCAATATAAACCTACAGGGTAAAAAAAAAAATACAAATAAAGTATTGTATATATTATGTTGTGTTATAAGTACTTAATATTCCTCAGCATGTACACCAATACTCTTCAGTGCTAGTACATCAGTATTGAACAGATCAGAAATGACATTAAATCAACGAGATTGTGAGATTTGGTTTTATTACTTCATAAAATATACACAATTACTGCTGTAAATAAAGTGTTAAAGAACTGTACAAGATATCAGTACACAATACACTAAGTGAAATACTGTCACCTGAACCTATTGCTTACCCACCCCCAACACACGTACACACATACACAACAGTTACACTGCCACTGGGTCATGGTGGCCTGTACAAAGGGAAATAATTACACAGTACCAAGCTATTTACACATCCCTGCAATTGAGTCACTTAGTTTCACTTGAATGACATCTTCAAGAACGCAGTTTAAAAAAAATGGAGTGGGAAATCAAGCTATTGGACTCATTTCTGCAGGGGGGGTTGTTATAGAAAGCCCTGTGTTTCATAAAGGTGAACAGAATTTGAATGAAAGTTGGAAAACAAGAAACATAGAACAAGTTATTTCAGGGGACAGTAAAGAAAGATACATTTAAAATAACATTTTCAAGATAACTTTAGTCAATTAAAATAAATAGCACAGGGCGGGGAGGTAATCCACAAAGACAAATTTGAATCTTGATGTCATTCTTATTGGGGAGGGAATCTAATACCAGTCACTTTCACACCCATAAATTGAATTCATCCACACATAGTTGGTATGACCCAGCTGGCAGAGCAACATGTTCAAAATATAGTACTGTAAATACCAAAATGTTTGAATCCCATACCATTAATACACACATTCCTAATTTTGATCTAAAAACTAAACAAAGTGGACTTTATAAACTAAAAAACAAAACAAAAATTAACATATTTACAGTGATGTAAACATAAATGGATGGCCCCGGCCCCCCCAAAATAGCCCATAATGGACTCTTCAACTCTATTTCCTCTAAGTGTTTAAAAATGATTTAATTGAAAGAAAAAAAAATACCCTGCGAACTATAACCACTTTTTGTTGGTACACAAAATACAGTGCACATTTTCTGAAGACACCGTGTCTTGAGTTTTGGGAGTGTTTTTTTGTGAAACGATGGTGCTGGATAAAAAAAAGCCTATATAAGTTATAAGAAATGGGTACTGAATATTTTTGATGATTTGAGTACAGTTAGAATAGAGAAAGGACAAGCAAACATCTCACATGAAACAAGAAGTATAAGAACAGAAAAGAAAACCTTTAAAACCACTTTAGCCATCAACGCTTCTATCTTGGACTTCCCTTAAAAGGGTTCAATTTCCACTTGGACTAAAAAATAAAAAAACTAAAAACAGGAGTGGACCTTTGAAATGTAACATGCTAGGACCCGTTATCTTGACACGTCTTCGATTCCTCTCATTCATCAAGACTCAAAGCTTGCTGGGGGAATGTTTCTCAGAATGGGGGGCGGGGGGGGGGGGGGGGCAGTCACGAGCAACCATGATGTCACTTTTTGCATCGGCATGATAATCCTGGGTTTGGCAGAGGTTTCATAAAAGACTGGATGCTGGCTACTATAAAAAGTACTTTTCTGAATGCTGCAGGAATCTGTTGTACTGTTGTCCAAATATCCACGTGTCCATTGGCATCAATCCTCTTATTAGTCGGAGTAAAAATGAAGGGAGGGGCCAAAGCAATAGCTATAATAAAATTGTAGCCCTGCAACAAAAAGGAATTATTAGTCATCCATTGTAAAGCAGTACTGTATTTATTGGATTATAATGCGCAAAATATTGTAACAAAAAAATGAAGCAAAGTTCGGATGTGCTTAATAAAAAAAATTTAAAAAAAAGACATTTGGCAGCTGTTTCAATGAGATACGTAAAAACCCGCCGAGAGCCCGTTCTATTGGCTGGTGCTCAAACTTATAAAAAAAAATAGCCCAAAAAATAGTGTTAGGCTTCAGCAACCACTTTGAACTGAGAAAAAGTGAAAGAAAAATGTATACCATTTTTTTGTCACAAATGATGGGTGCGTGTTATACACAGGTGCACATTATACTCATAAATACGATATGTTTGGATTCTCACTAAATGCAGAGAAGTCCCTCACCTGTCATTGTATTTTTCATGCAGAGCCAAGAAGCTTTACTTGCCCATGTGCTCGAATGGCACGCTCACCTGCAGAAACAAGTATAAATGTTTGACCCATAGTAGTTCAGTCTCTTTTCAATGAGGGAGAATTCTATAAAATCCATTTTAAAAGTTTAAACGTCAGGGATACATTTCAGATCCCCCCCACAATTTGTGAGCATCTACAAAACCGATAGACAATTTCTCACCTGTGACGTGGAAATCCTGGACTGGTCATGGCGGGCTGTCAGGTCAGAGGACGACACATTAGCCGGAGCTCCACGGTGGAGTCGCATGCTCACCTTCCTTTCCCTCTCTGCCCGAGAAATGGCGCGAGGTGATGTGTTTCCTGAAACAATGCGTTAAATTGATACCAAGCTGATAGTATATTTATTTCTTTAAATGATTGAGAACGTATTTTGTAGACTGCCAACTCACCCGACTGCTGGATCCGTGAGGCAGGATTAGAGACTGCTTGTTCTGCTCCGTTTCGGGCTCTGTTGGCTGGTCCAGGGTTAGGACCTGGGGCGAGACCTCGCAGCCCGGAAGCCCTGGGAGCAACACCAATCCGATCATCCCTGTCATCACCAGTCCTCCTCTCCCGGTCTCCATCTTCTGTTGTCCGTGTGGCACCCTGTTTAGGTAAAAGCATCAATAATTAAGAGTTATCGAGAAGTAAAATCAACATTTACTAGAGTAAGACAAATTTTAAGGCAAAAAACGGAAGAAATAGGGGACGAGAAAAGCTATTTAAGACAAATGTTTTGCAATTGATTTGCTTCACTTTTTTCCAACAATTAAATTTTTTTTTACCTTATATTGAACAAGTGACTTTCTTAGCATTTTATATTAAAAAAAAAAATAATTAGAAACCTGCCATCCACATACACTAGACATCAATCATAATGGTTTTGTATTATTAATCATTTAGGAATATAAGTTTCATAAAATATAACAAACTTTTAAGGCTAATACACTATTTATGGTCCCTCATAATACTATAAAGTATATTTTTTCTCCATTGTATAACTATTGCTTACCGCTGAGAAGGATATATGTCCAATTTATTTAAAATAGGAGTCCAGCAGTACATAAATTAAACACCTAAATAGGTTATAATTACTGTATTTTGTTCTTAATTTTTCCATAGAGTAGGGAGTATTTACAGTTTTTTTTTTAAATTTGGAAAAGAAAAGAAAAAAATTGGGTCAAAAGAAAAGCTAAAGATTACATTTTAAGCCATATCACCCAGACCTAATTAAGACTCTTGGACAACTTACAAATTTAAGCATATTCCAGTCAAAGACATAATCATAGGATAAGTGCTGCTTATGAAAGAGATTTCTGAAGAGCTGTCGTAGGTAGGAGTAATCTGGCTTGTCATCAAAAAGGAGAGCTCGGCAAAAAGTCAGGTACGTGGAAAACTCCCCTGTTGGAGATTGGAGTAAAGCGGAGAAGAAAATTCATATTTTCAGATATATTTTTTTCTTTTTGAATTCATCAATGTATACAGAAAACCAGTGAAAATCCAACAAAACTTACAGGGGTATCCTTTGCAAAGAAATTCAATTCTCGTGGACATTTTCTTCTCACTGATTCGTTCATATTTCTGTCTCTTAGTAGCAGCCTTAAGACCTTGCCATGGTAATGATCCCATGTTGAAATACATGAGGACATAGCCAAGAGACTCCAGGTCATCACGTCTGGATTGTTCTGGAAACATTTAAAAAAAAAAAAAAATGAGTTAGAACTTGAGAAACGAACCTGGGAAGGAACAAACCCATCCCACATTAAATATTTGGTTTGCATACATAAACTTTTCTGAAAAATAGTCAATGTAATACATTGAGCCCTCTTGAAGTTTGCTTCACCAATGTAAATATAAAGTATAGTACTAGTATAGTATGTATTTTTTTGCAGGATACGTCAGGATTATTTTTTCTTTGTTACTCTTAATTCTTTCACTGCATTTGAAAGTAATAAACAAAACCATTTCAATTTAAAAGCCTGGCATTGAAATAATCATGTGACTTTGACGAAAATAAACGTCCAATCCGTCAATGTATCGACAATCAGTTGGTACTTAAAAATAGCTAAATATATTTTAAATCCACGATCATTTTTAGTCGATTTTAATCCTCTTAAAATGACATGATCGGGCTCGATTCACAATCCAATGATTGGATTTGGGACATAATTTTATATTTTACCCCAAAAATTTATAACTGCATAGAGACTACAAAAGTACGTAGAATATGAATACCAAAGGGCAATGCTATTATTTTCCAATTGAGAAAAAAAATATGTATATGTATGTATAGATGTATATCTATATGTATGTATATCTATATGTATGTATATCCATATGTATGTATATCCACATGTATGTATATCCACATGTATGTATAACCACATGTATGTATATCCATATGTATGTATATCTATATGTAGTGCATCTATATGTAGTATATCTATATGTAGTATATCTATATGTAGTATATCTATATGTTGTATATCTATATGTAGTATATTTATATGTAGTATATCTATATGTATATCTATATATCAGCCACATTCTTATTTATTAACTTATCTATTACATATTTGTCTAAAATGTATTTTCCTGTGTCTGTATTCTCACCCTATTTCTACTGTGACAATGAAATTTCTCGAATACGGGATGAATGAAGTTATGTAATGTAATCTAATTTCAGGACGCCATTGTAATTTTCTGTGCACAATTGCCCTGATTTCCCATTGATTCATTTCATCTCTCAAATATTGTATGAATTAGCCCAAATACTTTGCTCTTCCTAAATTCTGCCTCTTTCACCTATTGCTGAAAATTCAAATTAGGACAAGAGGCACACAGTATAAGACATAGTAGAGCAAAGTAGAGCAAAGTCAATACTAAAATTAATTGACAACAAGTTCATCAATTTCCTGTTTTAGCCCCGGGTAAAATGCATGTTAAGAGAGCTAACCTTTCAAACTATAAAATGCTTCAGGACAAAAGTAGTTAATAGGCAGATGCCAAAGTGGGCAGGGATACAATCTTTTATAAATGAAGGAGAATGTGTGTAAACAACAAGACTGAAGCAGCATTCAGTCAGCTATAAGCTCTGCTCTGTTTGGGAAAAATATGACCTGATTCATTAAATGAGGACAGCAGGTAGGGCTGTGTGAATTTGACAAAAAAAAAAAAAAACTAGGTCAATCTCAGTGATCAGCTGTGACATATTTTAATTCAAACATAGATGGTGCAGATGGAAAATAACGAGTGAGGCAGATTTTGAACGAAAAGAACCCAGTTGAAATGACTTTCAAGCCATTACACTGCAGTGAAACTGTTTATATATGTTATAAAATTGGTAGGAATTGTATTACTTATTTTTATATTTGTGACATCATTTGGGGTTCTTCCAGGTTTCAACAAATGGAATTTCAGCACCAAATTTTTTCTTGCCACTTGGACATTTTTTTTAGACAACACAGCAAAATTTAAGAACAATTTTGACAAAATTATAAGCTTATTTTTATTCCTTTTTTAATTTTTATGCAAACTATCAGGAATAGTACATTCAGACTTCGTTTTTATTTTTCATAAAAATATTTTGACAGGCTGGCTGCCTTCTTTGAACAGGAAAATCTAAAGTTTGGTGCAAGTATTAGAATTAAAGTATTAGAACTAAGTATTAGTATTAAAATATTAGTACCCTTTTAAAGAAATTTGATTCCAGTACTTCATTATTGATGACTGTATGGGTCCCATGGACATTGTATTTTCAATCAGTTGGTTCAATAGACAAAAACCTTGGCAGCATAACAAATTGGGTTAGTGAGTATACGTCAAGTGCTGCTTACCAATTCCAATATGTGTGTTGAGAGAAGCATAGCGTGCTGTGCCCGTGAGGTTTTTATTCTCCCTGTAGGGGATGTGCTGGTGTGTGCGGGCATCACGGTATTTTTTCGCCAGGCCAAAGTCGATGATGTACACAAGATTACCCTTCTTGCCGAGCCCCATTAAGAAGTTGTCTGGTTTTACATCACGGTGAATGAAGTTCTTGGAGTGGATGTACTCAATACGACTTATCTAGATAGTTGAGAAAGGGGAGAAAAATAGTCATATTTAGTTTAAAATAAAATATAAAAGAAAAATAGTACAGAAGGGCTTGCTGCAAATGATGGCAAGATGCCTGGAACTATGATAACATATTGCTAAACTGGAACATTAAAGTTATATGACCCCTGAGGACATTAGAGTCTGTATTCCATTAAAAAAAATCATGGAAAAACATTCCCTCCTCTCCCAAATATGTCATTTATCAAGTCAGGAAATTGTGAAAGATCTCAGCTAAGTGAGCATGCAACCAACAATCTATTTTTTTTATTATTACAATGTCACACTAACTCATTGTCTACCATTAATGGCAACAGAGATCCAATACAATTGGAAACTTTCTGCTTGAAGTTACGGTTTAATCCTATGGACCACAATTATTTATATCCCCCTACAATTCCTATCAAGATATGTATTTTTGTAGAATAGAAAAAACATTGTCTCAAAACAAATTATAAACTGTCACCATTAATTATTAGAATTCAATTGAGACAAAAAAATCAATAGAAAACAAAAAACAGCCCAAAAATATATAAATAGTCAAATACAAATGCTTTAAGCATAGGAAAAATGTTTTTTCAAGCAAGTAACCAAATGCAGTAATCACCTAGTAATATGCAAAGAAAAGGTTTTAAAGTCATACCATTTGGTCTGCCAAAAGGAGAACCGTTTTGAGGCTGAATTTTCGGGAGCAAAAGTTAAAAAGATCCTCAAGACTTGGACCAAGGAGCTCCATCACCATCACATTATAGTCTCCTTCTGCACCACACCACTCAACAGATGGAATGCCAACTAGAAAGAACAAATTAACATACGACATTGGTTTAATTAAACACAAATGAAACTTTAGCTTTTAAAACTCAAAGTAGACATTTAAAAACAAACATGTATTTTATTTACTCCCTTTGAAATTCAACTACCAGTAATTTACATTGCATTTTTTCTGCTACAGTCGAAATGCAGAAAACGGGCTGAAAAAACTTGCCCTGCTCACCACATTGTGGAAAACATTTGCTTTTTAGAGTTATGTGTAAGGCATATATGTAAGGCATAAGCAAATGACAACTCCTTCCCCAGCTGTCCGTTGAAGAGAAATAGGATACCGTTACTAACAAAAAAAAGGGAATTATTGATATTTCAATGATACTTCTCATTCTCACGCCACATAATTTGACACAATTCTGGTTGGCCAAACAAATGATTGTTGAACATACACTAAATTAAGCTTGTGGGACCTTGGTTTGCAAATAAATTTAGCCTTTTAGTGGACAGTGGGGGACATTGAAATCAAAATGGGGAAAAACATGTATAGATGTGAATGGCTTTATTTTAAAAAAACTTATTTGTGGCCAAAACAGAACATGTTTTCAATGCATAAAGGCAAAACGTTAAAATATATATGTATTTTTTTAACTGTGGGTGTATGAATGCACACTGTACATCCTTGCCATATTAGAAATAAGATAATAGCTAAAAAGGAATGAGTTTTGTCCGTACTGCCCCCTTGCATCATCTTGTAGAATTTGCTCTCAATGTGCAGCTGTGGATGTTTGGTCTTCACACATTCCAGTTTGATGGCTACTTCATCACCAGTGGCAATGTCGACACCTGAAAAGATTCATATAGCCAATCATATGTACAATCATTCATAGAAATTCAAATTGAAAGATAACAAACATCATGTTTACTTACCAAGGTAAATATCTCCAAAGGAACCACTTCCTATCTTTCTTCCCAGTCGATATTTGTTGCCCACTCTAAGCTCCATGATTGCAAACAGTCACTGTTAATTAGAAAAAGGGAAAAAAATGAAACGTTGACAGCAAGATAACATACAAGAAGAGTAATATGAGTGACTAAAGGGGGTGGGTGGGGGGTTGGGGGGGACAAGTCTTTCAGACACTTGCTTACACAGTCCTGGACAATCACAGACATTGATTTGAACAGCATTAGTATGAAAACTGAGCTGGGCTTGCAGATCAGCAAACAGCTGTCTGCCCTCCAGTCATGCACAAATAGATTTGGAGAGTAGCTAGGCGGGGGTATGTAGTTGTATGCAGTCAGATTGGCAAAAACAAAGGCGGGGGGGGGGGGGGGGGGGACAACAAAAAGAGGGCTTGGCAGAATTCACAGTCGCCAATTGGAAGAGACATCGAGATGAAAAAAAAACAACGATGACTAGGGAGACTAGGAAAAAAAAAAGTAGGGCTTTGAGTTTGCTGGGCTATAACTCCACATGATGCAAGAGCTGAATCATCATTTATTCAGAACTCTACCATGCCACATTTTGCAGCCAATGTGAAAGCAAGACTAAGCTCTTAACCAACTTTGGCGAGTAAAGGGAGGCAGTATTCACAGTCTGCTGGCTGCTTTAATCAGTGTCAGAGCCCTAAGATGACTATGTGCAGTGGACTAGAGAGCCAAGTGCTGCTGAGAACACATCAGCCCAAAGCATGACTTACGAAGCAAAGAGATTTGCTTCCTCACAAAAACACCTTAGGTACATGTCTGAAACCAACTGTGTCTTTTATAGAAACTGCCGTGTGTACACTTGTTCCAAATTAGGCAATGCTGCACCTTCAAAAATACACTTCCAGCCAGCCTCTGGATTTGTAACTGATATTCTTAGCAACTGAGCATTTGCTGTAAGATGGACAATTATAAAACTTCAATTAATTTTGTCATGTCACTCACAAGTAACTCAGATTTGTTAGTTTGCTGGAAAATTAAGTAAGAATCTTCTTTTTATTCAGCAGCCAGTGTTTTTTTTTTCCTCTTTGCTTCTATAATATCCATTGATGCATTGACGATAATCCATTATGGCACTGTACTGAGTAGGACTGAAATCAGGTTTTCAATTTCAATCTTTGTTTCCTCCTTTTTTGCTGACAGGACAAGAAAAAAATTCATAACAGATCAAATAATCTTTAAAAAAATATTGTTCAAAGGATCTTCTGGAATTTGTGGTAATTTGACAGCCTTTAAATGTTGTTTCTTAAAATAAGCAAATGAAATTACTTTGTCCATGATTTCTATATGCTGTACAGAGATAAACGTCACAAGTCACTTCAAAAATATACTCACAGGAGACAGAAAAAATTGGAATAGTTCCTCTTTGCTCCCAGTAGTTGTTATTGCAAGCTGTATGTACATGTGATCTATAATGCACTTTGAACTACGGAAGCCACAGAATTGATTAAAAACATGGCCTTTAGCTAGTTTTAATCAATCCGTATTCATTTACCCTTTAGAAAAATGGACTGTAATCTCTCAGTATATTTTGTGGGGCAACATTATAGCACATTATTTAAATAACACTAAATTTGTCATTGAACTAAGCCAATATTTATGGAAAAACAAAATAATGTGAATTTAATAATGGCACGGGCCTTCTAGAATCCTCTTCCTCCTTTCCAGTCTTGTAAATAAAGCCAATCTGCCAATTTTGAGGTGACGTAATTCAATTGGTAAAGGGTTATTTTATTTTCTAAGATGGGTCATCTCAATTAAGGGTATAATTATGTTGTTTTCCAAATGAGTTGCTCGCTGGTGTATAGCAGTGTTTCCCAACCTTTTGAGCTGTGGCACACTTTTTGTAATGAAAAAAAGGGACGCCAGCATCTGAAAATCTTTTAATGTAAAACTATGTTGCCTATGTTAACAATAGTCATTCTCATCAAAGTTTTACCAGCAGGAATAACATAAACCTCCCAAATTATTCCAAAATGTAATTTTTCACAATGACCTAATGTCATCAAAAGTTGGTGTGCGGAATCTATCTAAATGATTGAATGAAGCAATATGTGGCCTCCCTGCATTGACAATCAATGTCCATAATATTGTGGACAAAGCAGGGTAGTGACAAAAAAAGGAAAATAATACGAGTGAAGTGATAGATGAGGGTCTGCAGATGTCCTCGTTAAGTTTGAAAAGCAACATGCAAGATATTGCATTGAATCAATAAGTCTCAAATGGAAATCCAGACTCATACTGCATCATGTGCTAATATGGAATGTATCAATAGGACAATGGACAGGTTATATTTTGATTCATAGGTCAGTTTGGTTGATGGGCCATTTAGAAAATACCATATAGGTATCGAGAGCAAAATGATAAAGTATTTGTTAAATTTAGACCAATCTTTAAGTATAAAAGTTAGTGGAGAGGAAAAAAGACAATAAAGGGGAAAAATAAATCTCACATCCCTCAAGTTAGGTTCACAATCGAGAAACGAAAAGAAAAACTGACACGCCTCTCACACAACTGTCAATCCATCACACATTTACACTATCATCTAAAAACCTCTAAACGACTTAGAGTAATATTATCCTAGTCATATACACCTGTACTATATATAAATACAGATCATTAAACGCTGTCCAGGATTTACTATGCTACGTTAGCAATTTTCAGCAGAGCTTCACAATCAAGGATGGAAGCCTAAAACAATGCATTTTTGTGTGATTTCTATTTCCAAACCTTAAGTGTTAAAGACATACATGAAATGTACTCTAACGCCCGAAAATGACTTTAATGACCGAAGTACAGGTGTCGAATCACAATTAGCTTGGGACTAAAGCTAGTAGTGGGCTAGCCATAAGGTTGATATGTACCAATTACACCCGTTTACACATTAAAATTAGCTTTCCATTTCAACAAACATCTCCACATTTCACATCCTACATACAACCACGCCCATTCTTACTATGAATTCTTCTTTGTTTATAGACACGTCCATCTAATCGCCCCGCCTTACCCTGAAAATGTTAAGCCGTGAATAGTATACTATGGTTCGGCCGCATCAAGCCCCTCTTTCCCCCTTGATTTTCCCGGTTCCCGAAGCTTCCACTCACCCGATAATGGATTCGTATGAAAGCTGGTTCTTTGAAAATGGTGTCCCGGGTGTTGTCAGGCAGTTAGGAACCAGGGTTGAGGAGGATTGGAGCGGATTCTAGAGGCGCTCATTCCCCCAGCTCGAAGCTCCTTCGTCGGCTACACTCCCTGTTGATAGTCCCTGAGAAGCTCCAGTGGCTCGAGCGGCCGTCCTCCACGAAAGTAGCAACCCCGCCCCCGTTACTTAATCGTCGATGATGTCATTCTCCCGACGTCAAGGCACGGGTATTTAAGGAAAAACGCACACATTTTACCCCCTTTATACACAAATTCCAGCACTGCCACTATTTTTTTTCACACCGTCGTCAACGTGAACCCTTTCGTAGCGCTTACGAACTTTCATCACGTTCTCTTTTGTGCATAATGACCTTTTATCAATACATTTGATCAACCAAAACATGCAAAGCAGAAAACAGCATAAAATGATCAAATCATATTGTGAGAAAGGGGTTCATTTAGTAATATAAGCAGCAGGATAAATTAGAGGAAGGTGAATTTAAAAATAAATAAATCTGAACCACTTTATCCTTCTTCACTGGGTCACAGGGGGTGCCGGAGCCCATCCCAGCTGACTTCAGGGACGAGGCGGGGGACACCCTGAATTGATGGCCAGCCAATCACATGGCACAAGGAGATAAACAACCATTCACGCTCACAATCATACCTATGGGCCAATTTAGAGTGTCCAATCAGCATTTCTTTGGAATGTGGGAGGAAACCAGAGTACCCAGAGAAAACCCACACAGGCCCAGGGAAAACATGCAAACTCCACACAGGTTTGCTGACCTGGATTTGAACCCAGGACCCCCTCTGTGAGGTCCACACAGTAACCACAATCATTGGGCAGCAACAAAGTATTGTTCATTATTGTTAGGTAATCTCATAACTACAATACAACTTTTTTTTCGTTTCCAAGACAATCGTAGAATTTCATGACCACGATACACATTTTAAACAAGCCAATACTTTATTAATAATGTTTTCATTAGTTTAAATATGTTTTTCTTTGTAAAATCTCAAAACAAAAACACTGAACAGGAGTGATAAAGCCTGTCTTAATTTAAAACAAATACACATCAGAACATGAAAAACATATGGTAACTCTTTCTGCTTTTGTAAACAACCCACCCCACCCTTTTCCACAGAGTTTGATAAGTTTTGGCATTTCCATTTTTTTTTTTCTAACACGTATGCCTTGAGCGGTTTGTGTCATTCACTTTTTTTCAATTATTGCAGTTTGGACAATATAAATCTAACTCTACTAAAAACAAACAACTTCTAATAAGAGAAAAAAAAAAGCTTTAGTGCCAATAATCTTAACACATTCAGCAGTACAACGAACACACAGAACAATTTGTATAGACCTTCTGTATAGTAAGCAGCCTTACCTGCAATTTTGACAGGCAGTAACATGCACACGCACGCGCACAAATGAATAGTGGTGGTTTAATCCACTTACTTGGTCTCAGTCCCACTCATTCTCATGTCCATAGTGTGAATGATAGCAGTACCCACACATGGAGAAATGCAACAAACTTTAAAAAAAAAAGAAAGAAAGAAAAGCCTCAATTTAACATGTATCACTGCAACAGTAACAAACATATTCAAGAGATAATAACAAGAGTGCGTAAGGTAAAACAGTAGGAGGTCAGCATTTTGAAAACAAAATAATGTCATTATTTTTCACAATTCAAAAATTAAAGCCTTACATACAAATTGAAAAAATATAGACAAACTTGACATACACAGTAAGATACAGTTCTGTTAATCAGAGCTGATTGCATGTGTTTGGATTAATGTCATTTTTTTCCAGATGCATGAATACAAACTGCACTTTTCACAAGTCGTATTTCTACGTTGTCTTAAACAATGAAGGTGATGCTGTTTACAGTGACCTTTTAAAAGGTGCATCTGAATTTGGTGTACAAATGAAAATCTGTTCAAAAATCTTCCATTTACTAAGCACAATACAGTCTCGTCTAGTCTTTCAGACCAACTGAATTACCATTCTTATTCAGTTTTCAAGTCTAAGCAGTTGAAATCTTCATCTGTGGAAAAAAAGGCTGTATACAACTAACAGTCCCTGCGTTTATTATATAATAGCTTAAGTCTGGCCACAAGAATGTGTAAGCATGTCTCACATTTCTTCTTTATGCGTGAGCACATTGATATGCAAACAATGTGTATGCACATGTGTGGAACATTAATATATGCATATCTGTAAATGTGTCGATGTGCTATAGTAAATACATATAGTCTATCCCAGTGTATGCAGTATCAGTGTGTCCCAATCTACAGAAGGACAAGGCTCTTTAGATGGAATCACCTCCACCACCCAGCAAATCACCTGGCAACAAAGCAGCGGGACTGTCCATTTGGTGCCTTTCCTCAATTTGTGGTGCCCCCCAAAGGCCGCTACCGTGATATCCTGCAGCCATGCCCCCCCAAAGTCCCGACCTCCCATGTTCTGTCCCACTACCCACTCCTCCTGACCCATTGGCGCTCCACTGGGAAAAAATCCCCAGACCGGCCGATTGACTGGAGGTGCTTTCTGAACCTGTACCTTCAAGACCCTGCCAACCAGAACCGGGGGACATTACACCACTCGGACCAACGGATGCGCTTTCCACTCCACTGCCACTTCCACTTTCATCTCCACCTGAGGTGGTGCTCACTACTGCCCCCTCACTTCCTGGAGAGCTCGCTCCACCCTGGCTAATGATGCCGCCAGCTCCAGGTGAAACCTGCATGCCAGCAACTGCTGCTGCTGATCCTCCAGTGCTAGTTTCCTCAGCAGCTGCAGCCTGGCAATGTGCAAAATAGTGAGCCACTTCTTCTTCGCTTAGGAACTCTGCCAGGATTGTAGTGTTTCCCAGGACACACCTACAAAGAAAAAAAAAGATAAACAACGGTGAGATACTAAACCACCAGAATCAGATACTGAATGACATTACAGTAATCCCTCACTTATAGCAAATTCACTACTTCAGTACGATTTTTTCCCGCAATTAATTATCTTAAAAATTTACATTTTTTCTTTTAAAGTTCATAAAAATGTGAAAAGGAAAAGTTACAATTTGTGTATTGTATTTCATTGGATATTATTGTCAGATGACAATTTTCCTTAAAATCAAGGATTGCATTATTGTTGTTACAAATAAACCTACATGTGAAGTGCACCCTGGGCTTTGGCTGCCTCGTGACGGCTGCTGTAGCGAATCAGAGCGCTTCCTTGGGTAAGGCCAAGGTGAAAGGTCAGCAGGGGACCATGCTGCATGCAGATGGTTTTGAGTGTGCAGCCATCAATCTGAAAGGAGAGAAGAACATGGATTTTTCCTGAAATTGGGATTCAGCAGTTTAAAAATAAAGGAATATGATCACAAAGGTTAAAATAATTGTAATGATACGTTTTTCTCTGCTTGGCACAATAGAATATAAATGGTAAAACCCATAGATGCTGGACTTTCGGCTTATCCTTTCAAGGTTTGTCTGAATTCCTAATTCAATAAAGGCAAGGCAGGCCCAGGAATCATTCTCCTGTCTTGTCTTGTTTGAGAACACGGATGAATTATGACTCAGGTTTAAGATGTTTTAACTCAAGGAGGATTTCCTTTTTAATGAGTTATCTTCACTCATCACTTCTTTCAAACAATGATTTAATGATTGTTTTGTAGAAAAACAATCCCTCCTTACTTGCGGTGTCAGGTTGCTCAACAGCAACCAGGAGCTGCCTCTGGATGCCACACCATCACTCCAAGCTGTGCCTACAAAAAGGACAAACTCCATTTAGTGGGCACAAAGGTTAAGGCAAGTATTTATATCATTAGCGTGCATGACCGAGTCAAATTACAACACCTGGCCCAAATCTTGAGTCTTGTTTAACACCACCTCCTCCTCCTCCTCCCCAGCCCCGGGCTATCCGTGGGCCTACGCTTCCCCAAGGAGAGGGTGTGCCCTGCTTCTGATTTGTTAAGCCAGGAGGGGGACGTGGCAGCTGTGAGCTGTTGCGATTGGCCTTCCACGACTTATTTTGTCCGATGGGCTCGGGGGGCCAGCTGGACTTGTATTCTGAGTACTTTGCTAGAAAAGGAAATGAGAGGGGCGAGATAGGAGGAATTAAGTTTCAATAAGTAAAACTCTGTTTTGGGAATTTGATTTTTGGTGAATAACAAACACCAATCAAGTACTGTTGGTGTAAGTTATTGGGAGAAATAAAATGATCCTGAACTAATACATAGAAGACAAAATAAATTACCTGTATTGTGTGCTTTGCTGAGAGGGCTGTCTGAGGCACTGTAGGGCCAGGCACCATGTGAAGGCAGTGAGGTGTTAAGGGCAGGATTTGGCCCTGTTCAATGATTAAAGATTGTTCAATGTTCGGTATATCATAAGGTGTAACAGTCAGGATGTCATGGATATACTTCAGCAGAAAGAAAAATGATAAAGTTGGTCATTATAGAGCAGTGTTTCCCAACCTTTTTTGAGATGTGGCACACTTTTTGCATTGAAAAAAACTGAAGGGACATCACTCATAAAATCTGAAGATATGAGTTACTGATTTAATATATTTTGCAAGTTCAGATTTGTAAGCAGCAGAAATCATTATAGTTATATAAAGTGTACTTGCTGAAAATATAAGAATGCAACGTAAATATAAATATATTTTATATCGATGTTTGGCATTAACTAAATCAATGAAGATACTCAGCTGAGCTAATTAGCTTTACTGCAATAATGACTTTGCATACCTATGTTATCTCGCAATAACTGATGGTCAGAATCATTGAGGGTTGAAGGTCCTGGGGAGCCAAGAACACTACTGGGGGTAATGTAGGGGTCAGAATCAAGGTCACCGCTATTCTGCATTCCATTCCAAGGCACGCCAGGCTGGAACTCTATCATTACAGAGTAAAAAAATGTCAATTGAACAATTTTGTGTCCTTCCCACTCATTGTTTTTAAGATAAAACCTTTCCATACCAATCTGTCCCAAATTTCCAAATTCAAAACAACAATGTAAAAAAAAAAAAAATAAGAATTACCTGGAGGCCAAGTGGATAAAGAAGTCTTGATACCCATTTTACTTCCTGGGGTACGCTGCCAGTTTTCTGTGGAACCTTGAAAAACAATACCCAAATCATTCAGTCAATTCAAAATAATAAAAAAAAGAACTAACAAAAGGAGTGAAAAGTCAAGTGGCTTGATATAATTTCAACTTAAAACCTTTTCCATTCAATATGGTTCATTAAAATACACTGTCAACGAGGATGAGTTAAAACCAGATTGAGGTTTGGGAGGTGGTAAAAATTCGGTGACAAGCCATCTGCTGACCTACCATTTTTGAGAAGGGTTGAGTCAGGTGGAGATGGAGCTGGGGAATGTCCCTCCATCATCCATTTAAAGCGTGATTGCTGTCCTCCAATATCTTTTATCCCTCCCATCATGGGATTTCCAAGCTCCAATCCTGATAGGTTGCCCCCAGTGGCAAACCCTGACCACATGGAAAATTCAAGCATTTACACATTCTGATTCATAGCATGCTACTAAGAGCAAAGTCAGTTTCCAACAGTAAGAGTGAAGCAAATTATGGCCGCACTTTGGCAGCATCCTTGTGACGAACAATAAACATTAATCAAATTGGTAATTGTTGTACATTTGTTTTGTGTTGGAAAATAGTAAATACGCTTTTGGTATACAGCATTTGCAAACTTTCTAAGTATTCAAAGCAATTTGTCCTGTGTGTGGCTCCAGTTTTTTAGCTAGGTCTACAATGTCTTGTGTGTCTTGTGTCTGTCTTGCAACCAAGGAAATTTCCAGAATACGGGATGAAATAAAGTTCTGATCAAATCTAAAACATTACAACGCACACTGGAAGGTCAAAACCCAGATTACAACTGCAGAATTTTGATGTGAATGTACTAACACATGCTTTATTACTCTACTACATCTAGTAAACAAGAAATATTTTTCCTGCTTGACTTACCAGAATACATCCCTTGCATTTTGGAATGTTGATCTGATACATGGCCTCCCACTCCAGGAGGTGGATAAGAGTCAACCATTGGTTGTTTAGAATGACTTCCTCCAAGATGAGAGGGGGATAATTTTGAACTCCCTGTCGCTGCTCCACTATGTTGTCGTTGCTGGAGAATTGCCACAATCCTTGCCATCTGAGAATCAGGCAAATACATAACTGATTAATACTAAATATGCGATTGTCCATCAAGAATGGATGGTAACAGATAACGGAATTAACACACATTTCAATCCAATACAATGCACTAAAATGAGGCAATGTTGCTTCGGTTGGGCAGTGGTAAAGAAACGGTATGCATAATGTTTACCTGCTGTGGCTCTAGCTGTTGTCTTGGTGGCTGGGGGAACTTTCGATGGTTTTGTAGAAGCTGATGTTGCTGCTGTTGTTGTTGCTGTTGTTGTAGCAAAAGCTGGTAGGCCTGTGGGGTTGAAATCAGATAATGTGAACGTGTGGTAAAGAGAGAGACGAAAAAAAAATGATTCTAAGGTTAGAATCTTTGTTAGTTTGGGTTCACGTATCTCTTATATTTGACATGGCCATTAGTTTACAGTAGACTATTTATATGGTGACCAAAATGTGCATATTTTAAATTTCTTTTTTTAAAATACCTCAATCTGTATATCCAGTGCTCTGGTTTGCCTGCGTCCCTGCGTAACAGATGCATGATTTTTGACAAGCAGTCATATTTTTAGACATATGTGCGTCCACTGGACACAACGTTTTTTTTTTTTTTTAATATTAAGTATTGTTCATTTGTTGTTTTATTTGCAAAACGTTATCACTTGCGACCATTTTGATAACTGCGTCCGCCATTGTTGTTTTGATCTCCAAGGTCGCGGTATCTCGTTTTAAATCGAGATCTCGTCATCTGTACAGTCTCGTTTCCACATGGCAAGAAAATGTCTCCTAAAAAAAGGCTAATGTTGGGTTTGAAACCACATCAAATCAGTTATCAATCATCAGTTTTTTAGTAGAGGTGATAACATGCAATCAGGCACCAATGAGACAGAAATTAAAAAATGAAAAACAAGATCGTTTGGAACAAAACAAGTATGTTGAACGTAAACCAAAATGGACCAAGTTTTATCTGTAGTTCCGGTATAATGTGAATGATGACAGACAATGCATGTATTGTGATGCTTGTACGTGACATAAGAAAATGGAATCCATAAATGTGCAAATGAAAATTCACTGTTTAAATAAATTGTGCTGCAACACTAATGTATGTTGTTTGCTTTTGCTCATGATCTTGTGAATGCAGTTTGACCCTTCAACTCGCATTGTCCTTTTTTATGTGCAATATTGTGGACATTTCTGTTGGGACCAAGAGTTATTAATATTGGGGACTCAACAGTTTTCATAGGAAAAATAGGCACTGATTTAAAAAGCTACTTCAAATCAAATAAATTGTAAAAAAAAAAAAGCATTTACGCATCTTAGTAACGATTCGTATTTGAAGCTTTTAACCACAGTTGTTTTTTAGAAGATGTAATATGAAGAGGGTTAAAAACAATTCCAAATGAACTTGAACATGCTACTTACCAGATGGAATTGCTGCATGTGAGGGTTTGTGATGTTGCTTAGCACAGCTAATTGTTGTGGGGTAAGCTGAGGGAACACTCCTCCTCCTCCACCTCCTCCAACACCACCAGTCCCACCAACGGAACCAACACCTCCTACTCCTCCAACAACACTGCCACCAGGCGACGACATCTGCTTAAGCATAGGACCCGGCACCTATAAATCACAGGATAAAAGCACGGAACTTGAGAAAATTTCAATACAAGTGACCACAATAAAATCATTATCAAGGAGGGATTGTGCATTTACACAGGCCCGCTTTTACTGTCTACAGTCTGACAATCAAGCATGGTTAACGCCTAAATAACAAGATCAGAAATGCAGGACCTGAGCAGACAGGAATGGATGAGGAGGCACTTGAGCACGAAGCCCCTGAGATGGGTTCATAGGATGCAGAGTAGGTTGGTGCATTCCCCGGGGCTGATGCATCCCTCCACCGCTACCACCATACATTCCATGGCTTCCAATCTGTGGGGAGAGTATTAAAAAAATAAAATAAAAAAATAAAAAATCATATACTTTTATCTCATCGCTATGACTTTTACACTTTGACTTTTAAATCAATAAAAAACAACTCGTCACGGCATTCCATAAGCTTTGTGTAAATGTATGCCATCCCTGTTGACCTTACATATACTTTCAGTTATATATAGGTAATAGGTGTACATACTTTTTCACCATAAGTGCTCATGTCAACAGGACCCATGTCTTTGGAATTAGACATGCGGTAACCTCCCCCACTTCTTCCTCCTCTACGCGAGTCCCCATTGTAATCGGCAATTCCTCTCTTGTCTCCATCTTTCTTATCTAGGGTGTCCTCACCCTAAGAATAAGCAAAGCAAAGATGAAAAGAAATTTAGGTTAGAGACACATTCATAAAATTATGGAGGGATTGTATTTTGCAAATGCATTACAGTAGATTTACAATGTATTGTGAGTTTTTATAGTTATATATATATATATATATATATATATATATATATATATATATATATATATATATATATATATATATATATATATATATATATATATATATATATATATATATATATATATATATATATATATATATATATATATATATATATATATATATATATATATATATATATATATATATATATATATATATATATATATATATATATATATATATATATATATATATATATATATATATATATATATATTTGTAAAAAAAACATGTACAAACATCTTGTTAAATCAATGGCTGCCATTGATAAGTTGAGACATCCAATCCAATTGGACTGGAGGGTTGGCAGCAATTGAACACTGGCGTCAATGGCAGTGAAACATGATCAGTCAATGCCAGTCGCCCCAGTTCAAAAGGATTTTATTTCTATCACTGTTAATGGCCGTGAATGTGTTAAGGATTAAAAAAAAAATTACCAGAGGGCCCATGTTAGAAAACTGCCGTGACATTGGATTCAGCCAGTTATCACCACTCCCCACCTTTGTAAGATATACAAACATTATTTTCAGCCATAATTTTTAAAGATGCAATTGCACAGAAAATTGCTGACATGCTAAAAAAATGAGTTTATTAATAAGCTATGAATGGATCAGGATCAACACTTAGTGAACAAATGCGTTAGCAAATAGGTCCAGTCTATGTAAAACAAAAATAGGCATTGTAGAGTATATTCAATTGAGATTCTCATTTTACTAACCTTCAAATTTCCTCGCCTTCCGCCATGACTCCAGCCTCCAGAGTTAAAGGAGGAACTATTTCCTTGGGAACCAGTACTATTCCAAATCCCTACTCCGCTATCATCTTCTTCTTCCCAGCTAGGATGACGAGAAGCTGCTATTGAACCCTCTCCCTTTGCACCCCAGGTCTCCATTGACTTGGTACCTTCAATAAGAAAGAACTACCGGTAATCATGTTGTTGTGTAAAACAGACCTTTAAAGACTGCAATTGGTGAGGGCCTAAGCCCTAAGCCTTAGGGCCCTGGACTAGACGCTGTGACATGCCTTAGGGCCTAAGGCATGTCACAGCGTCTAGTCCAGGGGTTGGGAACCTTTTTTCACAAAGAGAGCCACAAACAATTCATATTTTCTAATGTTATTCCTTGGGAGCCACACTCTGAATTTAAAAGTAAAAATACATGTAACTGGGTTGCTTTTTTTTGTAATTTCACCACTTTTAAGTGGAAAAACAGAATACTTTTGACAAGATTCTTATGCATTTGCTAATCAAGGAGTATAATGCAAAAAAAAGAACAATAAAGCAGCACTTAGTATCTCAGCTCTGTCACCAGTGGTTTCCATATTTTAGCTCACAGGTTAGCAAAGACCCAGATGCATCCATCAAAAGAGCCACATGTGGCTCCCGAGTCATAGGTTCCCTACCCCTGGTCTAGTCTATTACCATCAAGAAACAGAGGCATGTGCTGAAGGAGCAGAAGCTTAATAAATATCAGATAAACATGCAATATGAATCAATGAATTATCACGATTCCATCAAAAACTTTCGCTTTCCTTACTTTTACCAGGGTTAGGTGACAAGCACCCCCAGCCAGACATTTTAGGATCATCCGAGTCACCCCATCCTGAAGTGTTATCTGAAGTCTGGTTCCAAGTACCTGACACATTATCAACAGATTGTGCCGGTCCTCCCCACATACCAGGACCTACAGATGAATAAAAATGAACATTCAGATAATCAAAACGTTTTTGATTCAGAAAATTGACACAAATTGGCAATCGGATAGACGAGGCTCACCAACTGCTGTATTTCCAGAGTTGGCATCCCCGTGTCGTCTCGGTGGCTGCTGTGGGGGGACCGCTGGGGCCTGCTGACTGTGGCTTCCGCTGGAAGGGGCTCTGTTTTTGTCCCATAGATTCACATTTGTACTATGGTAGTTGATTGGGTCTCCCCAGGCAGAAGTCCCATCATCAATTTCCATTTTGCGACTGATGGACTGAGACGAGGGCTCATCCCAGCCACTTGGTTCCACAGAGTCATTCCCTGAAATCTGGGGGATTGGGCCAGATACCCAGCCCGAACTTTGGTTCTGCATCTTGGATGGTGGACCGCCACTTAAAGGATTCGGCCGACTGTCCCAACCTCCTGGTGGGTGAGATTTCATTGTGGCCACTTGGTTTGGTGTTGGTGGGGCTGTGTGGTGCTTGGAACTCCCCCAGTCCTGATGGGACTTATCTACATCTCCACCTGCCCATCCTCCTCGCTGAGCTGCACAATCATCTGGTTTCCCCCATGAGGATCCTTCATCAGAGCTGCTTGTGCCTCTGCTTCGTCCATCTCCCCACCCTCCACCAGATTTGGAATCATTCTGTGCCCAGTCTCCCCAACTGCCAACCTTCCCTCTTTCACTTCCTTTCCACCCTCCTGTCCCTTTATCCTCTGAGCTTACTGTCCACCCAGTGCCATGTTGTCCTTTCTCCCTCCAGTTCCCTCCTCTTTGCTCCCCCCAATGGGGTTCTTCTTTAGCCCATCCTTTGCCATGGTTCTCAGGTTGAGGATCACCCCAACTTCGTGCCATAGTGCCTTGACTGCCCTCCATGTCTGGCATTCTTGGCTGCTGTATGATGACATCAGAAATGTGAGAACCGCGTGTAGCCTGTGAGGTACCATTATCCCAAGTGTCCCTCGCTGAAACAGTGCTAGAGTTCTTGTTGTCAACTTGGCTGCCAGCGGACTCATCGTTAGTATTCATCCTTGAAGGAGCAAGGTACCCACTATTGGAGTTTACTGTTGCTGTTGAGAATATGGAAGATGTTTTTTCATTTCGGTTTACTACACGTCTGGAGGTGTTCAGGTCCCAGGCCACATTTTGTCGAATCTGGGTCTGCCCCCATCCCGTGTTGGATAAAACCCTCGGATCCAGATCAGTTCGATTGAGCATGCCAAGTAAGGCCACTTCAGCATTGGAAGTCTGGTTGGAGAGGGTACCAATTTCCTTTTTCTGTCCAGTCCCTTCTCCACCATTTTCTGTTCCCGCTTCACTCGAAGCATGTCCATCCCCTTCGGTGCCTTGTCCTTGTTTCTCTGCTGCGCACCCACTTTCTACTCCTTTCTGATTGTCCCAAGCATTTTCCTTTGTTGCAGACTTTGGTGACACAGAATCTGGTATAAAACTTCTGCTGTCACCTTCAATTGCTCCATCCCTACTGCTGTTGTTTTTGCTCCCACAACCCACTATTGCTAAGTTATTTGAACCTCCACATTTGTCTGCGTCTCTACAGCCAAGTTCTGAGCTCCTATCTTTCCACGCTCCCTGAGATACCTTTTGGATATTTGCACCATCATCAAAACCATGTTCCTTTCCCCACCCTGTATTGTCACCCTGGTTACCAAAGCCCCCTAGATTCCCTTCCTGTTCACGGACCCCAGTCTGTCCTCCACCCCATTGATCTTGTTGTGAGACCCCTGTACCATGAGCAGGGGGCACTGAAGTCAACGGTTTCCAGGAAGAAGAAACAGCAGAAGAGGAAGACAAAGGGACAGATCTATTCACACTGATTTCGCTTTCAGCCTCAGACATAGTTCCTCTTTCACTATCTTCTCGATTTGGTCTTGGTCCCCCACCTTGTGCTCCTTCAATTGAACCCAACTCTCGCTCTGGGTTTTCCAAGGATTGTTGTTGTTCTATACTCATGTCTAATTCTGCTGTCCCAATGTGCTCGTGAGAGAGAGAAATAGCTGAAGTGGATGTCTTCCCTTGAACTAGGGTTGGCCAGGCAGAGGGATTCACATTGGGATTTAAGGTGGCACCAGGGAGACTTTTGTTGCCATCTGCAGAACTGTCTTGATGTCCTGGAAGCAGATGGGAGACTTTGGAATTATAAAATGCTGATGATCCCAATCCTTCCTCCAGGTGACAGGAAGTAGAGGAACTCCACATGACACCACCTGTCTGACCACATTCATTTTGAGATGAGAAAGAGGAATGAGCCGAAGAACAAGGCGGAGTGGGACTGTCCACTGTCCCTGCCGTTCCTTCAACTGCTCCTTCTCTCTGCTGGAGGTTCTCGCGACATGAGGCACTACTGTTTTTGTTACCAGGGCAATCTTGCTCCTGCACTCCTCCAAATCCATCAGAACTTAATTTGGCTGCACCTTGGATGCTAGGCCAGCTGTCGAGATCAGTCCCATCCACAATGATCTTATCACAACCCTGAGAGGAGGACAGGTTGACGGACCCTGCCCCCCATGTGGAATTTGCATAAGTTGAATTGGTAGGAGTTGAAGAAGATGACAGAGCAGTGACACATAATGAAGATGATGTGTTGGATGGTGAAGAAGAGGATGAACCCAAATTTGAATCTAGATTGAAAAGAAAATGTAACAACAAAGAGTTAAGAGAAATTAGTAAATGACAGTAAATTACAGGAAAAAAAATCATTTTAGATGCCTTGAGCCTAAGTGGGCGGCTTATAGATTTTCTGAATATCTGTTGGACCTACCTGTGTCTGTGTTTTCTACTTCTTGTGAGGAAAGAGATGGTGTGGCGAGCCACCCACTGCCTCCCCCAACCTCACCTGTACTCTCATCTCCCCCACCTCCTCCAAGCAGCATGGAGGACAGTGGAGGCTGCCCCCTCTTCAGTAGCACTTTATGGTCCTGCTGGCAGCGAAATCTTGGGGGGACCTCTCTGGACATGTATCGTTGCTGCTGGGATGTTTGGTTTCCAGAAAGGGAGGAGGGCTGTCCGTTGGCCACAGCAGTCCGCTGCTTTGCATTGTTCACACCAGCAGGAGGAACTGGTGCTGAAAGCCCAGTGGAAGTAGGACTTGGGGAAGAGGGGGGCAGAGGGCCAGGGCTGGGGGAGACTGAGGCTGGGGTGGTGGGTGGTTGGGAACAGGAGGGTTTGTTTGATTCTGGCACTAAAACAATAAAAGAGAGTACTGCATGTTAAAAGCCCCGACAGGCAAATGAATGACTATTTTCGTTATGTAAAACAAAACTAAAAACAAACAAACTATATTTACCTTTGACGTTTTGCTCTGGGACCTGAGAACATAAAACAAAAATGGATTTGATGCCAAGCAAGGATGCAACTTTCTAACAAATAAATATGGAAATGTGTACACTGCCATATTCCTCCAAAATGCATTTGTGTGATTTCTAATGTTTTTTTTAAGTGATTATGAGTCAGTTTTTCCATATTTTCTATACATGATGATGGATATCTGTACTATATTCCACAGTGTATCAATGGATTTGAAATCCTTTTGTAGTCTTCTCATTGTAACATAAAAAAAATACAATTCTCATGCTGTCAAGTGTTGGAGTGAGGGTTATGGTGTAAAATGTGACTTTAAAAAAAACAAACATCCAACTGAACCAGTAAAATAACTTTGGACTGATTATAAGCACTCTAAATTGAGGAATGTAAATGTGTGTTGACGCCTATTTAGCAGACGTTTGAATGTGATTGCGGCAATTCCTAACGAAGTTGTACCAGTTATATTTGGAGTTATATTTTAAATGATCTATTTTTGTCTCATTTCTTTAAATCTGGTATCTGAACAGGTGTATTCAGACTTTTTATATTGACTAAAATTCTCACAGCCATTTGGCTTAAAGCATTAACTTATCTTCTATATGGTATTAACATATTTATCTAATAAAGAGGTAAAAGCAATAAAACGAGGAACGCAACAAAAAAAACATGCAACTGTTGACCTTCTGAGAAGTTTCCTTTTTCTTTTTTTCTTCTCTCTTCTTTTTCTTGTCTTCCATGAACCGCTCTTCCTGTTCTTGATTCTTTTGTCTGTAAAGAAAACATAGTAGACGCTCATACAAAATGAATAACTGAAACATACTTTCAGTTTCACTTTTGACTCTGTACGAGATGCATTTAGGGACCCAGCAAAACAACAACACCACCATAATATATTTTAATGCATTAGGCCTGACCACAAAAACAATACAATGGTGAGCTTATTCACAATAATCATACTTTAAGTGATGTTGAACTCTTATTGGCTACCATTTGTGGTGATGGACATCTAATCCATTTGGATTGGAGGGCTGTTGGGTTTGCTTCTGGTCTGCCTGTCCCTCCTAGTCCAATTGGATTGAAGGTCTACCACCATCAATGGCACTGAAACATGATAATTCACAACTAGCCATCCCAGGTCAAATAGATATGAAGTCAATCGCAATGGTTTTCAGATGATGATAATTGTATTAAAACAGATGGTAAATATGCCATTTTTGGTGGTCTTTGTGGTAGCGCCTGATCCCAATACTTATTTTTCTTTCCTTCATTATTACAGTTCTGCATACTCAATTAGTTGTTAAGTCATTGGTATCATGCCTTTGTAATACATTGTTTAACGGGTTGGCTGTTGTAGACGACTCTTAGACATACAAGCCATTAGAGGAAACCGTGTTATAGAAAGGGATCACTGTTTTTAAATATTAATAAAAAATACAAATTAGATTTCATATTCTTGAGCGTCTGTGTGTGTGCGTTGGGGGGGGGGGTCAATATTTTGTCCTTTTCCTATGTAATTTAAAAGTAGACCATAGATATAGTGTCACATTTCCTGAGAATCTTTGATAATATAAACACACAGCAAATAAACAACCCTGCAAGGGAAATGTAGCAATGTCGATCTCATCCATCATTACATTACATACAAACTAGAATAAACAAGCATTAGTTTACATGAACCAAAACACGCTTAAACGTCCACGCGTGTGTGTGCAATGTAACGTTTGATTCTACTCAACGCCAATCCTAGCTGAAGCTAGCTGACCATATGAGCGGTTACTGTTGTACGGGCGCAACGACCGGAAGAGCCGGGGGGCAAATAGGGGGTCATGACCGTCAGACACATCAAGTCAGCACGTCAAGTTTAAAAAAAACTGTTACCCAAACTGTGCATCCCATTTGACCCAATTCATACCCAGAATCGGCGAAACGACCACAAAACACAAGCAAAAACAGTCACTATCCAGCTGTCCACTGTAATGGCCTACATTACAACATGCCGCTTATTAATAACTATGTTTACGATACCCTTACCTAGTGTTGATATTGTAACGCAGTCGAATCCGAAATACCTTTCACCTGCATAACCGTGTACAAGCAAAGAACCATGCACGCGAACGACGAAAATGCCAAAAGAAAAAACACAAATGGTCGACTTACCTCGGGAATCACATCGGAAATAAAGTGCGTCCCGTGCAAAAGACGCTCGCAGACCGACGGGCTAGCAAAGGGAGCTAGCTTAGCAGGCTAGTTCTTCGAGGATTTCAAGGCTAAGTTGGATAAGAAATGACATCACCAAAACGTGAATCGCAGGGATCCCAATATCCTTTTACACGACTGTAGTGATCAGGCTGTAAACAAAACACACACAATAAGTCCCCAGTGACAGACAGACGCTACGAGATGTTAGTTTACTATCGGCCATTTTGCTTCTGTGTGGACTGACTGCCAAGCAGCATAACATTTCACTGGCTGCTTGTTGATCACTGGGGGGAGGATAAACTGCTATGCTATTACCATCCACTAGAGGGAGACGTCGTCATAAAAAGAGAGTAAACTCACTCATTCTTTTACCAAACTTGCAGCTCAATTTACTAATATCCTATAATATTGAAGATAACAGATATAAAAAGTGCACACATACTGTACCTTTTATTTCCACAATAAATGATACATAATAAAGATATTACACTGCTAGTAATTCTTTCATACAATTCATTGAAAAAGGTATCCAATTTTAAGGTATGGTACTAGTACATCTAATATAAGAAAAGTAGATACTGAAACTGCAATGATTTGTACTTCCCACTTTTACATAAATATAACACATACTTGTATGTTTTTCCCACATTTATTCCAAAATTTCTTTGCATTGTGGCATGATGCTCTGATCAAAACATGTGGTGGTATTCATGTGTGGGTGTGTCCTGTGAACTCAGCTTTCCAAAAATTGTGATTAGTCACAGTTGTTTTGTGATTTAACAAAGCAGGGAGATTACTTTTTCACAGAGGGCCATAGAAGTTTGTATTTTGTTCTGCCTTGGTACATGAAATCATCATTAAGAAACTGCATCTTCTCTTTCCTTGGGTTGTATCTGTGTCATACCAAAATTGATTTGATATCTGAAACCTGTGTGTGATAAATATGCAAAAGACACAGAAAACAAGAAGAGGCAAATACTTTTTCAAGGCACTGTATATGAAGATAACTAAATAAATGTTGGGAAAATTGTCCACATTACTGCAGCCAATCCAGCTCAACCCAAGCTACAGACAATTGTTGGATATTGATGACATTTCGTATGGCCATAAGCAGTTCTTCTGTACCGCTCCATATGCTGGGCTCCAAAGTATGATAGAGCAAGGGCAGAGTTTCCAACTGTAACTGCTCCACCTGGCACATCTCTTCCATTGCACTTAAGTTCCCACATCGTGGAAAAAACTTTCTGTTTTCAACATAGAATGGTAAGATGAAATGGTTTGTCACACAAAGGAGATTGACATATTATTGGATAACAGGCTCATGCACAAGAGATTTTAACACAAATAACATTAGATTATTATTTTTTTAGTCTTCAGAGGACCGTACTTGAGTGTGTATTTGACTAAATCTCTATCAACAAGGGGTAAAATTAAAAACCAATCAATTTCTACATAGTCTACAAAGTATACACATGTATATATTTATAGTATACATATATCGATGTATGTGTGTACACACAAATATACTTTCATTAATTTAATTTAACTTTCTATTGAGCCACTCTTCTAAGTATACTGTGGAAAATGCTAAGGGTACTCACCTTAGCTTTTTAGGCTTTTTGTTCTTTGGAAGAATGTGGATGACAATAGGGTAAATTCCATGTCTCAATAAATGCTCAACACTATGTAATCCGAGCTCTAACAAACAGTGTTTATTCTGCAATGGGCAAAAAAAAAGACATTTATTATTACTGGATTTTTACTCGGTGGATCTGGTCATTCACCTGGTTGATGACCTCTTGTATTGACTCTAGCCGTACGCCAAGAGTTGGCCCTTGAGCTTGGGAATCCAACAGAAAAATGTTCTTGTCTCTCCTCTCCAATATGGGTATTATCTCTACATATGAGAGAATGGATGAAGTGAGGATATTGCAGTTAAGAATAGTTCTGTTAGGTCCCTTTGCATAGGTCAAAAAGTATTTAAATAAATTCACATTCAGGTCTGAAAGCAAAAGGATTTTGTAGACATTTGCGAGCCTGTGGGTTACTTTTGGTCACTTCCAATTATATTTCAGGCATCTTTGGGCCACTTCTTGGATAACACATTGGCCATTAAATACATTTGTAAAATTTTGGTCCAACTGTACTATTAAAAAAACTACATAAAACTGTAATTTGTCAAAATGTAGGAAAAAATACAGTCAAAATGTTTTTGCTATTGGACAATCAATGGGGGTGGAGTAGTAGCCAAGTGGTTAGTTAGCGGGTTGGCCACACAATTCTAGGGTTCGATCCCAGGCGATAATAATAATAATAATTTGGTGAAGGGCGGCCAAGTGGGGTGAGTGGTTAGTGTGTCGGCCTCACAGTCCTGGGGTTTTGGGTTCAAATCCAGGTTACTTCCATCTGTGTGGAGTTTGCATGTTCTCCCTGGGCCTGCGTGAGTTTCCTCCGGGTACTCCAGTTTCCTCCCACATTCCAAAGACATGCACGGTAGGCTGATTGGACACTCTAAATTGCCCCCCAACTTTGGCCCGGAGTCAGCTGGGATAGGCTCCAGCACCCCCCGCGACCCTAATGAGGATAAAGCGCTTCCGAAAATGAGATGAGAATAATTTGATGTATACCTGGTGTGCAAGTATTGTAATGTAAACCAGACTCGACAGGCTGCAGCAGTCGCTCTATGAGCCCATGAGAGAGGATAGACGGAGAAAAGATGACTGGTCGCTTGGAGTGAACCTTGACTGGCTGTACTAGACTATAAGGGATCAAGTTTTCTTGATGCCCTGAATAAAGGAAGCAAATGCACACACACACACACAGACACACACACACACACATGTGCACTTTAATGAGAAACAAATTCACAAATAACTGAATACTAATTGTAAAAAGACTGATTTTGCTGTTTTTTTCTAACCTGACCAAGGGTGCATTACTTACGTTTGTTCAGAGTGTAAAGGACCTGCTGCGTAGACCCAATAGCATTGGATTTTAGATGCAAACCCTTTACCAGGCGAATTCGACTACAGGATTTCTTCGTTCGATACAGCATGGGGTGATAAACTAGTTTTAATATTTGGAACTCATTTTGCATTAAGAATATGAATATGACTAATAATTACCTTCTTTTTGAAGTCTTTCTGCTCCAAGGCCATTTTTTGTAACTTGACAAGTAACAGCTGTTGTGCCCTTAAATGAAAAATAGAGCATATAATTTAGAAATCTACTTTTTTTCTCATACAAATCTTCTTTGTGATCATTAAGGCAGTTTTTGGACTATTAGTAGATTATAAGTCGCACTAGCAAAAAAAAAAAAAGAAACATAAATTGCACTGGAGTATCAATCAGATTTTAAAACAATAAAAAAAAAGTGTGATTTATAATCCGGGAAATACAGTACAGAGTACACAGTAAGCACAATGCCCACCTGTTATAATTTGGCATGCTACCAGCCTGCTTGGGGTTGGCTGTGCTCGGGTCCACGAGGGAACAACGCCAGCTATATTTACCATTGTACCTTGTGTCTGTGACATGAATGATATCATCACATGACACACGCAGCGACGATGGGTCTCCGAGAGGCTCAATGCAGAGATTGACCCGCACGTAAAATGAGTCAGGACCCTTATAGGTGGACAATGAGAGTTGGGAACACAGCTTGGCATATGCTGAGAACAGAAAGCAGAGGAGCAGCAAAGTTATTGAATGAAAGAAAAACTGTTTTTTCTTCTTCTGTGGAAATAGACTCACCTTCTTGGTTGTACTTGTGTATGAGCGTGGATGCTTCAGTCCACCATTGGAGAGAAAAGTGGGCTATTTCTGCCGTGCACTGGCTGAGCACGATATTTCCTCCACCCAAGAGAACATTTTCTAGCTGGGGAGGGAAACATTACATCATTTGTATATCATAACTCTGATGTCAAATTTGTAAATTTCTCTAATTTAGATTTACTTTAATGTGCTTACTAATAATAAGATGATGTTTAACCATGACCTAAAAAATGTCTTGCAAACTCTCAATTTTTTTTTTTATCTTTCAGTGGACATTGGCAATATATTATAATAAAACTATGAATAAAAACAGAACATAGTTGAAATAATAAAAAAAAAAAAGTACAAAAAATAAACATTTCAAAATAATACAAAAATAAGTACGGCAGCTGATTAGTACTTTTATGATTGTATTTTTATATGTATTCTATATAATTATCAAAAAGATTTGTAAATGAATGCAATGTGATTAAGTGCTGACTAAATTAAATAAAAAAATAGTAATACAATCTACATCCCTAAATATCAATTTGTTTTTTTTTCATGGTATTTAACACTTTCCATGACTTTGACAAGAATAGACATCCAATTCATTTAGACTGGAAGGACTGGTCGTAAATGCTCATCTTTCAGTGACATTGACTGGGCTGGACGTCCAAATTGATTTTATCATTTTATCGATTTTATCAAATTTATGCTTGAAAGGGTAAAATATGCTGTAACCTGACTGATACGTACCTCTAGGAGCTCACTTCCCTCCTTCAATCCACATCGCTCTGCCACTGAACCAGCTTTAACGTGGCTGACAAAGATTCCTGTTTGGTTTCCACCAAGAATAGTAATGTCATCAGCAAGGCTGGCTTTACTGTTTTTTGGAGTTAGTGGAGGACTTGAAGATGGAGACATAGGAGGTATCCTAAAATATAGAAAGCATCACGGTGATGTGAACTTTAGGGTTGATCTAAAACTGATTCCAATTGAGGGTTGACATGTTCTTAAAATGTGTCTCATTTAGCAATATTAAGTTATTTTAATTAGCTTTTTTTGGAGAATAATAGTTACCTTGGACTGCTGGGACTGAGTTGATGTGCATTAGCAGCTGGCAGGTTGACCAGATCGGGGGGGAAGAGATGAGAGTGAAGGGAGTTCATGGAATCCCCTAAAGAGGGTTCACTGTGTTCACCTAAATTAAAATTACAATGACACATTGCACATTAGACTACAATACTTTTCACTTCCTACTTGTTGAAAATGAGAGCGCAAATGAAGACATAATAAAAAATACCTGGAATGTCATTCTCATCACTGCCCCAAGAGTCCAAATCAAACCTTTTTGAACGGCAAACGGATTAAAATTAATTGAAATTAGTCATTCTTATCTATTAGACGTCCATTCCATTTGAAATGATGGTACATTCTTCATACTCAGCTTTTAACGCAATAATACAAATCAAACAATAACATTTCAGATTAAGTTCTTCAGATAGTTTTACATATATTTAAAATATTCAAGTCAAGTATGTACATTTTAATTTAATTCATTTGTTTGGTATTTAAGATTGAGTTTCTGATGGCACACACATGCATCATTCCATAGCCAATGAGTTGATAAAATAACAATTAATATGATTACCAAGAAAACTCACTCTGTATTGAATCTTCGGTTGATGGAGTTCAAACAAGGAGGAAATGTGAATATTGAAAGGCGATTTATTTCCTTCTCATCTTCTGTCTGAGGACACAGATGTTGACAAAGATTTCTTACTGTTTGACTGTCCTATTTCTGACTATGAATCTGCACTCCACCCTGTTGATGAGTCAAGTCGTGTGATACGTACCGACGAAAGTGGATTCTCTTCAGAGTTCGAATGAGAATCTGGTAATAAAAAAACATGCTATCAAGAAGAAACTCACTTATATTTTGACTGAACAAAACAGAACCTACCCTCTGAATTGTCATTTGTTTGGCCTCTAGAGAATACCTGTTGCACAGACAATAACAAAGAATTAGAGTATGTACAAGTATGACCTCACACAAGGAGAAGAACTCTCTACATGTCCTAACTTGTTAAATATTGCTCAAGACTTTGCTGTTTCTCAAGTAAATGGGATCCTGATCATTGTTTCTTTGAAATCTTAAATTTGAGAAATAATAGACAGTAGCATCATAAAAACATTGTAAAACTTGTTTGCTTCCAAAACATTTATCACATGGAAACAATACCATGAATGGATTGCACATAAATAGCCTTGAAATGACTAGGAAAAAAATACTAAATTATGTTATGACCTTTCTTAACTGACGATGGGTGCCATTAACAGGTAAGTTCAGGTCCAGGTCAAGGGAACAGCAGGGTCCGTAGCATTGGTCTTCACTGCATAGCGACAAGTAGGACTGGTGAGCACATGTGAAGAATTATGTGTTATATGTATAATAATTGGTTGTAGATCTAGCATTCCTGTCCTTGTCTTTTTGACGCTACTTGTTTTACAGCAATAATAGTTATAATTATTTATCATGGCTGTGAAGAACAAAATCATGTTCACAAATAGATTGTTGAGGCATGGTTAAGAAATAAAGCAAAAAAAAGTGATATATGAATTTGTTTTACTTTTTCCTCTTGATTTATTGTACAGATAAATTTGAGCTTTGATGTGTTGTCAATCCAACCAGGGCTTTTATCATTGGTATAATACTGGCCATAAAATAATGGCCATATGGCAGTATTATTGAGAGAAATTTCCAATGAATTTTCAAGTACTGAGATCCACTAAAAGCCACAGCTGGGCATTCATTTCAATGGGAAAAATATAGTGACAGAATTGCTTGATTGACAAGTGTTTTAATTCGGCCAGGACACGAGAAGTTGACTTACACTGTGAAAACAGGAGCTTTGCTCCCTGCACTTTTCTGTCACCTGCTCCAACTCCCGCTGCTGCAGTTCCATTTTAACCTGTAGCTCTTCGATGCGTTTACGCAGACGATTCTTATCTAGTAGACAGTCGGTGTACTCCAACTGCAGGCTGTCACGATTGCGCATCGCCTGAGGGGAAAAGGAACACAGACAGGAAAACATGATAATCCTTGCTCATACAGTACTACATTAGGATTGACGTGAGGCTATTTTCTGCAGTGTTGGGATGATGACTCTTCCCATGACTCATGGCTCGTAGACCAAAACGATTCACTAACCTGGTCCCTCTCCCTTTCAATTTCAGTGATTTGGTTAAAGTAGGCCATACTCCTCTTCTGTTCTGTATCCCAGTCGACCTGGAGAGTCCTTACTTTCAGCTGTAGCTGCTCACATTGTGATTGCAGCTGTAAACATAGTTGACAAGTCTTTATTCAGGACATCATAATATGAAACCTATTGATTTGTAGATGCCTGGTAGAAAGTGTGTACCTTGTCCTTATGGTCTTCAGTGTTCTGTATCTCTGATTGAAGTTTGGTGATGAAGTTGCAGAGTTCCTGTCTCTGCTCAGAAGCCTCTTTGCGATCCTGGCGAAGAATGTCCATCAGTGCCTGGAGGAAATACATTAGAAGCCATTTCTTATAAGAGGAAAATCATCAACTATCCAATTTTAAACTTAATACTAACAGCAAAGAGGGCATTCTAACCACTAGGCTGCCATTGTCCAACAATTTATGAAACAAAACATCTGAATTGTCAGCAAGCATAATCAAAACAGACAGTATGTTTAAATATCAAATGACAAGAACATACTATGACTCCAGTAGTAGGAATTGGACTCTTCATTGGAGTACCCATGTTTCCTGTTTTCGGAACATCAATACAGTAGGATGGCTTGGCAGGTATAGCCGGCGGACCGCCTAATCCTCCATTGGTTAACAAACATTTCTTTGTATTTGTTTGAATCTGACTAATTCCAGGTTTGATTGTTTGATGCTCTGCCTCTGTTAATCTGGACTTTAGATCTTGAACCTGAATGGAAATCAAATGCAGAAAAATTAACAAGGGTTAGAATTGACACCATTGCGATCCATTGGTTTCTACTGTGAATGGATGTAGTTACCGTTTCTAAAAAGTTTCAAATGACACATTTTGAATGAAATCTACTTTTATTTCCAAACCCAAATACATACATAAATGGTATGGTTCAAGTCTCACTTGATTAAGCAGTTCTTTCTCCCGTATGGAGGCTTTGCTTTGTCCTTCTAGGGCTCTGGAGTACTTATCAGACTGTTCTAAGTGTCTATCTTTTAGCCTGCCAAGCTCTCGATTGGCCGAATCCAATTCTTGACGTAACCTGGTTGACAAAAATGACACAAGGTACAATATGATTTTGCAAAAACAATCAAAAAGCATTTCATCACATAGCTCTGTTTTACTTAGTTTTAGTTATGGTCTTCACATGGCATATTTTTCATGATATCATATCTACGTCCAATTTAGAGTGTTCAAGCAGCCTACCCTGCATGTTTTTGGGACGTAGGAGGAAAACAGAGTACCCGGAGAAAACCCACACAGGCCCCAGAAGAAAGTTGGAACCCAACGGAAATTTAACCCTAGATCTCAGAACTGTGAGGCCATCATGATAACTACTTGTCTACTGGGCCCGCCTCATTTTAATCATTAAACGTGAATATTAAACTACACCAGACAAACCTCTCTAGTTGCAGTCTGTCATGTCGCATTTCTTGAGTTTTACGTTCAGCACGGGTACGGTCCTCCTCAGCAACCTGACAGCGCTGAGATAAACGGCGTTCACACAACCGGCTGTTTCGAAGTTGTACTCTCAGTTTTCGGACCTCCAGCAGCAGAAACTGAGTCAAACCCTCTGGACCTTCTTCATCTGTGAAGGCAAACTGTTAGCACGATGCTAGATTTTTAAGATAAACTTTATTTATTCATCTATTCTTTTCCCAGTTAACCTAAAATGAGAGAGCATCGTTGTGTTGGCTGCTCTCCAGTCAGCTGTGTGTATTGTTCCGGATGGTAAAACTCCAGTGACTCCATAAAGGCCTGGAGACCTCTTGGACCTTGGCCACGAAGAATGTCCAACAAACGACCTGTGCAACAAATGGAAAATCTTCTGTTAAGTGGGGATTTGGGGGCACACAAGTCTACATTTCACCACAATGATGTTCACTAGAAAACTAGAATTCAAAATGATCCAATTTTGATTGGCACTTAACTCGCAATGTTTATTTTTGTGGGTCCCGTACCATAGTGGTGTGTTTTCCACAATAGGATCTGTTTAGCTTTAGATAATTTCACATCATTCTACAGCCAATTTCATTAATGTGATAGAGTCCATCCAAACAGAGCATTACTTTGGTGATATAGATTTGTTAAATACTGTATAGTTATTGTATTTGTCAGGCATTATATGCTTGTACAAAAAAAACAGCAGACTTTTTAGCCAGATGGATTAAGTTGGTTGATGAATAGGGTTCAAAGTGTGTGTATGTCTCATAATATGAAAATAATGGTATTTTAGGGGAACTTTCTCTCACCAGCCTTTGTGATGCGGATTGGATACTGAATGGAGTTGAGCACCTCATCTTCATCTTGTTCATCAATGACTTTGCATTGCCGCAGATATGGGGTGAGTTTGGCTGGGTTGAGGATGCGGGTTAGTTTATGTCGTACTCCTTCCACACGTTCCCACAGCTCCTCACAGTACTCCTCTGACCATGAGGGAGAAAGTCTGTTTTCTTCCTGAGGGATTTCTGCTTCCTCAGTCAAAAGTGTGACACCTGCATGAGTCAAACAAATCATTCCAGGTAAATTGCAGTTTAGATTGTTCAACCAGGTTACCCCACATGTTTTTGGGACGTGGGGCGAAACCGGAATAACCAGAGAAAAGTCCCCCAAGCCCGGGAGAACATGCAAAATCTGTATATTTTTTTCAAATGGTCTCATTTTTTTTCTCCAACTTCCCCAAAACATGCTGATGATGTTGCAATGATTTCTCAATTATGTCATGATTCATTGACTAAAACATTTTTTAAAAGATGCTTTAAAGGTATCTTTCCATTCAACCATCATTCCAAACTTGACAAATTGATTTACTTAACAAAAATGTTTTCAGACTGTGGGAGGAAAATGAAGTACAAGGGGGAAAAAAAACGGGTCCAAAGAAAACATACATACTCCCCGTCAGAAAGGAAAAAGCTGAGATCCAGCTATTGTAACTCTTTCACTGCCTTTGAACAATAACATGAAATCATGTTGCTCTTCTCATCTATATGAATTGAAATGAGTTTATCATTAGTAGAAGTCCGACAACCAACCCCAACCTCCAATAGATTGGACAGCTACTGCTGTCAATATAAAAGCCAATAGGTGAATAACTGACCAAACAATTGATTACAGAAATATTTTACAATATGTATGGGTTGTTTAAATGTTAAAAATAGGTCTATTATATAAAGCCGGTTGTGACTCATTTTTGGGAGTTGTTAAGAGATTTAGGCTGCCAAATTGGGCTGATTTGAAAGCTAAATGTGAGCCAGTGGGCATGCATAGACTTGCTGTGGAATCTAACAATAACAACAAGTAATCAACAGACTTGTGAGCTACTGTATGACAAGTGAGAATTACTAAAAGCAAATTACAAATTAAGTGATTATGAGCCTGTAAAAAAATTAATTAGTCATGCATAATATCCATGTACAGTAGTGAGCAAATTGAAATCAACAGCAAAAAAAACATAAGAAGATAAGTACAAAAGTATGAAAAAATGTGTATAGTTCCTTGAATTATCTGTAAAACCGTAAGTGACTTATTTTGTGCTATAGACTCAAAGATTTTATTCATTCATTATTATGAGAAATAATGATTGTGCTTATAATATATAAACAAAGGGATTCCAAGTGCCATTGGAAATTGTAATTTTTAATTCTACCACCAATTCAAAAATCAGTTTAGATTACTTTCAAAGATCACATTTTAAAAAACTTGTTTTTTTTTAGATTAAAGATAATAAATACTGCATGTTTATTTTTGGGAGTGACATGTATACATGTGAAAGGAACTCTTATCATTGGGATTGTTATTCATGTTATTTAATATAAAAAAGATTTATATAAACAAGTTTTAAACCTAATTTTAACTCGATAACAATTTTGAATCATTTTACTTAGTCTTTTTCACTATAACACTAAAATGTATTCATACAAAAACTACATTGACCATACAGACACAGAAAGGACACCTGAAACAATAGAAAAGACCTGACAGAAAAGTGTCAAATATGCAAAAACGAACAAAAATAAATGCTCCTTTTCTTAAAGAAGGACTCACCGCTCATGTCTCCTGACGTCGTCTTATTGAGTCCCCGAGTCGAAACTGCTCGGTGGGTTTATTACAACTAAATCCCATTCCCGTCCGGAGGTGAGTCAGGGAAGACATAAAACACATGACAAGGTTTAAATGTTCGCGTCCCAGATGAGTCATGAGCCATCTTTCTTCACGTCTGACTTTCTGGCATCAATAGGCGGCGCTGTTTACCAACATTCCCATTAACAAATTAATCAGACTTCAAGTTTTCAATTAATAATCAAGAACTCAACCGATGTGGACTTTATTCCTCACTTATTTAGACAAAAGTAAAATACACATATTCCTTCATTCAATCATTTTCTGAACCACTTTATCCTCATTGGGGTCGCGGGGGGTGCTAGAGCCTATCCCAGCAGACTCCGGTCCAGAGGTCGGGGACACCTTTGAATCAGTGGCCAGCCAATTGAAGGGCACAAGGAGATGGACAAACATTTACACTCTCACCTAGGGGCAATTTATAATGTCCAATCAACCTACCATGCATGTTTTTGTAATGTGGTAGGAACTGGAGTACCCAGAGAAAACCCACACAAGCCTTGGGAGAACATGCAAACTCTACACTGATGGACCGAGCTGGATTTGAACCCAGGAGCCCCAGAACTATGACGGCGACACACTAACCACTCATACCACGGGGCCGCCCTAATAGTAAAAATATCTATATCTAAATATTTTCAGGAATAAAAGTCAATGACAAGTATGGATACTTGAAAATCTGATTATTTGTACTTATTTGTTGCTTCCCACCACTAATTATTCTATAAACCGGCCACTAAGGTCATAGAAATAAAATCTGATCATAAAAAAACACACTTTTAAAGATAAAGTACACTGAAGCATACTGTACAGTAGTACGAATAACAATAAATAGTATACAATTGTACATACTCCTATTAGACACACCTATACTAGATGAAAATCTGCATATCCATAGACCATTAAAATCTGCACTAATAACTTACATTTTTACACACAGTTTCAATAAATTATTTCACCGCACTCCAAAAATCTACATGCAAGAAATATTACAATACTATAAGTAATTCAATAAATGAGTACAAAGTGGACCAGAAACTGTAGCTCTCTTTTTCTCAATAAGGGGTGTTACTCTAAATATAGTATGAAAGAATATTGAAACGTTTCCTTTAAAAAATTTCTGATGTGATGAGGACAAGAATTATAAAATATAATGTAGAGGGAAAATACTGCACCTTGAAAAAAGGCCCTTTTGTGTACAATATGATGAATTTTCCATACACATTTTTATCATAATACTCAATACTTCAAATCTTCTCTAGAATCCAGAACAAAAGTACATATATATATAAATAAAAATGAGACAAACCACTGTATAGAAAACAAATGGACTTGTATAAAAGGTAGTATTTTTTGTAGCCCATAGCAAGTCATTTCTAAAAAAAAAAAACCCAAAAAACGTCTTCATGAACTGGTATAAATTACGAGTGTCCCGAGAGAAGAATGTTTCCTTCTTGGCAAAGGGACAAAGCTGGCAGGCCACCCTTAGTTTTTTAACTTAAAATGCTCTTTGCGGTCTCTGTGCTGATGCTGAGATTGCAAGATTAAAACAGCATACCATCCAAACTCACATTCAGTTCCCCTGAATACAAATCCATGGCGATCTGATTCTAGGAATGCTGATATTTTATAACCAAAATAGTAGAATGTTGTCAAATCTTGCGTGTTTGCTTCTCTGATCAGACAAACTTTTACCACCACTTGTGTACTTTCCTACTCTGAAGGGATTTCCATTTTTTGGTAGACTATATATTATTTTCCCTCTAGACCGATACATTCTTTGACGGCCCAATGTGAGGAGGGGCCTCCACATTGGTTGAGCATTCCTGTTGTCTCTAAGGTGACAGCAACACAGAGGCACTATTGACAGCAGCTCTGGACCCCACAGTCTTCTCACACTGGAATGTCATTATAACAACTCGCTCACACCAAAATAGATCTTGCAGAAAAATGCCTTCAACTGCTCTTAATATGTACTCTAATTCTCCACATCAATTTTTTGGGGGTATGAGCTGGAAGCTCTTAACCACAGAAATGTGAAATATGCTGCAAACGGGATAGGCAGGTATTTTCTGTAAAATAATTTAAACAATTGCCCCTAGGAATGAGAAATGTAGTTTATATTTTTGTGGACTGAAATCCAGGTCAGTCACCAGTTTGCAGGTTTTGCCTAGGCATGTGTGGGTTTTCTTTGGGTACTCCGATTTCCTCCCACATTACAAAAAATATTCATGATATACTGGTTGGACAAGCTAAATGACCCTTAGGTATAAGTGTGAGCATGAATGGTTGTCTGTCTCCATGGGATCGGGTTTTCCACCGTTTCAGGGTGTCTCCAGCACCCCCTGCGACCCTTGAGAGGATAAAATGGTTCAGAAAATGAATGTAAGAATGAAATAGTGCTGCACTAATCATTTACATTTGCATGTATTGTATTTATAGTGATTTCCTAGCATGAATTGTTGTTCATCTTTCGTACCCTCCAATTGGTTGGCAACCGTAGCAAATGAATGGATGGCATACGACTGCACAATTCAAATCTCCATCTTGGAGTATATTCCATTTTGACCTTGCTGACCCCCCAGCATAGCTTTTTCTGTGACTCAAGCCTATCGTCTGCACATAATCGGCCCTTTGTGTTCCCAATGAGTGTCCTTTTTTTATTTCATTTCAGAAAACAGAAGGATGAAGACATGAGTAATTGGGACTGATCTAAACATGAACAAGTGATTTATGCTTCTTTTGTTAGTGGAGCAGTGAGACAGTGGCTTTCATTGTGGATCCAGCTGGTGAAACTCAAGCTTTGTGAACCATGTTAAATGACCGACTTGGAAATGAAAGTAAGAAATGTGACATTTGGATTCTCCCGCGATTATTTGAAATGAGTAAGAGAGGAAGATGTATAGTATATTCTCCAGTGCCATAGTGACAAATCCCTAAATTTACAGTTTTTACATTCACAGAGCTCTAATGCAATACAATTGCAAATATTTCTTGTGAGCAGAAACATTCAAATACTATTATGTGGAAAGATTCTGTATTCCCAAAAACAAATGAACTGATGTTACCATGCTCTCTTTCCTTTTATTTTTCTTCCTTTAACGACTATGAGGTCTAAGCACAAGTTTGAATTACAGGGTAGAGGCATCTAAATGTGAACTCCACTACACATTTGACAGCAGAATAACCACCACAGATAAATTTCAAGACACACAAACATTTTGGAAAATCACATTTTTTCTAACCATGCACTGAAAGCTGCCTCCAAAAAATGGAGTTGACACAGATGAAACAGGGAAAATAAACGTGTTGTGCCCACTTACTTTTATGACTACAAGACTCTTGTAATATACCAAAACTGAATTTGTTTAGAATGCATGGCTTTCTTTTACATCACTTAACAAGTTAACTGATCATAAGATCATGTAAATTGAGACATTAAAACAAGTTAGCATTGCACATTACTAGTAAGTTTACATCATATTTATGGTATTCAAACATTTTTAATACTGCATTTCTAATGATAATGAATTACTTATCCTCGCAAGGGTCGCGGGGGTGCTGGAGCCTAACTTCCATCAGCCAATCAGGGGACAAAGGAGACAAAAAAAACAACCATTCATGATCATACTCATACCCAGGGGCAATTTAGAATATTCAAAAATCAATCAATATGTTAATGATTACAATTACAAGCATTTACACAAACATATAGTCACATATAGTCAATATTTGCCATTATGCAGGTGATTAGAAATAGCAAGTTAATAGTAAATATTACTTATAAGTGATAAATACTGGAAATATCATCTCTGACTTCACACCCAAAGCTGAAAAACAAACAAACAAGTAGTAATATTGAGCTAACAAAACAAAGGTTTGGGTGTGTGTTTGTGTCTTTCGGAATTGTTTTGTTGTGACCTAGAAAGTGCTATAGTCCCAAATTACAATGGTCTATTGTTTCTGCGCCAAGTCTTTGCTTCCTGTATCCAAACATACCACAACAAACTGTCCAAACAAACCACAGAATGGTCAATCTTTCAAATCATTTATTCCTAAAATCTTTTAACCAGGATTTCATCATACATACAGTTTTCAAGTCTCATTTTCAGAATAATCGTCACCATATTTGTACATCTGGATTTAATCAGAACACATAATATAAACCTTCTGATTCTGTCTAAGCAAGAGCCAAATCCACTAAACCATTTTGGGGGTCCATGTGATAAGAAGCTGGATCATCTGAAAAGTCATTAGCAAGTGGAAAACCCCTCACAGAACTGAAATGAATTTAAGTGTCTGTACTGCACTAAAACTGTCAGTCATCATGCCTGATTTGTGAGATTTTGTATGTCTTGCAAAAAAACGTGTCATATTTTTGTAATCCTGCTAGAATATGATTCTTTCCCACTCCCTCTTTTTCACAGTCCTCCTTTCAGCCCCTTTTTTGCAGACTGCTTTTCTTCTAGCTAGCAATTGAATATGTGTGAAACATTCAGCTGTCAACAGATTTGCCAACTTTTTGAATAAGTCTCTCCCCCCCTGGGCATTTCATCCTTTCTTCCATTTTTCTTTCATAAGGCTTGTGCAAGTCCATGCACATAATGTATTGACTTTTAATGTGTGAGCTATACACATTTTATTCATTAATTCTTTTTCCATACGCTTATCCGCACTAGAGCTGCAAGGGCGCTGGAGCCTAACCCCAACCCTATGCCCTGTGAATGGATGGCGAGTAATGCAGGGTATGCCTGCCCATAGTTGGTAGGGATAGGCCCCGGCACCCCTTATGAGAAAATAAACAATAAGGAAAATGAATGAATGGACCTACTGTTGTATCAGGTAAAGGCAGATATTTTCATCAATGCATTGAAAACAAGCATTGAGCAGCTCATGTCTATCTGTGTGGAGTTTGCATGGTCTCCCTAGGCCTGTGTGGGTTTCCTCTGGGTACTCTGGTTTCCTCCCTCATTCCAAAAACATGCATGATAGGCTGATTGGACACTAAATGTTTTCATTGGCAGGCAATGCGTTAAATGTCTTACTGGTCTATGAATACATCATAAAAAAATACCCCGATCATTGCAAATACTGTATTTCTGAACAGAATGAAATACAAATGAGATAACATTGACTATGATTTGGATCCCACCCCTATCCTCTCTGGATCCTCCCCCCTTTTTCTCTCCATCTCTCTTTCCACTTGCCATCAGCTTTCCCAGAGTGTGCAACTGCTCCACACTGATCCAAACTTTATGTCCACATGGGGGTATAGAAAACAGAAGAGGGGGTGCTATGACAAAAGGAGAACGGGCACATTTTGTGAAGGATTTTTAGCACAATTTCAAGGTAAGTTAATATTGTATATGAATGCAACTTATGGAAAATGTTTTAGGCATCATTTAAAAATAACTAAAGATGGCAATGACATGTTTGGTTGATGGTACATTATATTTAAAGTTTAATAAAATAAAAAAAAGGTTTTCCAAGCAAAGTTATATATTTGCGTCTGTTTTACAAGACTTTTGGTCATTTGACATGCAAGTGCTAAAAGGACAAGGTCAATAGTAATCCTAAAAATAAAAAAGTAATATATACCTTCATGCAGAATGTAGAAAAATACAAATAATACTGCAAACTGTTACTTCCAATTGGAATTAAAGTAAGTTCATTGCAAGTGCATGAACATCAATTACCAAGCTGTTTCAAACTCTATTGAGTTGACAGCCACGTTCCTAAACACCACCATTTTGAGGTTTCATGAACACTTCACTTTGCTGTTTATGTTTGTTTAGTGGACGTTTGCAAAAGGATTTCCTTTTATGCTCTTTGTTTCGCCACTGTTATTCAAATACTATACGTGTTTGCAGTTCACTGTGACTTGTGACCTGGCCTTGTTTCACTCTTCAGTTCTACTGATAAAAGACCTGTGTTATAAAAAGAAACCTCTGCAATGAGTGAGCGATGGTGAAGATTAAACATACTTATATAGATTTATGAGCCTGTTATTTTGCAGTGAGTTGATTTTTATCATAAATCAATCTGATTCGTTGTCATCGTCATACGTCAAGTTTTGTTTTCATGACATTTGTCATCATTAGGGTCGTAATAGTTTACAATTTCAGTTTCCAGAACTATACTGTCTATCTATTTGTGTTCAACATGACTGTAGAAACAATAAAGGGATTATTATTAAACTAGTTGGAAGCGTTTGTACTAAAAAATGGAAAATTTGTTTAAATGGGGGTGTATTAAGACTAAAGGTCAAAGGTCACATAGATCAAAATGGATCAATCCTTGACTTTGGCCTCTTAGAGTTCCTCATGGTTTGATTTCCTTTCTTTTTTGACTTTTTTCATATTTACTTTTTGATAGACAGATGGTTAGACAGATTGAAGAGCAGTTCACATGATATGGAGAATAATGAGTGAACAATCAATTTTAGTCCAACGACATTGTATAAAACTACTCTACTACCCTTAACGCAATTTTAGTTGGATAAACTTAAATGACAATAAGTGCAACTAATTTTTTTTATACTCTTCACTGAGACTGCTTTACTTCTGAGCAAGATTCTGAAATTGTCTTAGTATGATTCAGTTCCTTCCTCAAATGTTCTATAGGGTTTGGATCAGGCTTATGCAGGCCACTTTGGCAAAATTGGAAGATTTTAGTCATTCTTGGTGGTTTATAAAGGAAAAAAAACATTTAACTTAGCATGAAATATCAATCGAGTCTTCTCAAATGGTTCAGGAAATGTTTTGCCACGTCAGTCCTTGCAAAGTCAGTGTTTGCTATATTTTGAATCCATGCATAATCATCAGGGTGTTTTGACCTCAACCACATTTTGCTGGCGCTGCACTATAATAGCACAGCGGCCCTTTTGTGTACTTTAAGGACACAACATTGGTGTATTTACTGGCTCGAAACTTTTGTTCTAAATTCAACTCATTGAAGTCCCAAGCTACCACATATTCAAGTTGAAAGTCCATCCTTTCAGTTTAAATAAATTGGACGCTTATCATTGCCAATGGCAGAGAATGGGTGAACCTGTTCACACAGGCATCAACATTACCTGAACAAAACACAAAAAGAAGTGCCAATTATCTAAATGACTCATTACACAAATTACACATTCTTTACTTTACATTACTCAATGAAGACCACAATCAGAATTCTTTAAAACTATATTATATATCTGTTGTCAACTACTTATATTAGTATAATAGACAGTCCCTTATATTAGCACCTTCATTAGAAAACAAAGTTTGGCGCAACATGTAATGAATCCCTAATTAGTCACTGCAGACTTCAATCAGTAATCATCTTGATTAGCATAATCTGCACGAATGACTGCACAAACTAATGTCTCCGGATGTCATCTAATAAGGCCTTCAGATAAAACATCCGGAGCTGCCGAGCAGAAACATACTCTAAAAAAATTGTAACAGTCCTAAATTAATTATGGGAGAAGAAATTGAATGATGAAAATATTATTGGCTGCCTGTAAACAAAGACATTCTATTGCCACTCCCAATGCAGAATGCATATATACAAGCAGGGGGACCCAGTTTCACAGCTCTGGGGTCCTGGGCTCAAATCCAAGTCATGTCCACCTGAGTGGAGTTTGCATGTTCTCCCCAGACCTACGTAGGTTTCCTCCGGGTACTCCGGTTTCCTCCAAAATTCCAAAAACATGCATGGTAGGCTGATTGGACACTCTAAATTGCCCTTGGTATGTCTGTGAGTGTGCATGGTTGTTCGTCTCCTTGTGCCCTGTGATTGGCTGATTCCTTTCTATCTCTATATAATTTTTTATGATTTTTGTTCAAATATTTTGGACGTCGACTAGTGATGAACTAATTTGAATTGACATTAAAAGGGGGGAAAAGCCACGTGTTCAGGACTAAGTGCTGTTAAAAAGAAAGGTAAGGCCGTCCTTTTATTTATTTATTTTTGATTCCTCGTTGTATTTGTCTCTACCGTCTATGTTTATCTGCCACCAATCTCCGCATGCCAAACTGCCCTTAATCTCACCTGGCTCAGAAGGAGGCATGCAGGCAATAGCTAGAATCCATTTAACTACTCATCAGTATAAATGCTTACATTCTTATACCCTGAAGTTCTTGTAAATGCATTTTCTCATTAGGATATTTCCATCAATTGAAAACCGAGAGATTAGATGACGATTAAAGTGTATAATCCAAGGTTCAAGCAAGTGTCCAGTAAGAGTGGCACCTTTCTTAAAGTGTTAAATCACAGATTGTACTGGCAAGCAAATTCAATTTGACTGACTTCACCTCCATGTGGCATTAATCCAGTACTCTGATCTTTACCAATCACGTGATTAGGGTTTACAACTTTTGTCTACCAGAAAGGAATTAAACACACACACACACACACACACATAGTAGTATTTAGACTAATATTTTCATGAAATGTTTGGAGACATTAATAATTATCTAACTGATAATCAAATCTTCAATTCCTATTTGAAAGTAAATGTAATCTATAAGCAACTTAATTCACTTCTCGGCCCAAAAGTTATGATCTTTATATTGCATTCATGCATCCTGATTGGAGTATTTTACATCAAATGTGTCCTGAAAATGAGTCCCTAGCAGTATGTCATTTGCTATGTTTAATTTATTTATTTTCTCTGCTATTATAGTTATAAAAAAATCCTGATTGTGTATTTATATCTTCCACAGGGAGAGCATTTCTACTGAAAGATTAACATATTTTCACGACTATAAGGCGCACTTAAAAGTCTTCAATTCTCTCCAAAATAGACAGGGCGTCTTATAATCCAGTGCCCTTTATATATGGGAAAAAAATAGTGTCATTCATTGAGGGTGCGCCTTATAATGCAGTGCACCTTAAAGTCGTGAAAAATACGTTACTATAGTCTGAAGAGCATTTTAAATGAAAACTGGAAACATTTTTAAACCAGTGGGGCTGGAAGATACAAACCAATCCTTGAACAATAAGATGGGGGGAAACATTCCAATGGTTGATCTTGACCATATGCTTAACATATGTGTTTGTTTCCTATTACTTTGTTTTCCCACTTGTTTTCTGTATTTGTACTTGGTCGCTTGATTGAAAACAGAGGAGCCCCTCTACCTGGAAAAATCTACAAAAAATTAAATGGATTGAAGGCGGCAGAGAGCACAAGTGAGGGAATCACAGTTGGGGGGTGGTAGACAGAAGGGATTAAGAGCTAATCTGATGCATGGACGATCCCAAAGAAGCCTTATCTTTCTGACAAGGAGTCTAAGAACGAACAGTGAGACGTTTGTTGCTTTTTTTGTGTGTCTTTTTCATGGTTGAATCATCCCTGCCAACTTTTTTTTCTACTTCAGTCTGGCGTTATTGGTTCGAGGAGTTCCAGGCAAGAGCCGACAAAGCCGACCGATGACAGGATGGTGCTGCGCATGGATAAATCTCTTCAGTAGCCGATGATCCACGAGGCTGGATCCACCCTGCTGGACGTTGAATGACTCACACAAGATTCTCTGAGGAAGTGAAGATCTTTTGAATACAAAAGAAACACTGCCAGTAAGCAAAGTGAACTCGGGTGACAGTGCCAAGCTTTTAAAACCACTTTTTTTTTTTAAACTGAATTGTAAAATACTTTGAAATGGGCAGGAGTCGGATTAACAGATCAATGTGGGTTCTGGTAAATATAGATAAAGTAGGGAATAAACAAGAACAGTATAGTATGATATTTCGCAAAGCCATGTAGAGATGATTACTGCAAATATTACTGGATAGAGTATAAAATACTTTTGTATGTGTAAAATAGTGAGGAACATAATTTCAATGGGTTGCAAGACATCAAATTTGTGTTTAAATATCTTCTTATATTCTGTAAAACAGACAATTTTAAAAGCATGGACTGTTTCAGTCAGATTTAATTTACTTTAAGGCAGGCAGAGCTGTCTTTTTTTTCAAAGTCTGGGCATCCATTTTATAATCATGGCTCCCTCTAGTAATGTGTCCAGTTTTAAAGAAACTCAAAATAACTACTAATGTGCATCTATGCTGGCTAACTCCTAAATTAACCCCAATAAATTAAATCAGTCATGAAATAAATGAATAAAAATGAGTATCCATAAGAAGAACGACAACTACTACAGCCTGTAAAAAATTAAAATAAGCAATTGAAACGTTCCTGTGGGTCAAAACTGAAATCAGATTAGTCTTTTCGATGAGTAATCCAGTAAATATAAAAAAAAAATCTTGGATTAAAACTGTTATAACAAATTCTGCTCACCTGAAATTTACCTAAGCAAACAAAACTTACAATAGAATAAAACTAGACACTTTAATTTATGGAATTTGTAAAATAATGAGTAAACGATACATCAGTCAATGATACGTTTTTGACACAATTTCCAAAATATGGCTTGGTTTCAATTTAAATCAGTTAAGTTTGAAATTAATGATTTTTCTTCAAAAATAAAAACACACAATAAATTAAAAACTAAAAATCAGTTTTCCAAACCAAAAATGTTGGTCAAAAGTGAATGCCAAACCATATTCTTTGCATCACTCAATTCAATATATATATATATATCTTTCTTTTGTTTTCCCTAGAGTGGAGCAAATCTGGAATTCAACCGTAATGCTTTTCTAATTCAATTTTGGATTTTTGCCTCGAAATATAAGAGAAAATTACAGCCATGAGTATTGGAAAGCTTCCAAGGATTAAAGGCCTAGTGTCTGGCTCCCAGGAAAGACGTCGTTTCAAGAGCGAGCTCTCCGTGGACATGATCAGCGTACCCATGGGCGACTTCCGACACACCATGCACGTCGGCCGTGGGGGAGACGTTTTTGGCGACACTTCCTTCCTGAGCAACTACGGAGGAGTCCGGGAGCCGGGGAGCCCCGATTCGGGGAACAGCTCCAAGTCGACGGGCTTCCTCACGCGTACTTTCAGGCATATTCGGAAAAATTCTGGGCCACGGGGAGATACGAGGGACTTACCCTCGCCGCCGCCGGACATCTCCCCCATCATCAAGAATGCCGTCTCTCTGCCTCAACTCAACATTGACGTGTCCAATGGGTGCCTTCAGAGGGTGATGCTCCCGAGTTCCATCAGCTCAACAGATAGCGCCCTCTGCACATATGGTGAGATGATGTTTTTAGTTTTTAACTCATAGACCTTCAAAAATTCTGTTCCAAATATAATTTCATCAATCCTTCCTAAAAATCAGCGGACTCTTTTTGCAGGTCAAAAAATCCATGATTATTACAGCCCCATTGAATAATAACTTATAAGTTTATTTATTCATAACACCAACAGCTATAATATAATTATGGTATAATAGAAGTGTAGCTTTAAAATGGATGTGTTAACATCACTTTTTAAGTCACGTAGCCTACACTTGTATTCCAAATTGTAATAATGTGGCCTACATGACCATAATTCTGATAAGTAGATGCTAGTTATTAATGGGGTTAAGTTTTATTTAAATGGCCAAAAAAACATCATTTGCCTAAAAGCTTAAAATGTTTAATGCATGTATTCATCAAAAGTTACATACATAAAGTACAAAACTTCTGCCTTGATGACCCCGCTACACTCTTTTTAGGCCTAAAAGACGAGCATTAACTGCCACTGCTCCCGGTCCAAACAAATGGGATGTCTATTGTTGTCAGTGAATGGGTTTAGGGTCATTTTAGGGTTAATTTAGCAAACTTCTTTCATATTTGGGGTCATACTTGGGTGATTTTGAGTCATTTTTCCTTCTTTTGGAAGTGAATGGGGCATTTGGGAATAAAAAACTATGTTAATAGGGTGATTTTGGATATCTTCATGCACGTTTTGGATAATTTGGAGTTGATTTCAAGTAAATTTTACTCCTCCTGGGAGTGGGTGTGGGACCATTGGGAATATATAAATAACTATGTTTTCTAAAAAAATAACAAAAAAACATTGGTGCACCTTGATTTAAATTATGTGAAATGGATAAAAATCCAATATTGGCTATATTTACACATTTTGAAATGTGAAAATCCAAACATTTTTGCCAAAAATATTGCCAAAAAAAATAGGAATATTTTATTAGGGGGCTTTGCATTGCAGAAAATCCCAACAAACATAAGCATAATGTATACGTTTGGTAGCAAACACCATGAAAATCTGCATAAAAAAGCCTACATACTAAATGTCAGTACACACACACACACACACTAAATTGGCCTCCTTTCAACATTATTCCCACAATCTCCAGGCAACGCCAAAAAATGCCCCCCTTTTCTTTGGTTCGGTTAAATAAACACAAACACATACAGTGGCAGTGGATGAAGAAATATATGATTTCCAAATACGGCTTACTCATATATAACAAACTATACTGGAAATCCCCACTTTCTTTTTTGAAAGTCATCATCCACCTCAGAGGAATATGATCCAGTTTACTAATGTGCTATATTCCGGAATATGGGATTTTTTTTAAGGCCACAAGCTGCTATTGACCACAGGAGAATTTTATTTCAATTGGTGGAATTCTCAGTTCGAATAGGATTTACGACTATTGTGGCCAAATAAGTGGGAATGTGTTAAATTGAGCATTTATTCAGGATTATATTGTAATGTGTGCACGAGCTCTCTCTCCTGGTGCATGAAAGAACTAATGAATTAGAAATCTTTTTTGTGGGGGTGCTTGAGTACTTAAGAAGTACTTTTTTAAAGCTTGTGACTTTTTAAACACATTTTTTATGTAAATAACTTACTTCAAATCTTGACTACAGTTACTTGTAATGTTGCACCAATACAGATACAGCATTGAAATGACATAAATTCATATCCTATTCTTTGAAATGTATTTTCCAATCTAGAATGAAGTAATTTTCTATCATTATTTAAAAATATAATAATAATAAACGTCATATTGGCACTATATAGGGGGGCATTAACCAATACCAGACGGATATTTAAACCGGTAAAAATAGTATTGGTGCAACATAAGAAATTAGTTTAACCATAATTAAGCAAATCAATACTAATTTCTCATTTCTAAGAGAAAGCAATTTATTCATGCCTTTATATTTGTTACACTCAATTTCTTTAATGTATATTGACTCCTAAATGTATTTTTTGCTATGTGGACGCAGGTATCCAATCCGGATTTGCTACATTACCACGTTCCACTCGCCTCGACCGCCCGTTTCTCGACGGAGAACTCCGGGCGTCTCAACGAGACCGTCCTGGCAAGCCAGTGACCCGCTCCGACTCCTTCACCTCCTTCACTCTTGACCTCGGGCCTTCCCTTATGAGCGAGGTCCTGGGCTTATTTGACGACCCCAGCTCCCTTCGGGTGGCCAGCCATGTCGCCGCGGCTGAGGAGGAAGAGAAAAACGATGCCGATGACGAGGGAGACGACGGATCTCTAACGGAGACGTTTGTGAGCCCCACCGGCAGTTCCACAAACTCCTCGATGCGCAGCGTGTCGTCGAGAAGGAACGGCAACGGCAAGGAGCATTCTTGTAGCAGCAGCTGGACAGAGGAGGACAGAAGGTCAATTGCTACATCCTCCAAATCTCCTCCGAGGTCTCCTCCCAAACAAGAATCCGCCATGGAGTCGGAGCGCTTCCAGAGGGCAGCGGAGGTGCTGTCCCGGCATTACGGTGGGGGTCCCGTGGCCAAGCCGAGCCCTCCTGTTTCCAAAACACCATACACGTTCTCAGAGGAAGAGGAAGAAATCAAAGTATAAACGAGGACGCTGAAATTCCCTTCTGCATTAATCTTGCAGGCGCCATTTTATTTAAATGATTGGAATAGTTACATATTTACTGCATATTTTGTAAAATACCTGTCGGCAGATTTAGCCTTCACGTGGAAGTAAAAGGGATTTACACAGATCACTTTACAAATTTAAGGAACATTAAATGAAAATTGACGGCCCACCAGTGAAGGGTTAGTGCGTCGGCCTCACAGCTCGAGGGGTTCTGGGTTCAAGACCAGGTTGGTCCACCTGTGACGGAGTTCTCCAAAGCCCTCCGTGGGTTTTCTCCGTGTACTCCGGTTTCTTCCCACATTCCAAAAACATGCATGGGAGGCTGATTGGACACTCAAAATTGCCCTTGCGTGTGTCTGTCTTTATACACTGCCTTCGACCCGAAGTCAACTGGGATAGGCTCCAGCACCCCTCTCGCTCCTTGCAGTTGAGAAAATGAATGAATGATTGAATGAATGAACGAATGAATGAACAAGTGAATGAACGAGTGAATGAACAAATGAATGAAAGAATGAATCAACAAATGAATGAACAAGTGAATCAACGATATAATGAACGAGTGAATGAATGAGTGAATTAACGAATGAATGAACGAGTGAATAAACAAGTGAATGAACGAGTGAATTGACGAGTGAATGAATGAATGAGCAAGTGAATGAACGAATTAATCAACAAATGAATGAATGAATGAAGGAAGGAAAGAATGAAGGAATGAATCAATCAATCAATGCAAATTGTGCAAAAATGTGAACACATCAACTCAACTTTGTAAAAAATGTTAGTGTGGATTTTTTGTAGACATTTTCATCATTGCAAGAAGAGAAAACAGAAATTATACGATTGTCCGTTTAATAAACTTTCTTTCCAGTGAAGAGTGAGTTAATGTGTATACAGTATTCTTTGAGTATATCTGCATTTGTTTAATCATGTATTTCCTGAGCTAGGAAAAAACACAAGTTCAAAATTGAGAATACATTTTTTTAGAACAACATATTATTAGATATTTATACTACACTTTAACAGATCTTTAAGCAAGTCAGTTTGAAGTCTCCACTGATCCGGACAAAGTTGATCACCGCCATATCCACACGATTGGGAAACTTGATTTCGTGTCCATCGGGAAGTTCTACTTCAAACATGTCACCGGTCAGCTTGAACACAAGCTACAAAAGACATAACATTCATCAAGTTTTTATGAAAAAAAATATATAATTGCTCAAATCTTCAATCGATCCGTCATATAAATTGACCTTCACATGTGTGCCTCGGTGCAAGGGATTGTGTAACTCCCTTTTCTCATTGCCCCAGGAACCAGCAATTTTTGAGTTGCACACAATAACCGCTCCATTTGTGTCGTCATGGAAACGCGGGTTGAAATGCAAAGCTAAATCTTCCGAATCGTAGCCGAGATCAATCTGGAATCTATAATAAATAATTCAGTGCGTCAACACACCAACAATAAACCCTTTTTTCATCATAAAGTATATGAATTATAGAAGATATCATTTAGTACTGTTAATCTTACCTTTCAGCATTATGGAGGATTTCACCTGTTATTTTCAGTTGATCTCCAACTTTCAGATTTATGTTGTTCATTTCAGTGTTCTAATTGAATAGTGTTGTTAAGATGAATACATATATATAAAACATGTATATATTTGTATGTAAAACTTACCGTTATAAAAACTTACCATTGTCATGGATGTTTGCAAAGCAGCTGAGGTATAGAAATTGGAGGAATTGTTTTCCCTGCAACACAGAAGTGGAATTGTTCTGGTTTTATTCTGAGACGCACAGTGAGTACATCATTCTAATCAATTAGAATTGACAATTCAGTTGTTTCATCACTGTGAGGAGATAAAAAAGAGGTAAACATACAAGAAGGTCAAAAGGTCATTGTATTATATTACCCCCTCAAAAAATCGCTTAGAGCTTATTTTTTTAAAAGGCTAGTTAATTCAGATAGCCTGTTTTAATATTTAACTGTAAGTAAAGGGTTATGGGAGTCACAATCATTTGAAATTTTACATCATTATGGTAAAATGATACTGATTTCTTCAAGAAAATGAATGAATAAATGAATGAATTTTCTTCAATGTAGTAATGAATCTACTCAATTAAAATCACCAACTTATGTAATATATTTCCCCTCCAAACAAATTTTGTCACAATGACCGTTTGGAGTGATTTCACAACAAAAGAAAATTGAAAATGTATTAGTATAGTCAAAATAATAAGTTGTACTTGTCGTGCCTTTACTCCCTCTCGCGGTCAACAATAGAAGACATTCAGCAGTTGCGGTCGTGACAATGGAACAATCTAATGTCAGTCATGACTGTGGTTTATTTGAAATGTATATTAATATTTATATAGATCTATTTTACTTCGATGTATTATTGTTGAATGTATTTTATTTTATTGTGAATTACGACGTGACAAATCAGGAATTTCTATGGCCGACTTCCTCGACACGCTGGAAATGACGTCAATAAGTAAATAAAACTGCTGTTTTCCGGACAGGTGGATATGTACTGTATTTGCTACTGAATTATAAAATGCGACATTTTGCCATGTACACTTAGCAAAAAAACATCGGTTTGTGTTTAAGGAACTGCTGTGTATTCTGTAAAAGGTTAGTTTAAAAAAATGCAAAATATTGGTTGCCATGAAGAAATAGCTAACAGCTAAATAGCCAGCCTTTTTTCACTTATTTGGCTACGTCATCTCAGCGAAAACGTTCCAATGGTTTAAAAATACTGCAAAGGTTGTTTATGCACTATTGACTTTTATTACTACTTACGTAAATATAGTAGTATTTCGGTTATTACATTTGACAGCTGTGGTGATTCACCTGCTGCAGTTTCATCTGGTGTAAAAACGATTTAATCATCTTTAATCACGTATGCAAAATGTTTTCTTGTTGCTTAAAATTAATTTTTGTTTTTTTTCTCGATGTGGTTTCTGAGCGAACAATTACAACCCTTTTTATATATTTATACATTTAATTTTTTTACATAATTGTTCACAGGTATCTACAAGGACAAGTGTGAGGCGTATGTTCACCGACATGGATTTTGAATTAGAAGAGGATAAATTGTAAGTTTCAAATATGTTCTAGTACTTTGCATTTGTTTAAAAAATGTCCGAATTTCCAAATGTATACCTTATTGGATTATATAATTTTTGATTATTAATATGATTAACTAAATGCTCAAGGATGGATACCCAATTAATTTGGCCTGGGATATAAGGGGCAAGTGGCCTTTTAAAATTACTTTATTAATAGTAATTGCATTTTTTATTACAAGTCAATTGCATTTGACATGGAAGTGTGGCAGAGAATGAACATCATTCAATGCCAACCTTCCCACTATTGGACGTCCCACGCCGTCAATGGCAGCCAATGAGTTAATCTAATAAACATGACTGCGAGGTCCACTGTAGAAATATAAAATAGATAATGGGTTACCTTAATTGTTCTATTGAAATGTACAATGTATAATATAAAAATCCCTGTTTATCAGTATATACATTTCCACAGTTTTTACATTTGTGGTTTTCAAACCACATGCTACCCAACAAAATGTACATTACACTGACTGGGAAATGTTTTTTTTCTGTCACAGAGGAATACCAACAGTACCTGGCACTGTTTCTCTGAAAAAAGATGCAAATAACCTTATTGGGATCAGCATTGGTGGTGGGGCTCAATACTGCCCCTGCCTCTATATTGTTCAGGTGGGTTCAGTTAAATAAAGTCAATGTTACTTTCCATTGAATAATTCTTTAAAAATGTTTGCTCTGGCTTCTCAGGTTTTTGACAACACACCGGCAGCTCTCGAAGGGATGCTTGCAGCAGGTGATGAAATCACTGGAGTCAATGGCAAACCAGTAAAGGGAAAGACAAAAGTGGAAGTGGCTAAGATGATTCAAGCTGTACAGGTATATTTTGACGGTACTTTTTTGGTAGAGTAACAGGGAAAGGGTATGACATGGTACTGAATAGAATACAGGTTTGAAATAGAAAAGCAAATATGGAAAAACTACTTACAGTTTGGAGTCCAGTTCAACTGCAAAATGAGAACAGTGACAACAGTGTCAAATGACTTGGTGGAGTTGACAGTGAAAAGCATTTCAGGACAATATGTGCAGAGTTCCTGTGTTGTTTTTACTCTCTATTGTTAGTGATCAGGGAATTTCAGGACTTCCGGAATCCCCAGATAAAGACAGGTTTAGTGTGTGAAACAAAAGATTACCTTGTCCTGTCATTTCCTATTCAATACAGATCTTTCTGTTTATTTCGTTATTGTATCATTGAAGTACCAATCAAAAAATTGCATGCTATTTGTTCACTAAATTACTGAGAATAAAAAGGTCAAAAAAGTAAACACCCACAAAAATACAAGTGTGTAATTCTGAAATGTTCATTTAGATTCATAATGTTGAAATAAGAAAAGTTTTTGCTGAATCTCAGTGTGTTTCAAATCACATTTTTTTGTTTGTGTTTTGTTAGGGTGAAGCAATAATCCACTACAACAAATTGCAAGCAGACCCAAAACAGGGAAAGTCTCTGGATATAGGTTTGTGCCTATTTAACACATATCCAGTGTTATGTTTGCATCCTGATTTCACTTGTGAATTAAGGACACACATTTTCTTCATTATTTCAGTTCTGAAGAAGGTCAAACATCGGCTGGTGGAGAACATGAGTTCTGGCACTGCTGATGCCCTTGGCCTTAGTCGAGCTATCTTATGCAATGGTACGACAATGAATTAACTCATGTGAAAGCAATTGAAGTTTTATGGCATTATTTCCTTTACTGTGCAGATGGACTTGTTAAAAGACTGGAGGAACTAGAGAAAACAGGAGAGCTTTATAAAGGTAAAGTATCGGAATGTTATCTATTTTAAGTCATTGCTTGTCATCGAAGGCGATAGACGTTCAATTCATTTAAAGGTGAAGGATTTGCTGTGAATGCTCATGTTTTGGTGCCAATAACAACAGTCCTCCAAATGACTTTCAAAGAGTTAATAGTAGTAGTAGGAATAGTAGTAGTAATAGTAGTAGTAATAGCAGTAGTAGTAGTAATAGCTGTAGTAGTAGTAATAATAGTAGTAATAGCAGTAGTAGTAGGAATAGTAGTAGTAATAGCAGTAGTAGTATTAGTAGGAATAGTAGCAGTAGCAGTAGTAGTATTAGTAGTAGTAATAGTCAGTAGGAGTATTAGTTTTAGTAATAGTCAGTAGGAGTATTAGTAGTAGTATTAGTAGTAGTAATAGTCAGTAGGAGTATTAGTTTTAGTAATAGTCAGTAGGAGTATTAGTAGTAGTAATAGTCAGTAGGAGTATTAGTAGTAGTAATAGTCAGTAGGAGTATTAGTAGTAGTAATAGTCAGTAGGAGTATTAGTAGTAGTAATAGTAGGGGGTTGTGTTATACATCCACAAAATAAAGCTGTAGTAGTAGTACTAGCGAGTTGTGTTATACATCTACTATATGTAGGTTTAGTAGTCGTACTAGTACTAGTAGTAGTGGTTAGGGGTTGTGTCATACATCCACTAGGTAGAGCTGTGCTAAAGGGATTTTCATACAATAGTTAACCAATATTGATCCGTTTATAAGACATACGGTATAATAAGGCACATTGGCAGCTTTTGAGAAAATTGAATTCTTTTAGTTGTGCCTTATTGTGCGTAAAATATGGTACTTGTTGTTGTACACATTCAGCTTTTCTTTCTGTTCTCCCACAGGCTTAATGGAGCACACCAAGCGATTGCTCAGAGCCTTTTTTGAGCTTTCCCAAACCCACAGAGGTGATAGCCCGAGGTATTTCTTTTTTGTTCAATTTTACATATTGTCTAATGCCTAGCTTGATTGAACTCTCAGGATTTGGGGACGTCTTTTCTGTGATCGGAGTACGAGAGCCCCAAGCTGCCGCCAGCGAAGCTTTTGTGAAGTTTGCTGATGCTCACCGCAGTATTGAGAAATACGGCATTCAGTTACTAAAGACCATCAAGCCTGTGAGTACAATATTAACTTCTTATATCTTGTTGTAAATGTTCTCTAACATTGTACTACTGACAATTTTCCTGTACAGATGCTCCACGATTTGAACACTTACCTTCATAAAGCCATACCAGACACAAAGCTCACTATCCGCAAGTACCTGGATGTGAAATTTGAGTATTTGGTGAGTGGATCACATTCTGTTCAATTGAGTAACTTCCAAAAAAAAAAAAAACAATTTCACATGAAACAACTGTTTATTTTGGTCTTGCAGTCATACTGCTTAAAGGTGAAGGAAATGGATGATGAGGAATACAGCAGTATTGTGAGTATTTCTGGTGTTGTTTTTTTCTACTGCTGGTGAAGGATAATTAGGATTGTAGTCTAAGACAATGCAGTATCACACGTTATTAACCTGTTGGCATAAAAGCACTAATGTTCTTCTCATCAGGCTATGGGTGAACCTCTGTATCGGGTATGTACTGGGAACTACGAGTACCGTTTGGTGCTGCGGTGTCGACAGGAGGCTCGCGCTAGATTTGCCAAAATGAGGAAAGATGTACTGGAGAAGATAGAACTTCTAGATCAGAAACATGGTGCGTTATTCGTTTTGTATTTTTTTGCCCAGCCTTTCTAAAGTAAAGGCAGCATACAGCTCATTTGTTTTACACTAGGAACTATCTCTTGTGTTGTGCTTTATCTTCCTACCATTGTTTTCTCTTATCACAGCCCAAGAGTTTCATCTGAATTTGTCATCTTTAGTTAGTCAAATATGACCGACCTTAAATAAACTCCTGGGTTTACTCCTTGATGGCTGAATTTAAATTATAGAATTAAAATGTTATGATTAAGTACATAAAAATAGTAATAATTTAAAAAAAAGGTCACCCTTATAAGGTTAAGTGTAAAGGAAAATGAATGAATGGAGGAATTTAAACAAAAAGAGAGAAAAAACAATTAAAAAATACAATTAAACTTAATAATTTCCCTCTTTTTTTGTCCTGTCCTGTCCAGTCCAAGACATCGTTTTCCAGCTGCAGCGCTTCGTGTCGGGCATGTCGCATTACTACGACGAGTGTTATGCCGTGCTCAAGGAGGCTGACGTTTTTCCTATCGAGGTAGATCTCTCCCGCACCACCATCAACTACACCAGCCCCTCTTATACTTACACCGATGAGGAAGAGACAGAGGATTGTGCGGGAGGAGGCGAAGAAGGAGAAACATGCCAAGGCATCCAGGCAGAGAATGGAAGTGAGAAACTGATTGATGATGAATGAAAAATCTCTGTTGAGCTTTATGACGGACATTAAAATGTCAGTCTTTTACTCAGCTATTCTTTGCCATCACGTACTGTTAACTTTAACCATCTTTCAGAAGGAAAATTAACACAATGGTTCCATTTTAGTGTTGTACAAAATGACAATATATGTCTTCTGTAGTTCTACCCTTGGGTTTCTAATTTAAAATTTATTATATTGTGACATTAATATCATGATTATAAAAATGGGCCATATTATTTTCAATATTGTACAGCACTAATGAAGACCCCTGAAAGACACTGTTCTTTATTTTCTTTTAACGGTCTTTGTGGAATCCTTTTAAAAAAAAAGTAGTCGTTTTGAAATAACTTTGACCAAGAAGTCAACAAAAATCTGAATGTTATTTAAGAATTTTGCTGCTGCCAGTCAGTGTAGGACTTGTATAATTTGAGTTGTTGAATTGTGCCTTATTTTATTTAACTTTAACTATGTGTCATTGTGGCAGAGTTAGCTTGTGTGTTCTGTATTAGTGATATTTTTATTTGTTACTAATTTGGACCAAAAGAAGGGATATATCTTTTACGTATACCTTTTTATGTTTTCGTCTGCATGACAAGCGATCTGCTGTAAAACCTTGTGGCCAAAATCTTTAGTACACAACTGTTACCACACACTACTTGTATTTTCCAGTTTTGTACAAGCTAGGAAATTATATTGGCTGTTCACATGATGGAGATGAAGTCTACTTGTAATTATTTACATTCTAGGAAAAAACTGGTAAAATATTTAAGCTTTTACATGTATATTTATTATTTTTCTTTCCTTGCCAACACTACTTATTCTATGAGAATTATATAAATATATATATACATATATATATTTGTTGCTTAGGTCATATTTCCAGAGAACCAGATAAATGTTATGAATTACTGTTTGATTTTTTTTGTTTTATTTGATTGTGTGTTTTTTTTTCAGACTCGAGTTTGTCAATGTAAAATAAATAGGATTTAAAAAGAAGAATTTTGTTAGTGTTTATGTGTTATGTACATGGCCACCCCTGTTTTGTTTTTGAATGACATGATGTCACTTATGCCTTCCTTTGAATGCCATTTTGTTGGCCACCGCAAAATTAAATATAGCTTAAAATATTTATTCTTACTACAATTCACATAAAATTATTTGATTTTAAGAAGTCATTTGCAAAAATTAAATAAAGTTTAAAATATTATTTACACGTACTACAATTGAATAAAATGAATTTATTGTAAGTGTATACAGACTTAATGTACAGCCCTAGGCTATACCATGTATACATATAAAAACTCACTATTATTTCAAAATAAATAAATAAATATATAAAACATCATTGCCCATGTATTGTATCAAGTTCCTTTATGATCTGTAAGATGTTTCATTACTTTCAGTTGCCCCAGTGGCCTAATGGATAAGGCACTGGCCTCCTAAGCCAGGGATTGTGGGTTCGAGTCCCATCTGGGGTGTCTTCCCTTTTGATGAACCAGCAATTGTAGCCATACACGATCAATAAGGAACATAACATTCCCTCCCACTATGCTATTCACTACTTACTCAGCGCTTGTCATGTTACTCACCCCCGAATCACGAGACCTGCCATAATCTTTCTTAACCAACAGGCGTCTCCCTTCCTCCCATGGTAAATCACGTCAACGACTTTCTTTGACTTCATTCTCTCCTGATTTCAAATCCTTGCTCCTTAAATTCAGGACGATCGTTTCCTCAAGGGCCTAACTTCGTGGAGAAGCAATGGTTTTTACATTTATGTATGTTTTTGTGTTTCTCGCCGCCTTTTTGACAGCCCCTTCTGCAGCTGTGGGTAAGTAGGTCATACAAATGATACTTGAACTATGTGCATGTGTGAAAGGTTTCTGTATTCACGTGACAATGAAGTTTGAATAACGCTTGATTTTGAGTAAAGAAACCTTCCCTTTTTTCTCTTAGCACAACACACAGTTAGTATATGTGCATATTTACTGTGTAGTGCAGTTGGATTTAAAACATAAGGATAATAAATGTCACTCTTAAATTGTCAGGCTTCTAGAAATACATATTGCGTCACTATGGGGGTTTATGTAAGTGTATGTCTTTATTATAATGTTGTAAATCAACAGTAGAGGTGGCAGAAGTATATAGTAATGAATACTTGTGTATAGAAGGATTGTATGTATGAATCAATACTAATCAATATTTTAAAAATAAGTGTATAGAAAGATTGTATGTATGAATCAATATTATTCAATACTTATCTATGGTGACTACTAATTTATTATGTTGACTTAACTACTTATTTATTGATTATTTTTCTGTTCGTTTGTATGTTTGTTGTTGTTATTTGTGCATGGGTTGCATGTTTACTACTTATTTCTTTATTTATTATTTGTTTACTTCATTTTTATTATTTATAGATTATGTACTTGTCTCTTTGTTTGTTGTTGTTATTTTTGTGCACTTTCTGGCAAAGCTATAAATCTCATTATACTTGTATATATAATAAAAGCATTCAATTCAATCCAATAACAAATGTGGAAAACAATCATTAAATTAAAAAAAATGATTTGCCATCTATAAAATACAAACAGTTGTCAGTATTGTCACTTATTTCAATTTCAAAAAAGTACTATTTAAACATTTATGTGAAAAGACACACTTTACAACCTGCATCACCACCCATCAGCCTAAATGTTGTATAAATGAACTATAATTGCAAATCCTGCAAACCTAGTGAGGATAAGCAGAACAGAAAATGAATAAATAATTACAAATATTGTGTTGTTGTTTTTTTAACAGAGTTGACAAAAGCCACAGTGTACTGGGATGCCCAACAAAAGACCGTCCTGTTGAAGCCTGGGGTCCTCGATTCAAAAGGGGACGCATATGGCTTCCTGAACAACACCTTGTCCAGTACAGGTTGGAGCATCCTTGAGATCCGAGCTGGATACGGAGAAACATCTGAGACCGATGAGGTCACCTTTTTCTTAGCAGGCTACCTAGAAGGCTTCCTTACAGCCCAGTAAGTACAGTTTGACATAATTTTACTCCTAATTTCTCCTTATTATGGGAAATCACGGCATTAACCCACACGATTTCCCCTCTATTTATTTGCATCCCTTTGTTTGATACATCATTGTATCATTTTTTTCCTGTCAGACAAATGGTAGATCACTATACAAACATGTACCCTCAGCTCATCCATGATTCCACCATCCTTGGGCCAGTTCAGAAATTCATAAAGTGAGTCTGTTATAACATCTTCTAGTATACATTTTGGCATGATGACCTTTAAATGCTTGAAATGACAACACTGAGCTGTGAACAGAATGTGACTGTGCTTGGCTGTCCAAGGCAACAAGATTCTTGGACCAGATTGCAAGTGAAAAACAACAAGAGTTCGGATCCTATGTGGAGACACATGGGTTTCATTGTGGCCCAGATGGATGGTTTGCAAGCTGGAGTTGCAGAATGGGCCAAGAGACAAGGGACAAAGGTATTACAATCATATTGTTGTATTAATCAATGTAGTAATTCATTGAGGCTTATTTGGATAAAGGAACTAAGGAATTGGCCCGAATATAAGACGACCAAGATTATAAGTCTTTTTCAAGACTCCAGTTTGAAAAAAGACTCATGTTGACTACTTGTTTATGTTGACTACTTATTTACTTCATGGTGTAGCTTTAAATCTAATTGTAATTATGACAATTAAGTCATTCAATTCAATTAACCATCAAAGTGTTCAGCCTTCGCTTTAAAGGCATCTGGAGCCACTAGTGTTGTGAATGGCCACAATGCCGATTTTAAGATGACCAACACTTTTTCATTCTTATTTCAATGCAAAAAACATCGTCCTATATTCGGGTCCATACAAAGTAAGTGGCATTGTTGTCGTTTCTGGTTTAAAGGAAGAAGCAGTACTGACTTGCTGTTTATTTATAGGACTGTTTTAGGAAAGTATGGCAAACACCCTTGACATTAGGATACAATAACAATTATTTTCCCTATGCACATTTTGTCTGCTTCCCCCTTAACTATGTTACTTTGCTTGATCCTTTTCCCACAGCCGCTGTCCTTGTTTGCCGTCCAATTCCTAAATGCAGTCGGCGACCTGCTGGATCTGATCCCGACCTTGGTCCCCACCTCACCTGCACTCAAACACTTGAAACGTCCAGGGATGGGACACTGCTCTGCACTCATAAAGGTCGGACAAACATTTCAGTCTTACTATTTTCCTTGTTAACTCATTGGCTGCCATTGATGGCACTAAACGTCTAATCCATTCAAAGGGGGAGGGACTGCAGAATATTAACTTCTGTCCATTCTTCATGTCTTCATAGTTCAAATGGATTGAATGTCTACTAGAGATAAACTAATTTAAAAAGGTTTAATTTCGTTTTTTTAAGAACCACATGATTAAATGTATAGGCCCAGACAAAACTACATATTGCATGTTACTTTTGGTCCAAATACTTTATTGTGATCTCCTTTTTAGGTTCTCCCAGGCTTTGAGAACCTCCTCTTTGCCCATTCCAGCTGGTACACATACGCAGCCACCATGCGGATCTACAAACATTGGGATTTCCATATCACTGATCCGAGCGCAGCCACTGGGAAATTATCATTCAGCAGCTATCCTGGTAGGGAACTTTAAAGTACCATTACCCTTTCTTTATTGGGAAAATGACAATTTTTGAATTTCGAGCATAAGTCAATTCTATTCAAAGTGGGAAAGTGGCAGCGAATGAACATTATTTTTAAGTACTTTTTATTTATTTTCATATATAAATATATAACAATGCCTTTATTTTATGAGTATATACATTTGTCAGTTAATTAAAATGAGTACAAATGTATAAAAACAATAATAGAGCAGTTTGGTACCAAATTATTTCTGAAGTACTTATAATTCATTACCTGCATTAACATTGATAGACGTCCATTTTTTTTCTTGTAGGGAGAGTGCCTATTAATGATCTTGTACATGTAGCTGGTAGGTTAGGACAAATTAGTAATATAAGATACTAAAAATGAAAGTCAACAAACTGGCCTGCACGGTGGAAGAGTGGTTAGCGCATCTGTCTAACAGTTCTGAGATCAAGGGCTCAATCCCTGGAATTACCCTGTAACGGTTTTTTTGTGAATTATTATAAAAGGTGAAGTTGATTCTCAGGCTTTCTGGTGTCCCTGGATGACTTTTACCTTTTGGGGAGTGGTCTCATGATGACCCAGACCACCAACAATGTCTTCAACTCCTCCCTCTTTGGCAACATCAGCCCTAAAAGCCTGCTGGCTTGGCAGAGGGTTCGACTGGCTCACAGTTTGGCTCATACAGGAGATGAGTGGGCCAAAATCTTCTCTCAGTTCAACTCTGGTAGGACACAAGACAATCAAATCTTAACACAATACCCTTCTATACAAATCTTGGTCCAATTTTTGCAGGTACCTACAACAATCAGTACATGGTGTTGGATAGGAGCAAAGTGAAACTGGGCCACAGTATTTCCAATGGTGCTCTCACTGTGGTGGAGCAGATCCCCGGCTTGGTGGAGTACTCGGACCAGACGCAAGCGCTACGTCGAGGTCAGGGTTGAAGATCCTGGACAAATTTTGATTTTGGTGTATTAAAACTTGATGCATTTGTTACCGCCACAGGTTACTGGCCATCCTACAATGTTCCCTTCCACCCGAGAATCTATGAATTGAGTGGTTATGAGCTGATGTGGCAAAAATTTGGAGAAGACTTCTCCTATGATCTTTGCCCCAGAGCCAAGATTTTCCGACGTGATCAAGCTGCTGTCAAGGATTTGGATTCTTTAAAGCACATTATGAGATTTAATGGTTGGTTTTTATCCCGCAATGGAGTTTGTGGGGCTCAAAGTCAGCTGGGATAGGCTCCAGCACCCTGCAACACTCAAGAAGATACATTTTGTAGAAAAGATGTATTTTCTTTCAATACTTTCAATCCAAAGCAGAAATTATATATAAATGGATTCTCATAACATCTAATGGCATTTTTTTAAGATTCATATCAGACTCAATTAACAATCGTTAAAGTCTCATCAGCCGTGGTCTCGACTGCTTTGGCTAACATAAAAAACTTGTCACATTGCTTGTGAAGTCATCCCTTTAATTGTAAAAAGCTTCATTTTGCACACTTTGTTGATAATCACATGTCTAAACTGCCCTCCCAGTGACCTCACAGCCATTTCTTTTTTCCTTCCAGACTACAAGAAGGATCCATACTCTAAAGGTGACCCTTGCAAGACCATCTGTTGCCGAAATGACCTGAAAACAGAAGAAGCATCACCAGGCGGTTGTTATGACACTAAGGCAGGTCTCATAGGACGTTTTTTTAGATGATGAATGATGTTTTTTTAAGCTTATTCTATATTTCATGTTGCTGTGTGAGAAGGTGACCGACTTCCAAATGGCGGGGGAGTTCCACGCGGAGGCTGTGAACGGACCCACGACGCAGGATGGACTCCTGCCGTTCACATGGGATCAATTCAGCAGCATCAGCCACCAGGGTTTGCCACTATACTACAATTTCACCTTCATCAAGATGAAGCCTCTCCTTTTCCAGCCTTGAATATCAAACAGGGGAGGAAATACAAGCTCTTAAAAAGCTTTTTTTTGTTTAAATTGACTCATAGTGAACCACCTGATTACTTTCAGATAATCAAGAAACAATAATCGTGACTATGAACAAAAAATACATACATTTCTACAATGATTTTTATCAATGAGCCATTATATTGTTTGTGGGAGGAGTCATAAAATGTTACATTCCTTGTGTGGAAATTTTCAGGAAGCACAAACAATCGCACACAGCAAATTTGATTGTATTATTTCAACTTCAGAGTTAAGTTATTGAATTAATGTGTTTCGCACAATGCATAAATGACTCAGGGTAAAGGGAGATTAGATCTTTTATACCTTCAACTTCGAGCGATTATATCAGATTTTAAATAAATGTCATGAATGTACAAAATGCTAAAACATTGAAGGGTTTACGCAATGTTTGTGTGTACTCAAATTATCAATATTTTCCATGGAAATTGTGTTTATAATGCCAAAAAAACATCCATCCATGAGAACATCTCAGGGCTATTTTTGCATTTAAAGCATTGACTGTTATGTTCATTGTGAGATTTTAAAATGAGCTTTAATATTGATATAGTGCTACATTTGTAGTACTTTATTGCCTACCATTGACAACAATTCATTTATATTGTGAGCACTGACTGTGAATCCTCATTTTTTTGTGCTAGACGTTTTAATATTCGCTCATTTGCCCAGTCAAATTTGAGATTGGATATCCAGTACTGTCAATGGCTGCCAAATAAGTTAAGAATAAATTTGAAAATGTTCCCTCCTGTGTGCTGTCTTATATTTTGTTTGGCATAAGTGACTTAAGTTAGGTGGCGGCCCGGTGGAGCGAGTGGTTAGTGTGTCAGCCTCGCAGTTCTGGGGTCCTGGGTTCAAATCCAGCGCACATCCATCTGTGTGGAGTTTGCATGTTCTCCCTGGGCCTGTGTGGGTTTCCTCTGGGTACCCCACTTTCCTCCTACTTTCCAAAAACATGCATGGTAGGCTAATTGGACACTCTGAATTATCCATATGGGCGTGCAATTGACTTCAGCACCCCCTGTAGCCCTCATAAGGATAAATCGGTTCAGAAAACGAGATGAGACTTGATGTATTCCAGAGGTGGTCAAGTCTGGTCCTCAAGAGCCCCTATCCAGTCTGTTTTCCATATCTCCCTCTTCTAGCACACCTGGATCAAATAATCAACCAATCAGCAAGCTGTCCAGAAGCTTCCTGTCAATCCCACTTATTTGCTTCAGGTGTGTTAGTGGAGGGAGACATGGAAAACAGACAGCAGGTCACCTCTGCTGTATACAGTTTTATGTGGGGAAGAGGCCTTTTTTTAACTGATTTACTGCCATTGACAGATGTGAGGGCAGTGGTATTTAGAGTTAAACAAGAAACATTGAGGGGTGCGTCCCAAGATACCCTGTGCGTAATTCAACCCCCTCCTATGAAATGGAGGAACTGAAACACTCTAAGGTGTTTTTTGTTTTTATTTAAATGAGTGCTTTCATCCATGAAGTCTTACAGTTTTTCAATCTGCGTCTGTAAAAATGACTTCTCTTTCTTGCAGATATGACCAAGAAGAATTGTCCTCCCGGCAGAAAATGGGACAACGTTGTGACCACCTGCATTCAGGACATGATGGAAATTCAACGTGAACTTAAAACAGGTGAACATTTCTGGATTATCTTTTTTAAACATAAGCCTTGGTGACATTATTTTTCCATATCATGAATGTTTTTTCCAATAGAGCCAACCCCAGTTTTCCATCAAAAAACATCTCCCACTGCCTGGTCAGACCCAATTTCTCTGAGTCCAATTTTGTGGATTGCTGTAGTTTTGACCACCCTTGGGACCATCATGGCTTTGGCTCTCTGGATGATCTTTTTCAGATGGGAAAGCAGATTCAACAGAACCTCAGGTACACTGAAAATATAAAATACACCAAATTTACTGTAAAATGCTCAGTCGTTGGCACATTTGACAGCCTGGGGGGGGCAATGGATAACATTTCAACCTAATTTAACCACCATCAAGACAGTACAAAATATATATTTTTTATTTCATAATATCTACTCCAAGGGATTATATCATTTACAAGCGTAGTTTTCTTTTAATGGGATTCTTTTTGGCAAACATAGCTTTCAGAATTTGACTTTAAATACCAAAACTGTGAAATTCTCATTTACTGATGTCAGTTAAAAAAAAAAAAATGTTAAACTTGCTTCCTATTGGAAATTATAGAAATACTTGTACATATATATATTACTATACTACACTATTAATATTCCTTTTGGTAAACCACTAAAAATTATTTATATAAGGTGTATGCTGTATAGAAAGAAACAAGAAACCTTTGATTAATATTAATGATTTAATTTATTTTCTCATTATCAGCAGTGTTTTGTATCATTTGTACTTTTGTGAATTTATGTATTTCCCCCATTGTTTAATGCATACATGGCATAATTGTAAATGACTCATCTCAGTCATATTTTTGAGGAAATGACTAAGCAAGTGCTTATGTATGTGTGACGCTGATGTTAGATGGTAACTGTTTAGTTTCTGTTCTTCTCTCGGGAATCCCCTGGGTCAGCCCCGCTTTTCTGCTTGTCACTCCTTTTCAAATATTAGCAAGAGGTCAAATAAAGTGCAAAGTGAGAGTAGGAGAAAAAGTAAAAAGAGATAGAAAGACAGATGAAATAATAAAAAAAAACATCAAATAAAATATACTATTTGTGTATTAGGGAACACATTATTAGGATATTTTTAACTCATGTAGTTAAAAAAAAGTGACCGCCAAACCAAATACAAAAAAACCTTTACATTTACTATTTCCTCCCCAAAATAAAAAAAATTATAAAAGAACTGACACCACTCAAAAGACATGATGTATTTATGATTTATTGTTCTTCCTTTTTTTATTGCAGTAGCAGCGGAACCCGAACAAGATCCTGCAGAGAAAATAGATCCGCTTATTGAAGGTCACGAATTCAAACCATCAGTTTCAGGCTCCACCTCTTTTGACCAGACGGGCCCCCTAAACATTTCAAAAAGTCAGAAGGCAACAAGCCGTGGAGAAACAGACAGCGCCCAGCAACTTGGCGGCTTTCCACTTTGCAATTCTACGAGAGAGCATAAAATTCCACTTCCTGCCACAGAACTGGGTGGCACCGTCTTGGTTACAACTAAAACTTTGTAGATTCTAGTCCAGCTTTAGACTAGCGATCGATGATTTAACAAGAAAAATGCAAAAAATATCCTCGAGTGGTTAGCATGTTGGCCTCACAGCTCTGGGATCCTGGGTTCAAATCCAGGTCACGTCCACCTGTGTGGTGTTTGCATGTTCTCCCCGGGCCTGTGTGGGTTTCCTTCGGGTACTCCGGTTTCCTCCCACATTCCGAAAACATGTATGGTAGGCTGATTGGACACTAAAATTTGCCCCTAGGTATGAGTGTGAGCGTGAATGGTTTTGTCTCCTCGTGCTTTGTGATTGGCTGGCTACCAATTCAGGGTATCCCCCGCCTCTGGCCTGAAGTCAGCTGGGATAGGCTCCAGCACCCCCTGCGACCCTAGTGAGGATAAAGCACTTCATAAAATGAGATGAGATGAGATGATACCAAGAATAGTGCAAAATCAAATTTAGCCCACAACAACAAATTATTTGTTGACATTCTGGTTATGCAAAAAACTAATAAATAACTGAATAGTAATAATTCGCAGTAGTACTGCCGGCAAGTGTGTCCATCTAAAAATGTATTACCAGCTGCCACTGTTGCTGAGGGATCTTGTAGTATAAAATGAAAAGTTGAATGATTAATTACAGCAAACAATGTGATAGACAACAAATGGAGGCGCTTGAAAAACATTGACTTCAAATTGCAAAGTGTGGCTTTTCATAAGCCTGCCTGAGTCAATGTAGCTTTCATTCAAACAGATGTAATGCAGTATTTGAAACTACTATCTCATCAAAGATAAGTACTGGGATTATCGGTGACAGCCAGGTGAAAGTATTCTGGGGAACTCTCCAATGGAAGGTTGTTGTTGGTTTGTCTCCTTGTAGCGGATAAAGTTTTCCTTTTTTCAAAGCTTTCTCTGCCTTTTCCACGTTTTTCCAAGATGGACACAATCATCTCTGCCAGGTCCTGCTGTAATCTCTGGAAGTTCTCCCTGAGATTAAAATTAAGGAACAAAAGGATTACTAAGAAAATTCCCATTGGCTGTATCAAACAGTGCAATATTTTTTCTGGGTTAGGCTCCAGCACCCTCTGGGACCCTGGTGAGAATAAGCAGTATGGAAAATGAATGGATGAGCTGTCTTTTCTTTGAATATTGTCTTAAAATGCATCTTTATTTCTGCAGTTTGTCTCAATAAATAGTTCAAATGTAGAAAAATAAGTAATCTATGTGTATATTGGTTACAATATAACGCAGTATTTCAATGCAAAAATATCAAAACTCATTTTTTATGTTTGTTTTTGCTTAATCACAAATGGCTGTAGTTTGATTAGTAAGAGACGGCACATACATATTAATTAACATATTCATATTCATGTTAATGAACATGTATATATGTAAATACATAAGATTGTAGCCAAGTGCGATGGATTGATGGTTCAGTATTGAGAAACTTAATTTAATTTAATTTTTAAGCGCCATATGTAATCATCAATGTCTTTTAATGCCTTTAGAAACAATAACAAATGAATTTGTTTCTCTTTTTTTGCAATTCATAGCTGTATCAAATAGCATATTGCATATTTTTGAAGGAAGTATTAATATCAACACCAGTATCAACGTTAATATTACGTCAGCGCCAACTGATACTATAAAACAATATAATTTTACAGTGTACTGTTTACTCACGCTGTTGGTGGTGCGGGTAGATTATATTTGCCTCCAGTCACTCCAGTTAACCAGTAAGTCATTTCTTTGCCTTTGCCCTGTGAGCCAGTAACAGACAGCCAAAATGTACAATTATGAATGAAGCAACTAAATAATAATAATAATAATAATAATAATGATAAACTTCAACTCACCTTCAGGTATGTCTCTCCTCGCTGCTCATATTCAAAGTTACAATCAGTTCTTTGTAGGATGTTGATAGTAGACCGACTTACATGGATTCGGAGGGCTGAAATGGATTCAATCTATGCTTGATTTTGTGATAGCGCTGTGTGTTTATGAGGGTAAACATGGGTGTGTTTATGTTCCTTACGTAGGCCCGTCGACTCCATCCGAGATGCTGTGTTGACTGTATCGCCAAACAGACAGTAGCGGGGCATTTTGTTCCCCACCACTCCAGCAGCACAAGGTCCTAAAAAAATATTTAGAGCTTTACTCATTGGCTGCCATTGACAGCAATAGACGTACAATTTTGAAGTGGGAGTATTTTGTCTTTCCATCTTACTCTGAACTATCAAAATTCTCTTCATTGTTGTTCACCAAGGGCATTTACTTATTTGCTAGGAATTTTAAACAATTAATAAGACAAAAGTTAACTTAGAAAATGAAATACTACTTTTTCCCCAGTGTTCATGGCATTATTTGTTGAATAACACTGAATAAAGTTAAAAAAAAATGAGACTATCTGGTTAGCTTTTAACTATTCAAGCCCAAACTATGAAATTATAGACGGCAAATTATAATTATTTAAACTTGGAGCTTTAGTATTTTCCTGGAACACACAATTTTAAACACAATTTGTCACTATATTGTATATACAATTTGTCCTATATCATATTGCTTAGAATGCATTCATTCATTTTCTGTATGGCTTATCCTCACGAGGTTCGCGGGGGGTGCTGGAGCCTATCCCAGCTGACATCAGGCATCATCAAAAAGTAAAATTGAGAGACATTTACCTGAATGGACACCGATACGTATCCATAAAGGAATGCCCGGCAAGTGCTGCAACTCAAACGTCCCAACAAAAGACAAGATGTCAAGAGCCATGTGCGCAATGTCAACCGCGTGCCTGTCGCCGTTGCGTTTTGGTAAACCGGACGCCACCATGTACGCGTCCCCGATGGTCTCAACCTGAGAAATCAGTATGTGGTCAAAGTCTAAAAGTGCCATCAAGTAAAAAAAATCAGTTCAAAATGTAAGAAAAAAAACACCTTATAGACATCATGGTAGTCAAGAACGCTATCAAAGTTTTTGTAGATCTCATTGAGCATGTCGACCACTTCCATGGGGGTGCTGTAGCGGCACAGTGTTGTGAATCCCACAATATCACTGAAATACACTGTCACCTCTTCATAAAGCTCCGGTTCCACTCGACCCGTTTCCTTCAGCGACCGTACCACCGGTCTGAGGAAATAGGTTTGCAAAAAAAAAATAGGACATCTCTCATTTTGTATCTTTGCAGCAGGAGGGTGACGTGAACTAACCCAGGAAGAAGCATGAAGTTGAGTCGATCTGCTCGGTCCCTCTCCGCTTTGTACAAGGATGTTCTTTCCTCCACTAGATTTTCCAAAGTTCTGGAGTACATCTGGAGGCGTCGGATGAGGTTGTCCATGTACGTTTCAGTGGCTTGATTGTGTAGATTGCTGTGACCACCGCCGTTGAATAAGGACTTGTTATTGTTGACACTGTAATACTACTGTATGTTACGATATAATGTCAAAATGGACTACTGTGGTTGTCAGAATTATACCATTGTTTCATTTTCCGTACCTCTCATCCTCACAGGGGTCACTAGGTGTGCTTTTAGATTCTATCCCAGCAAACTAAAGTAATACCTCGACATACGAGTGCCCTGACATGAGCAATTTGAGATATGAGTAAAATTTTGAGCAAATATTTATCTTGAGATACGAGACAATTTTTGATATACGAGCAGACAGTGGAGGCGAGAGGCTGCTCATAAGAACATCATGGGTCCAGTCTTTCTAGTCGCAACTCCCTCATGTAATGTCTCTACGAGCACTGGGCGGAGCTTTGTATTTTTTCAGTGTTTTTTTTCCCCTGTTAGTCAGTGCGAATGGCGGAGCGATTGCTAATACGAGAGGAGTATATATACTACTTCTTGTTGGCAAGTGGTCGCGCGTTATCCTATTGTGAAGACATTTGTGTGCATCATTTTCAGAATATTTTGAAGGGAATACAAAAGCAAATAACCCTCGATAGGTTGCATTTGAAAGTCAGGGTGGAGGCGGGGCAAATAGAGCCAACCCGGAGAGAAGAAAAGTATAAAAATTTAAAACAAAATTAGAATTAAGTTTAGTACAAGGTTATATTGAATGTGTCGGCATCGTAATCCAAGTTCATTTAAATTTGTTTATGTTATGCTACAAGCGCATTGCCGTGCACCCCCTTTTATAATTAGTCTTATAACATATTCCTATTATTATTATTGTTATTATTAACGATCAGCAACTGATTAACGTAAAGATGTAAATGGTGACATACCTGAAAATCTTACCCAAAGCTAACTCGATTTTCTTAAAATCCGGCCTCCGCTCTGGATCTTCATCCCAACAGTTCTTTATCAGCATGTACAACTGGAAAAGACAATATCAGGACCTAGTTGTTCATTTATATACTTGACCTTTAAATCATGCTTTCACCTCAATATCTCTCTCCGACACACCGTCAAAGTTGAGTTCTGGTCTAAAGACTCCCATCCCGCTGGGATACTGTACCCTATACATCTTTTCTGAAACAATAAATAACATTAAGGGGAAACACAATGGTCAGTATCCAAATAATTAATGATATAGCTTGTCAATTATAAGAATAATTTGGATTTTAGAGGTATTTGATGAGGTTAAAGTCAGGGTTTTGGCACATTTCAACATGATACCTGTACGACTAGACCCACACGGCGTGTAGAAAGGAGCCCGCCTCAAGATAATTTCATGGGCAATGATTCCATAACTGTATACATCTCCTTTTTGAGATATGCCATCTTTACGGAGGTGTTCCGGGGCTGTCCATATATCTGAAGGGGGGAACAGATGAGGTTTCAGCAGTGTCACCCTAACTTTGTCTATGTACGTGATAAATGCAAAATCTGTCTGGTCTTTTGTGGTTTGGGCTGGTGCTTTGATTGGCTTGGTATTGTTATTTCATTGTTTTCTCCATTTTCCTACTCTTGTTTGTCCCTACCGACTTGCCATTCATCTCACACAGCTGCACGGTATTGATCATTAGTTTCTGTTCTGGTTGTTTAAAGGCCACAGATTGTTTTCTGATAATGGTGTCCAGAACTATACTCACTTCGACCCGGCCTCAAGATAGTATGGCAACCGAAGTCGGTGATTTTTACCACCATGCGGTTGTCAACGACACAGTTGGTGGACTTGAGACGCCCGTGGACTTCAATGTTACTAGAGTGGAGATAAGACATGCCCTGGCACAGGTAGAAAAAAAAATTAAAAGTTAAGTCTCTTTTGTGGCTAGACTGCAACACATTGTGCCTTCTTACCTTTGCTATATCATACATGACTGATATTTTAAACTCCATGTCCATAAAAGTTTCATCAGGGTAGGAGATTCTGTCATTCAGGATGTACTGAAAGGATAAATAGAACATCATTCACAACATAAAATAACTTAATATATGTATAAATCATTTTTGGATCATTTTTCTTTCATTCTCATCTGTTGCTCACATCTTTTAAAGGGTTTAGTTGGTGGTTTTTATTGAGGATTGTGGAACGAATTAGAGAATTTATATATAAAGTAGGCCCGGCAGATGAGTGGTTAGAATGTCGGCCTCACAGTAGGGTGACCTGGGTTCAATTCCAAGTTGGTCCACTTGTGTGGAGTTTGTGTGTTCTCCCTGGGTTTGTGTGGGTTTTCTCTGGGTACTCTGGTTTCCTCCCACAATCCAAAGATATGCATGGTAGGCTGATTGGACACTTTCAATTGCCCCTAGGTATGAATATTAGCATGAATGGTTGTTTGTCTCCTTGTGCCCTGCGAGTCAGCTGGGATAGGCTCTAGCACCCCCCGCGACCCAAGTGAGGATAAAGTGGTTCCGAAAATGAGATGAGATGAGTTAGTATTTTGCATATGGATGACTTAAAAATTTTAGCCATCCAATTCTCCGACGTCTAATATCATCAATGGCGGCCAATTTGTTAATTTTCAAAACCTGACCAAAAGGCAAACAAGTATTTATGGTTTATAATGACACATAGTGCTTATTGGAATAACTTTTTTTTTTAAAACAAATCTTTAAAAAACAAAATAGGAAATGGGATTAAAAATTAACTGTGAAACAATAAAGCGATAGCCTGCAATGAAAAAAAAAGGAGGCCATCAACAGCCATAAAAAAAATGTCATCAGACAATGACTCGCATTGGCATTGTACTGATAAGCCATGACACGTTGTGCTTATTGGAATAACTTTTCATTTTTTTGTAGCTTTAAAAAAAACAAAATAGAACATGAGATTAAAAATGAACTGCAAAAATAATCATGGAAATTAACAAAAAATACAAAATTAACATAAGATTATAAAGTACTCATTTGAATTAGCTTTGTTATGTTCATGGACTTCATATGCAAAAAAAGAAATAAATTCATCATTTTAGAGCCCTGTTTTTCTCCATTCTTTCATTTTCTAAACTGTTTATCCTCCTAAGGGCCATGGGGGGTGCTGGAGCCCATCCCAGCTAACTACGGGATATAGAGAGATAGACAACCATAAATGCTCACACTCATACCTAGGGATGATTTTAGATTGTTCAAGCAGCACAGCAAGCATGTTTTTGGATGTGGCAGGAAACCCGAGTACCCAAAATAAACCCACTCAAGCCCTTGGAGAACATGAAAACCCCCCACAGGAAGGTCCATACCTGGAATTGAACCCTCGATTCTAGAACTGTGGGTCCAAAATAATAATAATACTAATAATATTAATCCCAAAGGATAATAAATAAATGTCTGTTTGCGTGTGTCCTGAATTCTACTCACCCTGAGGGAGCCTCTCTGGCAAAGCTCAAACACGCCAAACACATCATACTCTATCTTCACGGTGCCATAGAACTTAGTCAGGTTGTAGTAATCAATATGCAGCAGCTTGAATTAAAAAAACACAACAAAAAGTTAAAACCCCCTAGCAACAATGCACTTTTCTCCTCTTCATTTTTACATTGAGATACTTGACCCAGTACAATACAACCTAAAATACATATTTCCTAAACTTTTTCTGTGCCATCGACAGTGACAGATAACCAATTGTGTTTAGACATATCAGTAAATGTCTACTGTAGTTAATAGTAGCCAAAGAGTCAACTACTTTTTGTGAAATTAAATAGAAAATCAGTATGTATTTTTTTTGCATTTGTAAAGTATTGAAAGATATATATATATATATATATATATATATATATATATATATATATATATATATATATATATATATATATATATATATATATATATATAGGCAAATATTACTTAAACTCTAAAATATACATAAATAAGTCAGTATAGTACTTTAGTAACCATAAAGATTACAATTATTTTATATATCTTTTTTTACATTGAAAATCATATATATACGAAGCCTACTGTGATGCTCACTTATGTTATTAGACTATCCAAATGTGCCAATTCAAAAATACAGTAATCTAAATCAACTATTGTTTTAGCAGCATGTTAGACAACATTGACTCACTAATGTTCATCTCTACACAATAATTACTGTTCTGTAAGTGCCAAATTCATGAAATTCTGCATTTATTTAACGTATTGTCATAATTATGTCGTACGGTATTGAGCTCAATCCTCTGGTCTTCTGTGAAGTCTCCCTCGGTGTGTTTCAGTTCTTTTAGTATAACGGGCTGAAAGACAAAGACACAAAGGTTGTTAACATTTCAAATGCTTTCTTTTCATTTCTATGTAAATCCACTTTGTTCTTCGGGCACCTTTTTGTCGTAGCGGCATCGACGTGAAAAGGCAGTGCTGTCTTTTCTCTTATCTTCATCAATCTTTTTCAAAAAAACAAAACATTATTTCCTCATACCATTATTAGCATCTGATTACTATCACGTCATTTTCTAATCTTAGATTAGGATGAAGATTATTACCTTTAAGGAAACTTCCTTCTCATCCAACGGACCAATTAGGTGGGAGTTGATGTGTGACCACTTTTTCTGCATTTGACGCTCTTTTCTGTTCTGTCTAGAATAGGTTTGATACATTAATGAGATAAACTGATACATAACATACAAAATCTCACACATACACACATATACTTGTTCCTACTTGTAAAAGATGAGGGCAATGGCTGTCACCACGACAACGCTGAGACTTAGAACGATTACAACCACATCCTGCGTAACCAAGGCTAAAAAAATATCCCAAAAATATACCAATTTTCAGTGAGAATTCATGTAATGTGCATTTTCCACATACTTTGAGTGATTCTTCAAGATTGCATTCAAAGCTTTGCAATTTCTTTTGTAAAGTTGTGTCAGAAGATTATTATCTTTAGTTTTGAAGATGCGTTAAGAGGAAATATTGAGTGTGGATGAATATTACCGTCTAACTTCTCTGGTACATCTGAAGGCAAGCGATTTCCTTTCCAAACAAGAGCAGGTCTATTGGTTACGTCTATGGTTTTATTCCTTGAAGTGTCAAATACCAGCAGTGTCTCGTACTGCAAGAAAAAAAACATATATGTATGCATATGTATATTTTTATATATGTATGTATATGTACATGTAGATATATGTATGCATATGTATATTTATATATATGTATGTATATGTACATGTAGATATATGTATGCATATGTATATTTATATATATGTATGTATATGTACATGTAGATATATGTATGCAAATGTATATTTATATATATGTATGTATATGTACATGTAGATATATGTATGCAAATGTATATTTATATATATGTATGTATATGTACATGTAGATATATGTATGCAAATGTATATTTATATATATGTATGTACATGTAGATATATATATATATATATATATATATATATATATATATATATATATATATATATATATATATATATATATATATATATATATATATATATATATATATATATATATATATATATATATATATATATATATATATATATATATATATATATATATATATATATATATATATATATATATATATATATATATATATATATATATATATATATATATATATATATATATATATATATATATATATATATATATATATATATAAAACCTATTTTTTATGTCTAAAATGTATTTTCCTGTGTCTGTATTCTCAACCTCATGCTACTGTGACAATGAAATTTCCTGAATACGAGATGAATAAAACAATTTAATTTAATCTAATCTAAGCTACTTCAGAGCAATTTATGGAATTAATCTTCATCTAAAAATGTACAAATCAAAAAGTTCCTCAGAGCTTTAAAAAGTGTATTGGCTGATGAAGATAGGCTGCAGTGTTAGCTCAGTAGTTAGCACGCCTGATTGCCACAGTGACATCTTGATATATAATTCCGTCACCTGCCACTAATTTACAATAAATTATATTCTTTTGTTTGTGTGTTTTTACACAGCACATGGTGGTAATCACAATTAATAATGAAATGCATATCACCTTGCCGGTAATAGTGGATGTGTAAATCATGGAGAAGTTAACGTCTCTGTCACCATATTCGTCCAGCACGTAGTGGCCTGCCATACCTGTACATAGCAAACACAGTATTGATGACATTAAGTATTGATGGACAAAATATAATATATGATTCAGATATTTCTTTGGCCAGCAGAAAAGGCCTTAACGGCCCCGAGGGCATGTCACTGATATAACTTATAAGCATGGTTTTGGAGTGTGGGAGGTAATGGGAATAACATACCGTCAAAGGAGAAATTGACGAATGGGTTGTCATTGAGTGAGATGTCAGGAGCTCTTCGGTTTTTCTGCTGATTGAGCATCCTCTGCCTTAGCGCTTCGCCGAATAGTAGAGCGCCGTCATGATAGCCGGCCACGTAGTCGTTGATCTACATTTATGTAAAAATATGCTTTAAATTTACACGGAAAAACCTGCAGTTGTGGTTGCCAGAATTTTATATTTGAAAAAAATCTGGCAGTTGTGGTTGCCAGAATTTTACAATTAAAAAATATCTTGCAGTTGAGGTTGCCAGAATTTTACAATAGAAAATAATCTTGCAGTTGTAGTTGCCAGAATTTTACAATTAAAAAAGATCTTGCAGTTGTAGTTGCCAGAATTTTAAAATTAAAATCTTATAAAAAAATGTAAAATGCACATAAAAACAGTATAATCCATGTATTGTTTTAAAAATAAAATCCTGCCATAATTGGCTGATGTTTAAAAAAAAACTGCTAGTTGTTAGCTGGGATAGGCTCTAGCACCACCGGCGAACGTTGTTTCATTTTTTTTCTTCAATTAGAAGATATTTAAAATACCTACCGTGTCATTGTAAGGTAAAACAGATCCAGAATTATAATTCCTTTGTGGGAGCGTGATGACTAGGACGTTTTGCATACCCGGAGTTGATGTGGTGTTGACGTAATATTCCGGGCTGGAAAATAAAAAGTAAATAATGTGGAGATTATCAATATGTTGCAGTTGTGTTGAGAAACTTTTTTAATGAAAATAGATTTGGAATATTGTAATATACTTACTTGTAGATATCCATAAGAATAAACATGATGTCCGGGTGAATTGGGTCAATTTTGGACTTTATTGAAAGAACGTCATCGAGGTGACCGCAAACTATGAAAACTGAAAAAAATACAAAATAAAAGAAGAAACTTTGTGTATTGTGTGCAGTATTAGTTTTTGGTTTAGAATGTTGATCTTAATTCGTGTTCAAAAATCTATATTTTTCACTTTGACAATACAATACATTGGCACATTACAACTTGTAACACTGAAACTAAGGAAACATATCAACAATAAATAGGTTAGCCCAAAATAATTTTCAAGATTTATGAATAATGAATGGAAATAAAAAAACTTCAATATTAAAATTCCAAATTTTAATATTTGAATAGTAATTCAACCAAAAAAAGAAATGAAAAAAAAATAGAAATCAAATTACAAGTAAAAATCTTCAAATAATACATTTATTTTGGAATATTTTTCATTTATTTTCTTCATTTTATTATATTTTTTTCTTTTTAAGATTATTTTTATTTCAAGATTTTCAAATTTCCAGCTATATTCTTCCATTTGTTTTTCTATATTAGCATATTTTTATCAATAGCATTTTTATTTACTGATGTTGATGACATTGACCTGAACATACTATTAAAATAAAAGAAATCAAATTACAAGTAAAAATCTTAATATAATACATTTTTAAAACCAAAGTAATACACTTTTAGAAAATCAAAAAACAATAATACAAACATTTTGTCATTTTTTTTCTTTTTAGGATTATTTCAAGATTTTCACATTTTTAACTGTATTCTTCCAACTGGTTTTCTACATTAGCATCTTTTTACAAATAGCCTTTTTAAATGTACTGATGTTGATGACATTGATTGACCTAAAACTGCTATTAAAGGATGAAAAAAGTTCACCTACTGTTACTGTGTCTTTTCCGTGATGTCAGAGCCTTCTTCAAGTCATCCTCAGAACGAAGCATCTCCCTCTCTATCGTTGTAGCAAAGTTAGCCGAAGCGGCTTCCAGCGCGTTGGTGTACCTATGATGACATCAAAAAGATGAGACCAACCCAAAAGATTGCGAAAAAAAAAGAAAACGCTTTGGCCATTCACCAGAAACAGTCCTCAGTTGCATTATAAACTGGCTTCTTGTAGACATAAACATGTTTCCACTCGTCTTTGAATGGCAACTTATCCCTCAAAAAGTGAGAAAACATGTTGGAGATCTTGCGTGCTGGCGGCAAGATTCGAGTCAGTTTGGATTTGTAGTCGCAAGAGAGGCCAAAGCTTCCGGCAGAGATGATTGGAATGCTCAGGCTCAGGCCGATTTCATCACTGGAACCCCCAAATGAGATGGATCAGTGGCTTTTCGGTGTAAAACGCCGTCAATTTGGAGCGGCGTCGTACTCACTCTACTAACTGGAAGGTTGCATATGTGCAAGAAGGTCCCAACATGACACATCCGTTTTCACCAGTATTCTGGAGGAAAGAAAACTAGAGTTTTTTTTATCCTTTAATGCAGGGGTTAGGAACCTTTTTGTCGAAGAGAGCCACAAACTATTCATATTTTCTAATGTTATTCCTTGTAAGCCATACAACAGATTTAAAAGTCAAAATACATACTCGTAAACAAGTGCCTTTTCCATTTTTTTGTAATTACACCACTTTTAAAGTGGAAAAAAGCAATATTTTTAAAAGTATTCTTATTCTATTGCCAATCAATGAGAAGATGCATTCCAGAAGAGTCAAAAATGAATATTAAAGCAGTTCTAGATGTAATATCTCAGTTCTGTCACCCACGATGTCCATATTTTAGCTCACAGGTTAGCAAAAAGCCAGATGCCCTCATCAAAAGAGCCACATGTGGCTCCCGAGCAATAGGTTCCCTAAAATTCTACTTATACTTCAGTGCATCTTAAAATGTTCTTCAATGTTGGTTCTTTGGCTCTTGTGATTTATACTTGGGTTTGACTTACACTGAAAAAAATAAGGTATTTTACTTTATAAAATGTAATATCTCACATGCAGCATCTTGAGTATGGCCACGCCCTCACAGGTGCTGCTTCCACAGCCCTGCCGGTTGTACACGGTGGTGTTGAAGCCATGAAAAGTAGCCGTCAAAACAAAGCTTAAATCTAAAGACAAAGAAAATAACACTCATTAACATATGAAGTTATAACTGAGCATATTTGGAGATGAATGCAGTTTTTACAAGCATTTTAAAACATAACTTTTAAAAATTCTGAGAATCCCAGGCAACATCAAAACATATATAAGAACATTGAGAATTTGGCCTTTCGTTGAATTATAGGATTTTTTTTTAAATGAATGACTTTATCAAAAGTGAATGATAAAGTGTGTAACATTGGATACAGATTAAAGTGTTTTGGGTGTAAAAATGGGACGTTACTCGTGAAAAATTCAAGATATGAAACCACTTCTGGAACAAATTAATATTATAAGTAAACCAAGTGGTTAACACGTTGGCCTCACAGTTCTGGGGTCGAGTGTTCGTTCCCAGGTATTAGTATTTTAGTAGTATTAGAGTTTTAGCGTGAATAGTCATATGTCTCCTTGTGCCCTGTGATTGGCTGCCCACCGATTCAAGGTGTTTCCTACCTGGTGTATATAGTAGATAGCTGTGATAGGCTCCAGCACCCCTCCACAACCCTGGTGAGGATAAGCGGTTCCGAAAAGGATTTATTTAATGAATGTACTACTATATTATCAAGTTTTCCTTTGTATAGTATATTAAATAAAATCTCCAAAACGACTATTATTTATTTTATATTTAGAATATATATATATATATATATATATATATATATATATATATATATATATATATATATATATATATATATATATATATATATATATATATATATATATATATATATATATATATATATATATATATATATATATATATATATATATATATATATATATATATATATATATATATATATATATATATATATATATATATATATATATATATATATATATATATATATATATATATATATATATATATATATATATATATATATATATATATATATATATATATCCTATTTGAAAAAGTATTTTTACTTTGAGGCCAAAGAAAATAAGAATTTGGAACATTGTGAGGACAACAATTTGAAGTGAAAAGTTTATGTATGATTAAAATACATGACCATTTCTTTGCTCTTCCATTAGTTAATGAATGAAGTAGTAAATATATGGATCAAGTTTCAAGCCATACTATGTTTCCTGTTCTCCTTGGTGTCCTCTTCAATAGCTCGTTCCACGGCAGCCTGTACGAAGGGCAGACTCCACTCATAAGTGTTATCTTCCAACAATACCACATTCATGGTGTATTTACGGTTGGAGGCCAGACAGTCATCCAACATCTTGTTACCAATCACTGCCATGACCAACACTCCCAAGTAAGGTAAACTATTAAAGCCTCCCATCTTTAATCCTTATTGTCTTTTTTTCACTCCGTCAGGTCGTCTCCACGCTTCATACATCTCTTTAAAAAAAGGGAAAAAATCCTTTCCAGTTCATGTCAAGATTGGATTCCACCGAGCAGACGTTTCTTGATTCGCAGTCTAGAATCCAGAAAGGTTTTTCATCGTTGGCTGGCTTTCAGTTAAGGCAATGCGGAAGACACCTGTGGCTTTCCCAGGGAAAGCTTGAGAGCAATAATCCACCACCTTGGTTTGCGCCCACTCTATCAGTCCTCCCTCTTTATGTTAATGAACAACCATAGAGGTGACAGTCACAACACTAGTCAGCCCGAGGCAGGCACGACGATAACGACTCCCACACTCCTCCAAGACCGACGCCACACCTTCCTCGTACCTGCTTGTTTATAATTTAGCCGAAAGGCCATACTGACATGGGAAGTCTTCACTGAATTCCTGAAGGAAGAAAAGGGCTGCCATCTTATACTGTTGTTATAGGGAAATGATCATGTTAATTGTGAATATGGCAGAGGTCGGAAATATTGTTCAGGGATTTCCTTCAGCTAGGAGCAGAGGGTTTGCATGATGTGAGGGACAAAGGTGACGACGGGCTGTAAAGACAGGGCTCGTGTGGAGCTGATAAACAGTGTATGCTGTAAATTTAGGGTGGATTCGGCCTGTAAAAGAGAAAATTGCTAACAAACCACTATCATTGTCGAATACAATGATCAGATGAGTTATGGTAGCATTTTGTATTATATGGTATGTATATCAATTTCAATGGAAGGACATTTTATTTTGTTGTTTGGGTGGATGGGGGGTTGGATGGGTGGGTGGATGGGTGGATGGGTGGGTGAGTGGGTGGGTGGTTGGATGGATAGATGATAGATGGATTGGAGGATAGGTGGATGGATGGATGGATGGGTGGATGGATGGATGGGTGGATGGATGGATGGATGGATGGATGGATGGATGGATGGATGGATGGATGGATGGATGAATGGATGAATGGACGAATGAACGAATGGACGAATGGACGAATGGACGAATGGACGAATGGACGAATGGACGAATGGACGAATGGACGAATGGACGAATGGACGAATGGACGAATGGACGAATGGACGAATGGACGAATGGACGAATGGACGAATGGACGAATGGACGAATGGACGAATGGACGAATGGACGAATGGACGAATGGACGAATGGACGAATGGACGAATGGACGAATGGACGAATGGACGAATGGACGAATGGACGAATGGACGAATGGACGAATGGACGAATGGACGAATGGACGAATGGACGAATGGACGAATGGACAAATGGACGAATGGACGAATGGACAAATGGACGAATGGACGAATGGACGAATGGATGAATGGATTGATTTTCATTGGTGGATGGATGGATTGTTTTTCATTGGTGGATGGATGGATTGTTTTTCATTGGTGGATGGATAGATTGTTTTTCATTGGTAGGTGGATGGATGGATGGATGGACCCAACAGTGAATCCAACTTCTATATTTCATTGGTCATATCATTATATTTGAAGGGATTTACAGTTCAGTCATGGTTGAAGTTGCAGTATTGATTCCACTTCTGGCTATATTGCATCATTTAGAAGAAACGAGCACATACCAAAATTGAGGCTGTGTTCATTATTTCTTGCTTCTCAACATCATAACTCAGCTTTGTGAGTTGCCACCTAGCTGCTTGTAAAGCTCTTCAGCAAACACGAATGACGTCGTAATATTTGAGTTGGCAGGGCACGAACTGCAATTTAGAACCATTGCTAATCCATATGAAGAGTTCTTCTACGTTATTGCACACTGGCATATTGCCCAGAAGAGGAAATATTGACATATTAGAGGGAGCATGTTTGTTGTTATCGAGGTTTAGGTTTCATGGTAACCACATTCAAAGTAGTTATGCACTGAGTGTCCACATTGGATATAGCACATTTTTTTGATTTGCTAAAGGGAATCCAGGACAAATTACAAGATTTACAATGTTTTTCGAATAGTTAGTTTCTTAGTGTGGCCTTACACAATTAATTTATCAATTGGCAGTCCATTGGTAAATCCAGCTAATGAATAACTGGGTGACCTCTGGACAAGAAATTGTTAGTCTAACGTCTGAGAAAACACCTACTTAAATTAGATCATTTAATGAGGTTAAACCCACATAATCCATGGAGCTCATACTGCTTTGTATTCTTTCACTATCTCTATTTCCATCCAAACGTTTACTCACTTGTGATTTATGATTGCTGATAAAACACACAGGTCATTTATATTTACCAAATACGTCCACAACCTAATGAGTTCAAGCGCCCAAAAAAATGTTAACAAAGATCGCTGAGTTTGTTTTTTAAGTCAATCATCTCATGTTTATGAATGCAAAGTGTTTCAAAATTGCATTATGGCATCCTAGCAACCAATTTAAGAGATAGGCTTTCCTTTTATTAATGTCAAACTCATTTAATTTCACAATACGGCTGAAAATTAAATGAGCTTTTGCAAAAAAACACTCCCTTTTTATGCTTTGCTTTATTTAGAACATTTATTGCCAATATTTTTGTCTGCTTGTGAATGTTTGGGAATATTATGAAAATGTATTTTTCTGCACTACTGAGTCTTCAGGCTTTATTGTACAAATAATATTTTAAAATATTTGCATAAACGTATGTGTATATGTGATATATTTCATCAAAATATGAAATGCTTTTACTAATTGACAGTATATCTTAATAGAAATATGACATTTTCTCCAGCATCAGGAAGAAAAATAGTTTTGAGGATACGAAGATGCCCTCTAGTGGAAAATATAACACACTGAAATGTAAAATATGAGCAGCTTTTACACATTTAGTGTTTTACATTATAAAAAAATATGAAATCATAAAGCATTGTAAATAAATATTATTATTTATTAGTATAAAAATCCTCAGTCTTTTTTTCTTGCAGATATATCACATTCAAGAAAGGCAAATAATGTATATAGTATAATTCAACACAAGGATTTAGATTACATTAAAATCATCAGGAAACAAATACATTGATCAACAATTAATTAACAAGAAAAATACTGACCATTCAAATCAGCTAAGACAAGACAAAAACAATAAAAATCGGCAACAAAAATAATATTCTTTTGTAAACAATCGTTTTGTATTCACATTCAATTTCAACAAAATTTGATTCCATCATCATAATATTTGAATTATTTGTGAATTATTGTGAAAATCTAATAATTAGACTAGCAGCTGGAGCCAAACCCCGCCCATTCCATGACGTCACACACTGCCCATCTTGACCAAGATTGGCTTATAACCAAGTTTGTCATTACGAAAGGAACCTGAAACCTTCCCAAAATGATCTTTCAAAGGTGCAGGCTCCTCTTCAAGAGCTGTCGGAATACGCTGCTGTCTTCTCTGGATCAAAACGAATTTCTGGGAAAAAAACGAGAGTAGTCCAGTTCGTTGCAGTCATTCATTCCCCAATTGATTTTTAACCACTGCAGATCTGGGAATGCTCCCTAATGCTTCTTCTCCACGTGGGTTGTATTTAATAGGAAAAGGACGTAAATGGAGGTCGACGCATTCGCAGAGAGAACCGTCCTTTGCCTGTTTGACGTGGATGGAACTCTGACACTCCCGAGAGAGGTGAGCTGCTAATGGATCCGTCAATATCCGACATTCACGAGTACTGTTGTCACCATGTAAACATATCGATACTACAAAAAATACTCCATACTACAAAAAAATGTCAGATTTTTAAAAAATCAACACTGTCTGTGCCATTGAACATGATGAACATCTTTTCATCTGCTCTCTTCAAATGAATTTATCCCAAGATGTCACATTAAAATTAATTGGACGTATACTGCCGTCAATGGCAGCCTTGACTTAACTATGAAAATGCCAAAATAACCACCGTCAAAATCATTTATACTCAATGACAACAAATATAATCAGTGGTAGTGCAAAAATAAAAAAAAATGTTGCAGGTCCTGCAAACACGTGGCTCTCGAGCCCCATTCGGGTCCCAGGCAAAATGAATGTGGCTCTTTGCTTCTTTTCATATATTGTATATAGAAGCAAATAAAAATAATGGTAATCGTGTGTCAATGTCTTTCCTCCACAGGCTATGAAGGAAAGCTATTAATTTCCTTTGCATTAAAACAGTGTTAACCAGTCTTTTTTCATTATCAATTTTAAGAGGCTACTTAAACAATGCAAAACACTTCTTTTACATCTTTGCATTTTCAATTTACAGAAAATAGACCCAGAACTGGACGTTTTCTTGCAAAGGCTACGAAGGAAAGTGAAAACCGGAATTGTCGGAGGCTCCGATTATTCCAAAATAGCAGAACAGCTCGGGGAAGGAGATGATGGTAAGTCTCAATTTATGTGCATATCAGCCTTTCCAATGTAAACGTGCATGAGAATATTTATTGACACTTCATTTGGCTGCTCCTCTCTTGCAGTCATATATAAGTTCGACTACGTATTTGCTGAGAACGGCACCGTGCAGTACAAGGATGGGAAACTTCGTTCAAAATATGTAAGTGAAAGTGGAAAGAATTAATAGGACAATTACTGCTACACTCTGGATTTTTTTTTTTAGATTAGTTCAAGCTAAGTAGGCCAATACATAGAACAAGTGCTTTATATTTGCTGGAACAGGTATTTATACTTTGACTGCAGTACAGAGTTCATGTTATGCTCCACTGAGCAAATTATCTTGTTAAATAGTTGTCAGTTGAATTCTTTCTACACTATTTATATTTTTTATTAGATTATTATTATTTTTACATTAGTCTAGAGGTCCTGAATCTATACACATTGTGTAATAGTTTTTGTCACTTATCTTTACTAAAGCACTTTACCACTTTTACTAGTTGTATATACCTTTCTTTTATATAGTTTATATTTATATATTTTTTTTTAATCCATTATACTTTTGTCTATATCCCTAACACCCACGTTTCAGCGAGAAGGGATCATAAAAGGAAAAATAAAATAATAATGAATAAAAAAGCGGCCAGAATGAATGAATTCCATAAAATGTAATCCTTGAAAATATGTATTTTCCTTTGTTAATTGGATTTACTATTTATTTTTTAAATGTAGTTAGTTGTACAACTCTTTTGTGACCTCACACAGTTAATTCTTTGCCTGCCATTGACAGCAATGGACGTCCAATACAGTTTACCTGGTAGGTTTTAATGGGTTGGAGTTCTATTGTTATCAATAGGTAACAAATTCCCCCTTTTGCTAAATATACAACACAAATACTCTTATTTTTTTTAGATGTCTGTGAAAGAGTTAATTTCCTGGACTGACTACAGAATAACAAACATGAATATTGATTTGATGCATGTTTCCTCATGGCAGACAATCCAAAACCATCTTGGGGAAGAACTGCTGCAGGATCTGATCAACTTTTGCTTGAACTACATAGGACTCATCAAACTTCCCAAAAAGAGGTTTCACACACACTTTTTTGTCTTTGCTTTTGTCTTAACAAGAATTGGAAAAAGTTCAAAAGTAAAAAAAATGTTTCACACTTTGCATTTTATAGAATCGATCTTTCTCAATGAATCCCTCGGTTTTGATTTACAGGGGAACGTTTATCGAGTTCAGGACTGGCATGATCAACATTTGCCCCATTGGTCGCAGCTGCAATTTGGAGGAGAGAATTGAATTTTCGGAAATTGATAAGGTAAATATATATAAATATATATATCTTGACATTTTTTACATCATGTAGCAAAAGTCACACACGCTGCAGTTTTTGTCAACATTCTGCTAGAGACCATTCAATTCATGAGATTAACAAATCATACCTTTTATTGAAAATGATAAAACCTGATAGTGATTCTTTTGAGACTGCCCTTGAGCAAATGTCATATCGTAAAACATTACCAAGTGTGAAATGTTAACTGTGGAGAAGGATAGAAGGTTAATATTTACTTGCTACCCAAACAGGTCTGTGAATAATGAAATTTGCTTCATTAAGTGGAGAGTTTAAACATTGTTCCGCTTTTAGGACAGTTGACCTGGCTGTGCACTGATGAATCACTTATGCAGACTCGGTTTAACCCTTGAGCTTCTGGCTAATATACTAAAATTAGATTAGAAAATCATGGTAGACTGTCCTACATTCATTCGTTAATCCACTGTATGTTGTCGCCACTCCACAGCGAGAAAGAATCAGGGAGAAATTTGTTTCTGCCCTGGAAGAGGAATTTGCTGGAAAAGGACTGCGATTCACACGAGGTGAGAACGCCACACCATCTTCATTTTCATCAACACAATTTGTGTTAATATAGCTTGTGTGTACATGTGTGTGTGTATATGTACATGTGTGTGTATATACCTGTGTACATGTGTGTGTGTGTATATATATATACATGTGTACACGTGTGTGTGTATGTGTACATGTGTGTGTATATGTGTACATGTATATAAATGTGTACATGTGTGTGTGTATATATGTGTACATGTGTGTGTGTATATAGGTGTACATGTATATAAATGTGTACATGTGTGTGTGTGTGTGTATATATACATGTGTACATGTGTACATATATCTGTATATATGTGTGTACATGTGTACATATATCTGTATATATGTGTGTACATGTGTACATATATCTGTATATATGTGTACATGTGTACATATATCTGTATATATGTGTGTACATGTGTACATATATCTGTATATATGTGTGTACATGTGTACATATATCTGTATATATGTGTGTACATGTGTACATATATCTGTATATATGTGTGTACATGTGTACATATATCTGTATATATGTGTGTACATGTGTACGTATATCTGTATATGTGTGTACATGTGTACATATATCTGTATATATGTGTGTACATGTGTACATATATCTGTATATATGTGTGTACATGTGTACATATATCTGTATATATGTGTGTACATGTGTACATATATCTGTATATATGTGTGTACATGTGTACATATATCTGTATATATGTGTGTACATGTGTACATATATATGTATATATGTGTGTACATGTGTACATATATATGTATATATGTGTGTACATGTGTACATATATATGTATATATGTGTGTACATGTGTACATATATCTGTATATATGTGTACATGTGTACATATATCTGTATATATGTGTGTACATGTGTACATATATCTGTATATATGTGTGTACATGTGTACATGTGTACATATATCTGTGTGTGTACGTGTATATATATTTCTGTGTATGTGTGTGTGTGTGTATGTGTTTATATATTTATATTTATACATATATATATATTTAAATTTTTGTTCAATTCGTAACATAACATAAACAAATTTAAATGAACTTGGATTACAATGCAGACACCCAAAAATAAATGTAATCTAACCTTACACTAAACTTAATTCTATTTTATTCTCCCAATCTTACCGCCACCAGTGGGAATTGAGTCTGCACCAAAGTCAGCCGAGTGAACCACTAAACAGGTGGCCAAATTGTGATAATGACATATAAACATGTAAAATGTCCATAGAAATGTGTATATCGTTTTTTGGTGACATTTAGTGTCCCTGGCAGTTAATGTGCATTTCTCTCTTTGTTTTTGTTTTTTAAATGTCAATGGATTCATTTTGTGGTTCCAATAGACTGTGGTTGTTAAGGCAACACATTCACACGGTTGGCACTGTATTTTCTGGTCTGCCAATGGGTTCACTGAGCTATGAAAACAAAACAGGTTTGTTCACTGATCTAAAAAGTTAAAAGCTTCCATTAGCAGTTACTTTAGCTGGGAGCAATGTTTGCTCTGCAGGTTGTTTAAGAAAAGTCAAAAGTCCATTTAATAGCATATGGCAGGGTGTTAATAGCGTTTTGTTATGTTTGTCCTTATGAGGAAAAAGGAGGAGGGGCTTGGGTCCTCTTAATGGTCCTCTTTGTGTTCCCTGGCATCACAATACCACCATGTAGAGGGATTTTGTCAATGTACGGGTTTGTGAGAAGGCAATATTGACCATGCTTTCTGCTCTTAGGTGGTCTCATCAGCTTTGACGCATTTCCTGAAGGCTGGGATAAAAGATTATGCCTAGATCTGCTGCAGAGCGATGGCCTGGAAGCCATCTACTTTTTTGGCAATGAGACATCAGTTGTAAGTTGATCTACTACATTTTTAACATTTTTTATCCCTCAGTGTCTAGACTGACAGTTGCAAAAAGCACCTGTTTAAAAAAAAAAAACATTTAATTTGGATATATACGTAAGTATAGTGTACAAACTCATTTTATCTGTCGTAATATGCTAGACATGAATAACGAGACACCACATGGAAATTTTTGTACCTACTGATGGGCAAAAAAGCTACCGTATTTACCCGCATATAAGCCGATTTTGTCAGACAAAAAAATCAGGACTGAATTGAGGGTAGGGCTTATATTCGCATAAAAAGACGACATGCACCAAACTGCAAGGTGACAAAGACAAAACGCCATAACCCAAGACAATGTGGCTGATAATTTAATTTTTCTCAAGATTTTCTCTTCAAAGTAACACATTTGTACTCCTTATTAAAACAATAAATATGGTGGGGAAAATTGTGAATCAAAGGGCGGCTTATACACGAGAAATTGTACAATTTAACCATTTTAAGGGTGCGGTTTATATGCATGTAAATATGGCAGGTGTATATTTTACTCGTGAGAAAAGAGAACCCAAATGATTGACAATCCACGAACAAAACAAGATGTTAAACATGCCATTAATTGTTGTCCTCAAATAAAAAACAGTACAACCAATTAGCTTCATTCATGCTAGCGTGCCAATAGAGAGATACACCCAAATGCAATTTAAAAAATAAATGTTATTTCCTGAAGTCATGTCAGGTCTGCCATAGCTAGTTCGACCAGTTTTTTTATTTTATATTTGAGTAAATTAACCAATAAATGGAATATTTCCATGAACTGCAACCCCAGAATGTATCATAAGTCATTGCAGGATTACTCTTATCTCAAATTACTTGTATGTCTGGGCACTCGTATGTCGAGGTACTACTCTTGGCATATTCTCAACTGGAGAAAAACATAATCAGGTTGAACTAATAGTCGTTCTTTTCTTCAGGGAGGAAACGATTACGAGATTTTTGAGGACTTCCGTACCATCGGTTTCACCGTGGACTCCCCGCAAGATACTTTCCGGAAGTGTTGGCAACTGTTCTTTAACAAGCTAAACGCCTGAGTCCCGATGTCCAATTTTAAATCAGGATGTGCGTAAGTTATCGAAGATGTTCAACTACTGATTATATTTGTATTAGCGCTCTAATATGGCTGTCTTTGGGGTAATAGTAACAGATATGAATTATTCTGTAGAATGGAACAGGAATACTTGGTGGATAACTCTTAATGTAGCACGGAATATTTTATGTTGAAGCGAATCTTTTTTCTTTTAGTTTAAAATTCAAAAGAATAGCATGGTTTTTGAGTGGTTAGCATATTTGTCATGCAGTTTTAAGGGTGAGGTCACTGAGGTGTTTGTATTGGTTTTAATCCACTAGAATGCTAAAAACATTCTAGGTTTGTTAGTGTTTCTGAGCTCCATTGATTTGATTTCTGCTTTTATCCAGTTTATATAAAGTTTGATATGCAAAATCTGAATTCAGTGAATTCAGCTTTTATAATATGGTCCAACCTATATTAATTAAATTCTTTTTAAAAGGTTTTATGAGGCACAATTCAGTGAGATATGAGTTACTTTTATTGTTAACGACTGATGGAATAATGTTTACCATATTTACTCGCATGTATACCGACCGTGCATATAAAACGCACCCTTAAAATTGCCTTAAAATCGTTGAATTTTACAATTTCTCATGTATGGGAGTTTTTTTTTCACATTTTATGCAAGATACGGTTTATTTTTTTCTTAAATTTCATTCATAATGGCAAAATTTATTTTGTTTGGTGTATTATCTGTTTATATTTCCTGTATTTTGGGTAAACAATAAATACTACTGCTTACTTTTAGAAAGCTTTAGTCCAGTGAATAAGTCATTGGCCTCCCGCCTCTGTGGACCTGGGTTCAAATCCTGCTTTGCTCTGCTTACCTAACTTTTCCCACTTGAAGGTACCATAAAGTACTAAGTATGATCTGGGAGTGGAAAGAAACAAAACAACAAATACTACTGCTTAATCTTGGTGAGTGGTGGCCCAGTGGATAAGTCATCAGTTTCCCACTTCTTTGGTCTTGGGTTCAAATCCAAGTGTTTGCAAAGATTTTCCCCATATTATTCAGGTAAATGAATGAGATCAATCTACAAGTACTACTGCTTTCTCTCAGAGGGTGGTGGCCCAGTGGTTAAGTCATCAGTCTCCCACCTCTGTGGTCCTGGGTTCAAATCCTAGTTCTTGCAAAGATTTTTCAACTAAGTCATCAGGTAAATGAATGAGATAAATTTACAAGTACTACTGCTTTCTCCCACAGGGTGGTGGCCCAGTGGTTAAGTCATCAGTCTCCCACACCTGTGGTTGTTGGTTCAAATCCCAGTGCCAGCAAAGATTTTCCCAATATTATTCAGTTAAAAGAATAAGTTATAATGCCTAAGTGTATAAGTATTGAGTTGTGGATGAAGCATTTTGTCCAAAAAATGACTAAGTGTTTCACCCCATTTCCTTGTATAAAACGTTTCAACACCTATGTATAAGTGGGGCACGAGTTGGTGTAGTGGGTTGCACACTCGCCTTTGCACGGAGAGAACGTGAGTTCGCTTCCCGGTGTCGGCGGTTCACTGACCAAGCAAGCGGTCGAGGGTCGGCCGAAGGCCGACCCGAGAACGCCTTTCGCACAGACAGGTCCATCAAGTGTCTTCCGAACTGCCGAAGGCAGTTCGGAATATAACCTTTTGCTGAAAAGTATGACTAAGTGTTAAATATAAATTAAAAAAGTTTTTCTTTTTTTTTTCTTCTTCTTCTTCTTATTCCATTGACCAATTCTTCTTTCTAAGTATTTTCAGCCAAACGACGGCAGCGGGAATCGAACCCAGGTCTCCCACATGGGAGTCCAGTGATCTAACCTCTGAGCCAACCAAGTGATTACACTTTTCTTTGTAATCATTTGAGTGTCTTTCCAAGAAGTCCACAGAAACAACTAAGTGAAAAAGTGTCCCAACCGGGATTTGAACCCAGGTCTCCCACACGGGAGTCCGGTTAACAAACCTCTGCGCCACGAAGTGACTACAGTTTCCTAAGTAATCATTTGAATCTCTTGATTGCAAGAACACAGAAACAACGAAGTGAAAATGTGTCCCAACCCTTAAGTTATAAATACAGCTTGTATGCGAGAAAAAAACATCATAATTAAAAAAAGAAAAACAGACTCAAACACAGAATCATGGAATGGTTTTGTGTATTTCTTAGGCTACCACCAAAGGAAACCAAACTTTTGAGATGAAGAGCATCTAAATCCCACATTGGCTTTTCAGGCAATGACATAGGCAGAAGAAACTTCCAAAAGGTTGAAGAACAGTTAGAACACAATAGAACTGATCACAACCTAAAATTCTACAATACAACAGTTCAGTGACAATGACTAACTATAATATAAAGTCATGTAGTCCACTAACATACAAACTAGGCATACACAAAACACACACATAATGACTATTTCATCAGCTCGTTGCTCCATACACTATTTTTTTCTTCTTTTTATTAAACACGACAGTAAAACGAGTGCAACCAAATCGTGTCTATTTTGTGTCAAATCCCACACTTTGATACCCTCATTTCCCTTGATGAAAAATCAACAAATAAACAAACACAAGACAATAATATTAAAGTGAATAGTTGCAGTGTTTTAACATTAAACAGCAAAACATTTGAAATCTAAGTCCCATATTGTGCAACTGCTCCTGACCATTCATTAACTCCCACAACTGACTTTTTCCCTGTTTTAACGCTCCAAAAGTTTGATTCTTTAGCAAAACAAGGATCATTGTTTCTTCAAGACCCTTGCACAGTGAATCTTAAGCACCAGGAACAATATCTCGGCCCATATTAAATATCAAGCAAGTATTTTCAGTCTGTCAAAGAAAGACAAAGAACCCTAACTGAATGGTAGCGCTTTCCCTACTGTTAGCAAATGTGATAATGAAACTCCTTCCATCTTCCCCAACAACACGTTGGATATCATCCGAGTTACGAGGAGGAGGAGAATCCTCTAATGGCAGAGGTGGGCAATTATTCCACAAAGAGGGGGCACAAAGGCTCCCGTCCTGGTCTTCCAATCAAGGCCACACAGGCAATTTACCCAATGAGGATTGCAATCAACTAATTACACTCATTAAGACACTGAATTGATGTCGTATTGTTCGGTGGGACTAAAAACCTCAATCCATTACAGACGGCGCTTTTTTTGTGGGTTAATTGCCCAGCCCGGCGGCGCTAATGTGTGGCTAAAAGTGTAACGTAAAAAGGAAGCATGCACGTGTAGTACATTTTCAGTCCCTCCATCTCCCAACTGTCGATTACATCCACCGTCGCCGTTCTAAGAACTGATGATCTGGCCAGACCAGGTTTCGTGTTTCGTACCGGGGTTCAGATGAATTATTTTCACCTCCACCGCCTGCACCTTCAGGTTCTTGGGGGGCACTCTGCACACTTTGTACGTGACTTCATCGCCTTCAACGGGTACGTATTCGCCGTCGATGCTGGAATTGTAAACACGAATGACAAGTTAAAACTACAATGTTAAGCGGAATCTTTGGCAGATTAGAACTCACTCTGAGATGTGAACAAAGATGTCTTCGCCGCCATGACTAGGTCGGAGAAATCCGTGCCCCTGTGATCTTGAGAAGTTCTTACAAACGCCCTTGTACACGGGACCTGAGTGGGCTCGGACCGTACTGTGGTCACACAAAAACAGAGAAAGGGGAGAAATGCAATATTAAGAATGTTTCATGCAACTTTTTCAAATAAAAACCATTTTGAGGCCAGACTTTGTAATTGTCTTAAAGTATTTTTTTTCATATACAAACGACCCTGTTAGGGCTGTAGTTGATGCTAAAGACTTATGTTGTTCCAGTCAGGGTTTGAGGGTTCGATTCCAGGTTGGTGCTCACTGTGTGGAGTTTGCACGTTCTCTCTGGGCTTGTGTGGGTTTTCTCCGGGTGCTCCAGTTTCCTCCCACATCCCAAAATTAGGCTGGTTGAACACTAAACTTACCATTTAGATTTATGATTTACATTTAGGGTGTAAATTTAACATTTACAATTTGCATGTTCTGCCCAGGCCTGTGTGGGTTTTCTCCGGGTGCTCCAGTTTCCTCCCACATCCCAAAAATAGGCTGGTTGAACACTGTAAACTTTAAAGAGTGACTTACGCCGAGTACGTGCGGGTGCGTTTGGTCGGCAGCGGGCTGGGGAGCTCCCTGGGTAGCGTCGGCTCTCCCCTTTCCTCCCAAACTCGACTGCTCTCCCTCAGAAAGGGGAAGGACACAGTAAGCGGCGCGTCGGGGGATCGGAGCGGGGTCGCTGAGGGGGACGTGAGACCGGGGTCTGTCATGCCGACTTTGGGTGGGAAAGCTGCGGGGTGCCGCTAAACACAGCTGTCTTTGAGATGCCTTCCTCCGTGTGTGGGGTGGAGCCTCGGGAAGTTATCCAGGTCAGCACTGTCTCTTCAAGTCTATCAGGAAGACATGCTGAGAGTAGAAACAGCAGGGGGAGACAGAAACAGGATGAGATAGTTGTCACACTTTCTTAGAACTTTACATTTGACGACGGTGGGGAGCTCAGCAGAACTCGTTTTAATCAAATTCAGTCATAGCTCTACTAGTGAATGCCCCTAGGTACGAAATTTCCAGGTTACGATTTTTTTTATTTTGCAAATGAATGTCTTGAGATACAAAAAAGATCCACGTTAAGAAATCCGGGATTATCCCCCCAAATTAAATGCATTTCCTTATCCGTTTTTATTTTGAAAATATTGTCACAGATGTTTCTATCAAAAAAATGAATGTAAAACATCTGAATAGAATAAACAATAAACGAACATTGCCCCCAATTTATCACTATTTAAGAAGGGATGATTCACCATTGTTTTTGTGCCACGCCCACTCCTGTGGATGATGCTCGTGAGTGACGTCAGAACAGCAGCAGGAGGCCACCACCGAGTGACGTCACCTACCCCTCCTCCCCCCTCCAAAAAAGGCATTTTTACACCGATAACATCACTTAATGATAATTGGCACGGGAAAATGCTGCTGTAAGAATTCTAGAAAGAGTCGGAAATCGGTTTTATTCACATCACGTACACGTCAAATATTTGTCAACTCATCTTTTACAGACAGTAGAGCATAAATATATATGACACTATAGGCGCGCAGGCGGTGAATACTTGTAATTAGAAATGCATTATTCCAGAAATGGGACAATGTGTGTAATGTTCACTTCCTGTTCCCATCCAAAAACAAAGCCTCTCGTGACGCTCGCCACCATGCACCATGAATACAAATGTTACTTACAGCAACGATCTCATCAACTAGCAGGACGCTCAGTTCGCTCTCCCAGTGTATGCTTTAAGTCGACGCGTGTTATTATATAAGGAACGAATTAAATAAATAAGTGGGAAACCTGATGTGACGGCGTCGGACGTGCGCAACTGGCGGAGATTTCCGATCGGGTGATGCGAGGTTGCGCATGCGCAATTAGACTTGCAGGTTGCGAAGAGAAAGTGATGCGTTTAAGGTCTGCTCCCTGTGTCGGAAACTACTATTTTCAATCAACATATTGTTTTGTAGCATCAACAGCCCAAAAATCATGACTTTTCTACGTCAACTTCAACAGATAGACATTGAGTTGGGAGGACAAACCACTTTCTGGAAGGAAAAAAAAGAGTCAGAAGGCCCATAAACCAAGTTCTATTTTAAAAAAACAACTGGATGGCAAGGTTCTCTTTGTAATGCAACAAAAGTCCAACAAAAGCCATAATTTTAAGTCATTTTTCTGCACAGCATTTATTTACTTTTTGAAAAATCCAAAAAATGACCTAGTTTAAATAAACAAACAAGCTGGCCACCCAATAATCTCACAGCGGATAAATGAAACACATTTTGGGTATAACAGTTATACATGTCAATGTAGGATTTTAAAGGCTTGTCTCTAATCCCTCGTTGCGTTCTGTCATCCCACAAATGACAAATCACAATAATCAAAATGATGACCCTGATATTAAGTTGAATATTGTTCACAACCCGTTAAAAAATAGTTCTTAACAATACAGATATACATGTTTGTGATTAAAATCCAGCATCTATAAGATTTGCTTCTTTTGGCTGGCAATTTTACGTTCAACACAACCATAAAAAAAAACAATTTGATCAAGTTGATGCATGATTAAGCACGTAAGCTTCCAGATGTGACTAAAGTAGCCAATTGTAAAAAAATGTTGGCACCAGGCATCCTTTTAAATCAAACAAAAAAATAATTATCTGGTCCAATGTTAGTATGTCACAATCATAGTTTAACTGTTGATAATTAAAATGATAATTTATCATGTTACTTTACATAATGGCTCAATGCTTAATGATTGGGCAACTATAATCTAGTCTTAGATGTAATAAATAAAAAAAGGGCAAATGATGGATCCTTTTGTTAATGATAATGGCACATTACCTTATATTAAACCTGATGTTCAAAAAGTAGCTTTCAAATCTCTTCATTACCTAGTCTGTCTCCTTGTGCAGTAGGTCTGCAAGTCCAAAACCAAGTTCTGCTTTCGCACAACATGTCGTTCAGAACTCCCCGATGATAATTCATATTATGCTCCTTTTAATTGTTCCACCAGGACAGAAGGCCAAGTCCAGGCTCAGAAATGGTACCCTGAGACAAGAAACAAAATAGGTACATTTCAGTATTATATTACAGTGGATAGTTATTCAAAAGTGAACACTTTCAACCTGCAACCTGAAAATTTGAAATCATTATAATACTCACTATTCTCATCACTAAAGAGTATAGTCTGCAAGAGCAGAAAACATAAACAGAAATATAAATATACATATATGCATATACAGATCTATACACACATACATACACACCTCCACACATACACACGTACACACACACATATACACACATACATACACAGATACACACATACAAAAAAAAGGGTGACTTATAGACCACAAGGTTCAGTAATCTAAATATTGCTACTAGCATCAGAAATATCCCATCTTACTATCAGAGTATACGGCGCAAACTTCTTTTCGTTGGTATCCTGTGCGGGGGCCGCTGCTGCCGCCGCCGCTGACTGTCCAGGTTGGGCAGGCGGCGTCTCGTCAATCTTTGGCCCCGTTGGCGACGTATCCAAAAATAACTCATCGGACACTCGAAAACGGATTTCCTCTCCCTGGTCCATGTAGAGGTCGTGCGCCCCCTCATCTGTCTCGTACTCCCAGAGCCAAACTTGCTCTGCTTCATCGCTTCAGCGGTAGTTAAGGAAGACACAATCGTAAACTATATAACTATGTAACATACTCTGATGTTATACTTGACAGGATACAATTTGGTGGGTTGCTGGAGAGACTCCGGTGGGATGAGAATGTCATCAAAGAAGCCCATGGTCACTGAAAAAAGAAGATATCAATTCTGGATGCACTAATTAGGCTTATTGTATTTTGCTTCAAATACATTCATAGCAAACAAACTTACCGTGAACGCCTTCTTGACTACAGTACTTGATTTTTCCAACCAGTATCTCGTCCAGGAATGGGTGGAAAACGACATATCTGAAATGCACTGCCCGGAGGAAAAAAAAAACAGTCAGGTCCTAAGAAGCAATTTCAAATGTTTTGTTCCTATTTCAATAGAACTACAAATCGCAATCATGTACTGCATTTTTTGATAATTATGTGTAAATGGAGACAAAATTGAATTATTTTGGGGCCAAGTTAGTTATGAGGAAATAGAGGACAATATAAAACTTCATCATACCTTTTGTGTGTGATGCACCATCACCTGGGAAAATATACGAGTCTTCCAGTTTCGTGATATCATACAGACATATGCAAAGCCCGACATTGTAGACCACCTGGGAGAACAAAAAGGCAGCAACTGTGATGCACAAAAAAATAATTGGCTGGCCTTCAGGGTGTCCCCCTTCCTCTGACCCGAAGTCGGCTGAGCTAGGCTCCAGCACCCCCCGCGACTGTAGCGAGGATAAAGCAGTTCAGTAAATGAGATGTATCAACTCAAAAATGGACTTGTACAAAGGACTTCAATCATGATTTATGATTTCAAAATATATTAATAGTAGCTCAAATTTACGTTGTGTAATTGCAGGTCTTTAAATGCCACATTTTGAATAGCGGTTTACTGTAGTGATGCCACTGTCCCTGAAAGGGTTAAACAATGGCCGTATAGTAGACATGTGTAGTTCATCAAAGATTTCGGCATCAATCAAGATTTACAAGTGCAGATATTCAAATACTGAGATATTGTTTTACCTTATTGGCCAGTTTTTTGTTGAGTTCCTCGGAAACAGCTTCGTTGAGCTGTCTTTGAAAGCTCCACGGAGGGATCCTGACCGTGTCCACCATCTCCACCAACACAAACATGGTGCAAGCCCAACCACACGTGCTGCAATCTAAGGGAAATGAGGTTGCCTGCGACCTACATGTTAAATGAGATGCGTTATCTTTAAAATAAAACAACCCAAATCTGAATTTAATACTGTCGTTAGCGACAGCCCGAAGTGAAACACGGCGAGGCCATGTGTTTTTTACGACAGGTCGGAGTGGCTTACGACACGTGATAAATTTAAAGGGACAGTAATGTTTTTCTTGTTTACTATAGTTGACAGTACGTACTTATTTAATGATGCAGCTGACATGTGTGGAATTATTAAAGATGTGTTCCTTCGAATGATATGGGTAACCGAAAAAATAATAATTTAATTCAGTGAGAAAGTGATTTATTATTATTTATTGATTAGAATTCATGTGTTCGTTTGTTATTTGTCTTAAGGGATGATGCAACCACACCCCTGTTTTAACAAAAGCAATGCAACAAATTGATTTTGATCATTTTAATTCAGCGTCTTGAAACATTGAAAACATTTCACACTATAAAACGACACAAAATTCATGGACAACAAAAGCTGTTTTGTTTTAATATAAAGTTAGGCAGTAACGCTCATGATTCATATTTGTCTTCATTTGCTTCTTTTTGCCAAAATGAATGTTAACATCACTCATAGACAAGTACAACTTCATCTATATCTTGATTTGATTAATCAATTTTAAATAATTTCCCACAGCTACCTTTTAGTCATTGACAAAATCAAATTTATATTATTATTATAAATTATATTATTAGAAATCTATGCAACTCTAATAATGCAACTGCAATAATAATCATTTTTTCATTTTGACTGGTAGCAGACTGTAACTTATGCATATTAACATTTATTAAAAGAAAAGCTATTAATTCTGCTTTACAAAGAACAAGACAAACAGAAATAAAGTCTACAACACATCATGGGATAACTCAAATCATTACTTTCTTGGTGAATAGTATATGAAAATGTAATAGTTTTATGATTTATCAGATCGAAAATAAGCAACTGCAACATCGACATCGTACTGTTGGCAATTAGATGCCTGCTAAGGATAAACAGTCAAAAACAAATCAACCAGAAACAAAGTGCAAGTGTATACATTGTGTACTAACATTTGGACACCCTAAGAATGGATTGTGTGTTACGCAATGTTCAGAAAATGCAAGGTGATTAGCGTAGTGTCATTGGTTATTTAGCTGACAAAATATGTCCTCATTGCAGATTTGATAAATGCTGAAATACACAAAAAGGCAAGTTAATGCCAACAATAGCAGCATGTATATTTTAGAGTACAAAATTAACTACAACTGGAAGGAGTGTGGACTAATGAATGTGGACTTTGATTGTATTGTAATTTGTAGGATATTAAACTTAACCTTAAGTCAGAGTCCTACTGCAACTTGTTAAGTCTAATTCCATAGTGGTAATAATTTTTTATGTTAAAAAAAAATCACAAAAATACACTGCTGCAGGGTCACGTGCACTAAAGCCATAAGCAAACTGTGTGAATTTCTTTTAAAGCATAATGATTTAGCTTAGCTACTCACACATAGTTTCCTATACTTATTTAGTTCGACTCTGCATCGTGCAATTTACTGTGTGCGCTTTTCACCTATTCAGCGACCTTGTGCATGTGCATGTGCTTTTTACCATAAAGGATTCAAAGTTTGCCTCTACTGAGCATTATCAGTAGAGTTCACAAGGTCTTTTCTTCCACTATGCTTACATTTCATGCCTTTCACCCATTCCCAATTGGCCCTTTTGGCCAAAATGAACCAATTACTGAAGCTCCTTCATCCTGTTGAGGGCAGAGCCGGCTTTGAACCACTCAATCTGAGTCTCGTTGAAGGTGTGGTTCAGGGAGATGGACTCCTGACTGCCGTCGCTATGTTTGATCACCGCTGTCAGTGGCTAGAGGAAGGACAGATGATTATTCGATCATAATGAGTGTCGATAATAATAATAATCAGATATAGAACTGCGTATGACAAAATTGGTAGTGCTTCTCCATAAGAGTTTACGGTATTTTGAATATAAGGATGTCCCCGATCTCAACACTGAATCATGCCTGATCACTTTATTTTTAGATGGTTGCAATTGGACCAAAAAAAATCTGGTTTGTGGAATTGTTCATTTTAATTTTGAACATATTGACGGCACTAGACAGCCAATACATTTTGATTGGAAGGGGTGCCAGTTACCCTGTTACCCAATCTTCACAGCTGATTAGTGACTGAGGGGTGGTACTTACATTGCCGGGGGCAAAGGATTTCAGCCCTGTGATTGAAATGTGGTCATCAGGGCGAATTTTGTCGTAGTCACTAGCATTGGCAAAGGTTAATGGGAGCAGGCCCTGCTTCTTCAGGTTAGTTTCTGTAAAAATGCAAACAGAAATATACATCATTAGACAAGAGAATCAGAAACATACCTTAAAATTAATAATGTTCTTTATGTAGAAAATGTATGGCTACTCTTTGCTTAAAAAACTCTCCTCTTTCCCCTCGTAAACTTACCGTGGATTCTAGCGAAGCTTTTCACAATGATAGCACGTCCCCCCAAGTGTCGAGGCTCGAGGGCAGCATGCTCTCTGCTGGAGCCTTCACCGTAGTTTTCATCCCCAACCACCACCCAGTTGATTCCACTTGCCTAAGTTTGGGATTAAAATACTTCTTTACACATGCCAAGTTTGAAAAACCTTTAAAAAAAATGATAAAAGTATACCAATATTGTATGAAATGTGTGCAAAAACTGAGAAAAAACCACCTCAGTTCAAACATGCAATTGGCATGCCCTGCAGCATTTTTTTGTTATATTTAAATGCTAATACCACTTGTTGATGTTTTGTAACTTTGACAGTTTATTGTATCTTGGATGATTTACATATCAGAGCATATTGTAACCTGAAAATGTGCAGGTTCAAACATTCATAAGTACAGGTGCCACTGTATATTGGGAAAAACTATGGTTTTACTGCATTTCAATCAACACTATTATATGTTAGAACTTTAGGTTTACCTTATAGTGGCGAGCCACATCCGGCACGCCATCATACTCTCCGGTAAGAAGGTTCTTCAATTTGTTGACTCCATCGTTTTCTATGTTAACGGCACCGATCAGCATGTTGTTAGAGATGTTGTCAAGGTGACCACGGAATTTCAGCCAGGGCCCAGCGGCACTGATGTGATCAGTGGTGCACTTTCCCTTCACCTGGAAGATTAAAGTGAAAAAAGTGTATAAGAAGCTAGGATTTATCATTTTTGCAATATCTTATAAGTATCCTTTGCATTCCTGAAAGTACTCCTTTCCTCTCTACTTGTAGGCCATTTTATTTGTCTACTCTACATGGGCCAAAATATAAATTGTTTTAAAGAAATAAACATATTATATATTTCCTCCTACCTTTATGAGGACCTTCATTTCATCCAGATCGTTTCCATGCCACTTGTCAAAGGGCTCTAGGAGCTGAAGACGGTTGCTGGAGGGGTTTACGTCCACCTAAAAGACATCAAATATGAGACCTTCAAAGGAGTCTTGACTGGGTTTAAGTCTGGGTTTCACGTAAACATCTATAGTGGTACCTCGACATACAAGTGCCCCGATATACAAGTAAGTTCATTAGTATTGCATAGTGACTGCATGGTGAGGCTTCTGTATTGATGGTATTAAAAAAGGTATAAAAATTGACAGAGCTAACCTGAACTGAGCTTCCCTCAGCAGGCGGGTGCTGGTAGGTGTCTTGACCGGGGTCAAAGTCTCTTGAAGGGAGCTCATCACCAGTGGGGGCTTCCAGTTTAAATTTCTCTCCATTAGGAGCAGTCAAGTAATCCGTCTCCGGATTAAAGTTGAGGGTACCAGCAAGAGCCAAGGCAGTGACAATCTATGATCGGTTCCATAAGAAATATGTAAATAACACTAAATCACACTGGTTGGCTAGGATAAGCTCTAGCAACCCTTGTGAGGGTATGGAAGATGGATGGATAAATCACAGTAACTGTTTTCCCCCATTACAAACAAGGAAATTATATCACTACAGATTATTGGTTATAACATTTAGGCAACAAGAATGCTTACCTCAGGAGAGGTGACAAAAGCATGAGTGGCAGGGTTAGCGTCATTTCGAGCGGTAAAATTCCTGTTAAAAGATGTGACAATTGTGTTCTTCTCTCCTTTTTTCACATCCTTCCTGTTGATAGTAAATGCACAAAGCATGTTACAATGAAGCACTTTGTATTTATCATTCACAACTTCTTTAACTGTATATTTGGGGTCATGCTTTAGAAAGCAAAGTACAGTGGTACCTCAACATACGAGTGACCCTACATACGAGCAATTTGAGATGCGAGTAAAATTTCAGGCAAATCTATATCTTGATACGAGACAAGTTTTGATATATGAGCAGACAGTGGACGCGAGAGGCTGCTCATAAGAACATCATGGGACTGCCTTTATGGTCGCAACTCTCTTGTGTAATGTCTCTATGAGCACTGGGCGGAGCTTGCATTTTTTTCAGTGTTTCTTCCCCCCGTTAGTCAGTACGAATGGCGCATATATTACTTCTTGTTGGCAAGTGGTCATACGTTATCCTATTGTGAAGACATTTGTGTGCATCATTTTCAGAATATTTTGAAGGGAATACAAAAGCAAACAACCCTAGATAGGTTGCATTTGAAAGTCATGGTGGAGGCGGGGTAAATAGAACCAACCCAAGTTATCAAAATTTAAAACTAAATTAGAATGAAGTTTAGTGTAAAGTTAGATGAAATGTATTTTTGAGTGTGTCTGCATCGTAATCCAAGTTCATTTAAATTTGTTTATCTTATGTTACAAGCACATTGCCGTGCTAAATGACTTTCTAGTTCATACCTGTCCCACTGTCCAATGCAAGGTCCACATGCATTGGCTAGTACAACCCCTCCAACGTCACTCAGGATCTTGGCCTAGATGAGACATTGCAATATTAACCTAAAGGCATTCTTTTCCCATTTCGTCAATGCACGCACATACACTCACAAACTCACTCGGTGTCAATACACTTAAGTACACCCATTTATAAATGAAATATATACTGCACTGTATGTTTTACGCGGTTCTGAGTTGACTCACATATCCGTCCCTCTCAATGGTGGCACGAATTTGTTCTGAACCAGGGGTGACAGTGAACTGGGCCTTGCACTTCATGCCTTTATCCAAGGCCTGCTTAGCGAGAGAAGCAGCTCTGCCCATGTCCTCATAGCTGGAGTTTGTGCAGCTACCAATCAGACCTAGAAAATGATCATGTTTCATCTTAGAAGACCATAAGGCTCAATACATATACTTTGATCCCGATTTAGGCAGAGGTATTCATAATTAGATTAGATAACGTTATTAATCCTGTATTTGGGAAATGTCATTGTCACAGTAGAAAGAGGATGAGAATACGGAAAAATACATTTTAGACATAAATAAATAGAATACAAATAAATAAATGCTACTTTTGCTACAGTTTTTGTCTGACTTACATAATTCACGCAAAAAAAAATCCTACCCCCTTGGCTAAAATAAATATTATTATTATTTTTTTTAAACTGAACATTCGTTTTTCTCCAAAATGTACAATTCCACCAAAATGTAATCCCAGGAAAAATCCCCATAAAAATCCACATAGGGCCAATTCATTTCCAAAGGAATATTCAACAATCTCAATTGTTTCCATTCACCCCATTTGATTTTTTTTTTTAAATCGGACCTGACAAAACCGATGTGAAATTATCAGGTAACCCCTGAATGACTCAAAACTATTTAATTGACTCCCATTAAAAATGCCAAGAGCAAAGCATCCCCACGCATTCCATCCAGAAAACGCATTTTCTACTTTCGAATACTCTTATCATCATGATTCTAGTGGTGCAGATACTGTTATGCATCGCCAATAATTTGACTAAACAATTTAACTGCAGAGAGAGCTGAAAAAGGAGAACCCTTAACATCCTGAATCAGCAGAAATGTAATCGGTGGTCAATAACACAGTTGGTGGCAAGAAAAAGAAATATCTTATTTCACTAGACAAAGCAACACAATTCAAAAAAAAAAGACTTACCAACTTTAACCTCCAGGGGCCAGCCACTCTTCTGAGCAATGTCACCAATGTCAGACACAGGGTGGGCTAAGTCGGGGGTGAAAGGCCCGTTGATGTGTGGCTTCAACTGTTAGGAGGGTGAAACAATGAATAAAGACAGACAACGTGGGCATGTTTGCAACTCAACAAAGGCCCAGAATTTCTGACTAACAATACAGAATTGACAGCGAGGCGGAACATGTGAGAGAATACAACTGAAAGGCCAATGGAAAAATCATCTAATTTTAACAAACAACGAGAAACCGCCATTAAATTGGAGGATTTAAAAATGATCAAAGCGTTTCTATGAAACAACATTGCTTTCACCGTTTCAAGTATAGTAAACAATTTGAAACAAATATTCACCTCACTAAGATTAATCTCGATGTCCTGGTCATATTCACAATCTTTATCTGGAACCAAGTCATCTTTGAATTCTTCAGCTAGGGAAGCAATCTCTATAGGAGTGGGAAAGGATGAGAGGGAGTCATATATTGTGAATATGTATGTATTAACAGATACTGATTAAATGGATCACCTGCGCGCCCCGTTTTTTCAAGATAAGTCTTCATGCGATGGTTGTAGGGGAAAACAGATGTAGTAGCTCCGATCTCGGCACCCATGTTGCAGATGGTGGCCATTCCTAAATAGGTAAAGAGACCAAAGAAATTAAAAAAAATAATATTTTTAAAAAAGGACAATTCAATTCCATACAGCCTCAATACCTGTACAAGAAATTGAGTCAACTCCAGGTCCATGATACTCTACAATGGCACCTGTGCCCCCTTTTACAGTTAATATTCCAGCCACCTTCAGAATAACATCCTTTGGAGACGTCCAACCAGAAAGCGAGCCTGTCAGCTTTACACCAATCACCTGAAAGAACAAGAAAATACTGTTTAAGAATACACATAAGTACAGATGTATATACTCAAAACTCATGACTTGCCTTGGGGCATTTGAGTTCCCAAGGTATTCCAGCCATGACATCCACAGCATCAGCTCCACCAACTCCAATACAGATGCTACCAAGACCACCACCATTTGGAGTATGGGAGTCTGTACCAATCAGCATCACCCCAGGGTACGCGTAATTCTCCAAAATGATCTGCGCAAACCAGGGGATATTTCCGAATTCGTCATCACATCTGAGCCAGGGAAATCTCTGGTACATATAACCATTGACATCAATAGGAAATGGTTTCTTCTGTGTTTTGTACCTGATGGATGATCCCTGATCCAGGTTTCCAGAAGCCAACTCCGTATTTGGCACCAGCACTTGCAAGGAAATTATATACTTCCTCATTCATTTCCTGTGAATTTGATTGTAGGGGATTAATTGGGGCCAAGTCATGTCCATCTGTGTGGAGTTTTCATGTTTGCATGCCTAAGTGGGTATCCTCCGGGTACTCCGGTTTCCTCCCACATTTCAAATATATGCATGGTAGGCTTATTGGACACTCTAAATTGCCCTTAGGTATAATGGATACAGTATAAAGGATAACTTTATCCATCCCGTATTTGGGAAATTTCAGTGTGGCAGTAGCAAGAGGGTGATTAGACAGAACAGCAAAGCAAAAGCACAAAGTACAAAGCTTTAGCTGTAGTAGTAGTAACAGCAGTAGTAGTAGTAGTAATAGCAGTAGTAGTAGTAGTAATAGCAGTAGTAGTAGTAGTAGTAGTAATAGCAGCAGTAGTAGTAGTAGTAGTAGTAATAGCAGTAGTAGTAGTAGTAGTAATAGCAGTAGTAGTAGTAGTCGTAGTAGTAATAGCAGTAGTAGTAATAGCAGCAGTAGTAGTAGTAGTAATAGCAATATCATATTAGTAGTAGTAATAGCAGTAGTAGTAATAGTAGTAGTAGTAATAGCAGTAGTAGTAGTAGTAGTAGTAGTAGTAGTAGTAGTAATAGCAGTAGTAGTAGTGGTAATAGTACATAGTAGTAGTAATGGCGGTAGTAGTAGTAATGGCGGTAGTAGTAGTAGTGGTAATAGTACATAGTAGTAGCAATAGTAGCAATATTAGTAGTAGTACATAATAGCAATAGTAGCAATAGTCATAGTAGTACATAGTAGTACATAATAGCAATAGTAGTAGTAGTACATAATAGCAATAGTAGCAATAGTCATAGTAGTACATAGTAGTACATAATAGCAATAGTAGTAGTAGTACATAGTAGCCATAGTAGAAGCAGTAGTAGTACATAGTAGCCAAAGTCGAAGCAGTAGTAGCAATAGTATTAGTAGTAGTAGTACATAGTAGCTAAGTAAGCATGTCTTTCTCACATAGATGAACTCATTGCATTGCATAAAAGGTGCTAGACAGCCAATCAATTCAAAATGAGCTGGCTTTCTAGCACTAGTCAATGTCACCCAATTAATTAGTGTGTAGTGCCTGTAGGGTTTGAAAAAAAAAATCATAGTTCATGCTGGTTAATACACATACACAGTGGGGACTAGTTACGTTACAGACAAAAATATTAAAAGCTGCTTAAAATGTGAATTCTCCTTTGTGCAATTGTTATCACCTTAGCCCTTTGCAGGTCCTGAGCCCCTCCGATCTGAGCCTCAATCAGATGATCACAGTGGATTGTGGACGGTACTGCCACTTTAGGCAGACCACTGCTGATGAACTGAAGCATGGCCATTTGAGCAGTAGCATCCTGCATAGCCACACGGTCCGGTCGCAGGCGCAGGTAAGTGCGACCGCGCTCGATTTCTTGGCCTGCCGGATCATCCAGGTGACCGTACACAATCTTCTCAGACAGAGTGAGAGGTCTGTTAAGTCTGGTAGAGGGAATGGGAATGTTAATACTACTGCCTTGTAGTAAAATGTATATTTGGCCACTACGGAACTGACCTTTTACGCACAATGTTAATTTTCTGGTGCAACTGCTCATAGTTAATGCTGGAACCAGGCTCAAAGCGGCTCATTGCCACTTTGGCCTGGGCACTGAGGGCAGCCGAGACATGAACTCGCCTTGCGCCAGTTCCAAGGGCCTGCTGAGATAGGAAAAAACAAAAAAACAAAGTCAGACTACAGGAAACAACAAAGCCTTTATCCCACAGTCATCACACATTGCTGATACTGTATATAATAAATCAAATAAAAAAGTGAGCTAGAGTGGATGGACAAGTTACAATCAAATCAAGAGACGCCCTATAAACATGTTTAAAGTTCTTAATTTTAGCCACCAAATCTGAACACACTGATAAAACTGACATACAGAATTACATTCCATAATAAAATATTTTACCGATTATTGCTGTTTGAAATTAAGGCTATAACAGTAAAATGTGAACAGGAATTTAATTTAAAAAGAAATAAAGCAGTAATCTAATCAATCTTTGCCTTGATTCCTCATAATTATAAATAATGTATAAATGCTTGTTTGTATTTAATTATCCTCATTAATTGCATTTCTGATTTATAATTGAATTTTATATTGAAGACACTTTGTGAAGACAATAAATGGATTAAACAAATGGATTGTTTTATGAATATTTTTACTACATATACCTTACAAAAGGGCAATTAGACACAGTTTAGTTTTACTTTATATGAAAAAATGGCTTAATTGACAATACGTGATGCAAGTCATGCCTCCTTATGTCAATGCGTCACCCTTACCAAAAAGCTGCCTAAGTGTTATTTTTACATGCTCGGTTAACCTTGGTGTCACCTTGCAAGTGTGAAGCCAGATTACAAGTGAATTTATATTTTTTGTATATCAGATTTGATAGCATATTGTAAATTTGTATTTGTTTATATTACACGAGACGCAGATAAACACCGTTTTTTGCGTCACAGGGACGTTGCGACCTGGCGAACAACGATTCATTACACACAGATCTTTTCCGCTCTGATATCAATCAATAGTGGACCACACTCTCAGATATCACATTTCTTTTTTTTTAGATATTTTGAATTAAAAAAAATGCTTCAAATATCTGGTAAAACAATGTGACGTTTTCTTACCCGCAACCGAGTAACGGTGAAACTGTAGGACGCCATTTTGTTTCAGAAGAGGGACCGTCGCGCAAAATGACGTCACGAATAATCGGACCCGTCATGTAAATACTAAACTGTTTTGAAAGAGTTTTAAAGGTTCTTTTGCATTCATGTCTAATGGTATGAAATATCTTTGTAAAACTTGACCTTCTACTAATCAGTTTCATAAAAAAATAACGAATTTCAGCAAATTAAACATTGTAAAACATCAGACAGAACTGTTTTGTGCATGAGTTTTTTTGATTGAATACAATACATCTGACAAAACATGGCATATACATTGAACTAATCCCATTCAATATAAAGAAAAAAGGGAAATGTTCAAAGTAGTATACTGCGAAATGTCAAAAGAGAAAAGTCCTAATGATCACGTCATTATCTATTTCTAAGAACACCATTCCCCACAAGCCTTGGTTTAAAAGGCATGTCTCCTTCGCTGTTCTGATAGGACAACAGAGCCCAATAATTGATGGACCCGCCTCCTTCTCAGCCAATGGGCACTCTGTTGCCATCACCACTTGTATTTTTAGCCAGCTGTCAACGCCATAAAACTACAAATATCCCTCCGCGATATAGTCAAGGGTTCGCTTTTAAAACTGTTGTTTAAGAAAACAGTAATATTTATTTATCACTGATATGTTTGCAAAATATTGTTGCGTGTTATGAAAACATGAAATTGTTTGTTTTACTTCCTTGTTAACAGGCCCTTATTTTTTCCATTTATGAGTTATAATCGGTATTGATGTGGATTTTTAAAAAACATAACAATTTAAGAATATTTTTTCTGTGTTAACAGGAAAAAACATTAAAATGGAGAGAAAATAGTTCCAGGTGTCACGTGGGTGTGGGCGAGTCACTGTGTATAAATACGTCGGGTTGTCCTACCGTAAAGTTTTCCTCTGAACGCACCACCAACTGTCAGCTGGAAACCGGACAAGCGATTTAAAAGAATTAAAATGCCAAGGTGAAACATTTCGACATCTCACGTTCTCTTCATGGATGCAAAGCTTTAAAAATTAGGAACGATTCCCCGCAATCACATTAAAGGTCGACGCCAAACAGGGGAAGGTGAGTCGAATCAGCCCAAATTATTATACTATTTCAGCATTACAGATCGTTTTTATTATTATTATTGTGAATTATGTATTTCACCTGCAAATATAATCACTATAATGTTTGTTGGGCTATGTTAATAAGGAATACATTTGAAATTGTCTTTAATAATCGTGCTTGGATTTTGTGTTTGTGAGGATCTGCACTGCATTATGCTGAGCGGTGCTTCTGTTTTGGTTTTTAACACATGATTAAAAATATGAAACACGACCCTCCTTATGATGCAGTGCAGTTAAATTCCCTAGAAAACTACAAAATACACTCCAAACAATAAACATGTTTGTGCAATTGCTTCAAAATGGGAGGACAGGCTTTTTCAGGGCGATTGACGACGCTGGACGTCCAACCCATTTTGACTGGGGCAACTGGCCAATCAGATTGGACGTCTGATGCCGTCAGTGGCATGCAGTTAAACCTCATCAGTCCATACTCGGTATTGATGTTTTTGGGGAGGAAAATGTATTTTATTGATCTGATGGGATTGTGTTGATTGTAATAATTTCCATTTAAATGGCCGCTTTGTCGTGGTTGAAATCACATTGGATTATATACACTGAATAGTCATATAAACTGAGATTTTACAGCTCAGTGGAAAGCATTTGAACCATGTAAACAATGTGACTGTGCATCCTGATTTGATGCTCGGCCTGCAGCATTCAAGCTGTAAAAAAGAAAAAGCAATAACAACAGCAGTGTTACTGTATTTTTTTCATATTAAAAGGACAAGAATTGCTGATTATTTTTTTTTGCATTTAGTCCATTGAATAATCAATGCATCAATGTTTTTGTCAAATATTAGTCATTGCTGTGACTGCACTTTTTAATGTGCATTTGATTTTTATTTGAGGTAATGGTAAAGTCATTTAAAGTCCCCAAATCCGCCAACAAATCCCCACCTTTATCCTCTCAATGTCACCTTATTTGCACGTGGAAGTCTAAATGTAGTATGCTGTCGTCAAAGTATTCCAATGTAGCAAATGTGCGGCTTTATCCTTTACCAAAGCACAATCTTCTTTTAATCAGATTCGTCTTTGAAAGATGAAGGATTCCCATCTGGCTCGGGGAAGTTGGTGGGTGGGGGATTGTTTTTGTGGATGGGAGCGGAGGGGAGAGGATTGTGTGCAATGCATGCTGGGAATTGGCGTTCTGCAAATCGGCCATCTGCCATTTTACACATTGGTCTTGGATGCCAATCTTGTGATGTTGGTTTTTCATTTTTAATCTGATGTTGATTTAGTGCCGGGGCTGAATGAACTCGAGCTTTAAGAAGGAGGAGCTTGATGGGATCAGATTCAGATTATGAAGGATTTATGCGGCCCACATCACATCTGTCACATTCATCAGTACATCCTGTGCTGTTATAAAAGCTAAATATGAAATGGCAAATTCCTCTTCATACATGTTGAATTTGACTGACATGTTTTGCTTCTGTAACCTTGAATGTCAAAATAACCACTTAACCGTCTTCTTTAGACATTAATTAATGTGTATTAAGAAGCAATTTACTGTAAATCATCATTAAAATGTGTAAGCAGTACATTAGAGAGGTGAAATTTGAAGGCATGTTATGATACCAACAATGTATAAACAAATTGAAATTGAATTGGATGTGAATTTCTCTGAGAGGAAAGCATGTGAACCCTTTAAATATTTGATGAATAAAATAATTGATAATACAATTGACAAGTATTTTGATAGTGGATGAATCATTTGAAAAACATTTAGGTTACAAATGGTCTAAACCTCTGTTTTGGAACTCATATTAGGACACATTCTTTGTTTATATGTATAGTTTTCTTATCTGTATAGTATTTTTTTTACAAAAGAGGACAAGGAGTTAATATTTATTTTTGTGTTTTTATCTTTTGATATCAGATTTAAAAAGGAATGGTAAATATTCAGGTTTTTTTGTTTTTAATTCATCTTTTTTTCTATTTTGTTGGCTGGTTGATTGGTTAGCGTGTTGGCCTCACTGTGGTGGACCTGGGTTCAAATCCAGGTCGGTCCACCTGTGTGAAGTTTGCATGTTCTTCTCGGGCCTGTGTGGGTTTTGTCCGGGTACTCCGGTTTCCTTCAACGTTCTAAAAACATGCATGCTTGCCTGATTGAACACTGAGTGAGCGTGATTGGTTGTTTGTCTCCTGGTGGCCTGTGATTGGCTGGCTACCGATTTTAGGGTGTCCCCCGCCTCTCTCCCGAAGTCAACTGGGATTGGCTCCAGCACCCCCCGCAAATCTAGTGAGGATTTAGCGGTTCAGAAAATGAAATGAGATTTTCTTCAGTCATAGAAAATGTGACAAAACATTTTTATCATTTTAATTGAACAAAACTAGTATTTTTTTCATTTATTTAATCTTTTTAAAGAGTAAATATTTAATCCTTCAAGGATCAGAGAAATTGAAGCAGTTTTGATTTAGCAAGAAAGATAAAGCCATTTCATTTACTTTTGCACGGCAAACGAGATGAAGTACAGGGCCGGATTTGGCCCCCGGGCCTTGTGTTTAACACCTAGTGCAAATAAAAACAAATGTCTTAATACATTGGACAACATGGACGGCCAATAGGCCTGAAACACATTTGGTGTCTATGTACATTTTGTAATCGCTCTATTCTACATTTTCTACCATTTTCACAGAATTGAGCCAAGACACGGACAAGCAACCCTGCCGTCCCTCCATTTCAAGGTGCCTTTTCAGTATGCCGCCTCTAAAATCCCACGGCGTACCGTAAAGCAAAAGCTAGCCAGGGACATTCCGCTCTGCATCGGCTCAAATTCAAGCCAAGCTCGCCTCTTCCTCTCGGCGGAGCGCCGCCGCAAGTCGTCGCGGTCATGCATCTGGAGGTCAAGGTCGCCCTCAACTTCATCGTGTCCTATTTGTACAATAAGCTACCTCGGCGTCGAGCCGATCTCTTCGGGGAGGAACTGGAGCGGATCTTGGTGTCTCGCTTCGAGGGTCACTGGTACCCCGAGGCTCCTCTCCGAGGCTCGGCGTTCCGCTGCCTGCACCTGGGAGCCCCTAGGGACCCCGTCGTAGAACTGGCCGCTAAAAGGAGCGGCTTGGACACGGAAGAAGTGCGTGCCAATGTCCCTGCAGAACTCAGCGTGTGGATCGACCCTTACGAGGTGTCCTATCAGATTGGAGAGAAGGGGGGGGTGAAGGTGCTTTACCTGGAAGACCCGCCTCCGGGCCCGGGCCGAGACGGGGAGCGAGCCGAGGGGTCCGCCAGAGAGGTTAAAGTAGACGCCGAGTCAGAAGAAGCCAAGAGCCTTTGCTTCAATCCGGACGCTCAGGTGTTCGTTCCCATCGGGAGTCAGCTGTCCCCATCCCCCACGCCCCCTCTTTTCAACTACCCTCCCTCCGGCTCGCCGGCCGAGCCCGCCGCTCACCCCTCCGACACGTCCGCCCCTTCCCCGCCTTACCCGGGCGCCCAACCATCCTCTACCCGCCCCCAACCCATCACCTTCACCACCGCCGCTTTCGCCGCCACCAAGTTCGGATCCACCAAGATGAAGAAATGCGGCGCGGGCGGGTCAACGGGCGCTGTGGTGGGAGTCCCACCCGTCCAGAGGATGCTCACCCGCTCCCCCACCGCCATTTTGGCTCCGGATATGCTGAAGCACAAGTCGCTTTCTCTGTCCATGCACTCGCTGACGGCTCAAGTTCCCAGCCAACTCTCCCCCAACGCCAAAGAGTTTGTCTACCCAGGATCCCAGAGCCCCCGTTACTTCGACGCCGACCCTCCACAAGCGCACGCCGCCCGATTCCAGCCGTCCTTTGACCCTTTTGCTATCCCGCCGCCATCCCAGAGTCTGGGAATTGTGGGCGCTAATGGCGAGATCTCCTACATGGAGAAACCGCAATTTGTGGACGGTTTAGGGAGTTACAACCTGCAATATCCCAGCCAGTCCTTCCAGCCTGTAGTTTTGGCCAACTAAGCCTTCATTTTTTCAACAACTGGCCTGGATAGATTCATCTCCCAGCCCCCTCAAAAAAACTGTCCCAAAAGTAATGCAAGCCATTCAAACACGTAACTTTACCCAAGAAATTTGACCATAAAACCCTCTTAAACTAATTAAATCCCACTGACAGAGATAGTTGTCCAAATCCGTTGGCAGTGAGATGGGTTAGTCGCCATCGGTCATTTACATTTTTGTGTGAAATTTTAATGAGAACGTAAAACTTAAAGGAAATTGATGTGGTTAGAGTTAAAACTTGTAGATGGAAGTTTTAACTTTGACATCTGTGGTAGTAATTGATTTAGATTTTGTGACAAATGCCCCACCCACTAAAAAATGACTTAATGTGTAACTTAAAGTTTAAATTTGACAACAGTAGTAATGATTGGGTTTCTTCTAATCTGGTTGGTGTTAAAGATTTAACTCTTTGATTAATTTTGGCATCAGTAGAAACTATTCATTTTCTTGCCCTTTAAATTTTGGCATCAGTTGAAACATTGACTTTTCTTCCATTTTCAATTTAATGCCCAATTATCCAAATTAAAGCTTTAACTCTGAAATGAATTTGGGTATTAATAGGAAAAAAAATTCCTTCCCCTTTTTAAATTTTGTCTCCATACAAATAATGAGCTATCTTCAAATTTCAATTTAGGACAGTATTATCCGAGTTAAAACTTTACTCTGGAATTAACTTTGTCATCAATAGAAACCACTTTAAATTTTGCCTCTGTAGAAATGACAACTTTTCTTCAATTTAGTGCGTAATTATCCGAGTTAAAGCATTACCTCGGAATAAAAATTCCCATTAGCTCATTTTCTTTTGTTCTATGCGTCTATTTTACACTACATTAAAACAATCACATATACACTGCGCGTATATTAAGTAGGTAGTTCAGGCTTTAAGTCATTTGCTGCCATTGACAGCAATCAATGTCTAATCCATTTCAGCCTGGTGGCAATCATTTAAATGAGTTGCTTTTGTCATCACGTCTTGTTTAAATCAATCATTGCCGATGTTATTCAGTGTTCGACAAGTAATCTAGTAGACACTTTTGGACCTATCAAGTATTGCACTTTGTTCCAGCTTTTTGTGGCCCAACATTGGTTCCTTTTATTTATCGTACAAACACTTTCACCACTTGTTTTTCTTTTTTTTTGGGAAGGCCAAGCCAGCCAATAGAAGAATGTAATTCATCTGTCAAGGGGGGGAAGGTCGAGAAAACGTCCGCCGGGTAAAAAGAAGCTCGGCAATCTTAACAAGTCGACGCTCACGTGCTAACTCCCGCGTTTATACATCTCGACTTTTTATATAATCGGCACACGGCTAAAACGCACGCCAGCTCGTTTCCGGTCATCGGCGTGTGAAGGTGAATGGGCTGCGGTTGGGGGGGGGGGGGATGGGCGGCGATTCTCATAAATGGTTGGGCGCCACTTTAAGGATGTGGAAAAGAATAGAAGGCAGTGAGCGTATTGACTTTGAGGCCGACATTTTTTCTTTTAAAACCCAGAACACGTTGTTGCCGAGCTTAAATGGTATTGAAGTGAAAGGCCAATGCTATTCTGCTGGGGGTGCTGGTAAAAAGGTGAAGTTACTTCTCGTCTTCTGCTTGTCAAGTGGACATTGATGATTGTTCTTTATTGATGGCGGGATTTCTTTGCTGTTTTAAGCTAACCCTCCAGTTTAATGGCTTTTGGTATGACAAAAAAAAGGTCATAACCAGCACTTTATTAAAGTCCAGCTCTAGTTTTCCTGTCTGACAGGATTTAGCATCCACTGTTGTTGTTTTTTTTTGTTGTATTCGACTGTCATTTAAAGTCAAAACTTATTGAAATTGTGGAAATGAAGTCTGTTTGTGTCCATTCAATGTTTTTCTAGACCAAGATATGTAATTGTGTTTTGTACCCGAGGACCCTTAACTGTTTATTTTTCTTTCTCTCTCGTCCTTTCGCCCTCTTAAAGAATGTGAAGGGACGTATATTTTTTGTTCTGTAATTTAAAAAAAAAAACTAAAAAAAAAAAAACTTATTCTCTATATTTTTGTTTTTGCTAACTATGATGTATATATAAAGTCATGTTCAGATTATTTGTTTAGTTTCTTACATGCTGAAGTTATTTTTGCAGAAATTAACCTGAATATATGCAAACTGAGATAAATAAATACAAGTATTTCAATTATGTACAGAGTCCAGTATTGAATGTGTATTGTAGCTTGTAGAAGAAGACATTTGGCCAGATAAATGTTTACAAATTACTAAAAAATCTCCTAAAAAATCCTTTCATAGGCAAACTAAAGTGACGTTTTTAACTCTCTGGCCGGTGATTTGAGACTTAGCCACTTCCAAAAATGGCTCCCTTTTTACTTCTATTCATTGAAGCATTCTGTCTTCATGATATAGCCATATCCCAAACTCCGTATTTATGCTAATCCCACCCTACCCCTCCTTGTCAAGTGCAATGTAAGACCATGATGGAAAAGACCCCGCAATGGGTTTTTCTACCTCTCGTCTCCCGGAATAGCGTGGCGGTATTTTGGTCTCTTCTAATAGGACAGATGAAGGTAATGAATGTTCTACTCTTAGGCAGCCTGGGTTAAGATGGCCTGCACAAGCCCAACCGAGAAAAACTGAATATTTTATTGCGCTTAAAAGGACTCCAAATAAGGTACACGTCCACATATTCCAAGGACTGCATTACGTGCTGAAAATAGGCCGTTTTAAAATGCACCCCCCAAACTATGAATGTGCAGGCCATCTTACAATCAAGGTTGAAAAGAGATGGACATTTTTTTTCTATTCTGACCTTTTGCTTAAATTGTTTTCATTTGCACTTTGGAACATTTCACGGTTCCAAAAGTTTATTTTCTACGTGACATTTAAATGTATAATGGGAAAGATGTATAAATAGCGATGTCCTTTTTTTTTTCCCCGGAGTGTATTTTTTATTTTTTTCCTATTTTGTATCTGATGTATACCTTGTAGATGTTGAACAAAGTATTTCACCAATGAAATGTAATGGCCGCTTTTGTTGGAATGAGGCATTACTATTGCAGTTTCTTATTGTATCAGATTTCTTTTTTAAGTTTGTAATAAAATGAGCAGTAAGCATGAAAAATAAGATGATGGCCTCGTCATTTCTTATGCTGTTAAACAACAGTTTTATTGCGCTAAAAATGTCAAAAATGTTTGTTCCGAGCCACTTTATAATTAAGGTTTCTTGCCATTTTGTGTTATATCTGGCAACCTCAGGTTAGGGTCAACTTGGTCTTTGTATAATTTGAGACCATCGTAGTTTTATACATAAATTGTGGAATCACAAACAGGGGAAATTATGTAAATTGGCTCACAAAGTAAAATTTGCAATTGTTTTCTCTATAGTAGTAGTAGTAGTACTGTAATACCTCGACATATGAGCCTATTTGAGATGCAAGTAAAATTTTGAGCAAATGTTTACCTTGTGATACGAGATACATTTTTGGGTGTGGCCAGGTGATCTACGAGCACTGGGCGGAGCGTTGCATTTTTTCAGTTTTTTTAAACATTAGTCAGTGCAGAATGCGTGGGTTTTCTCTGGGTACTCCATATTCCTCCCACATTCCAAAAATAGGCAGGGTAAGCTGGTATTGATGCGAATATGATTGGTTGTCTATTTGTGCCCTGTAATTGGCTGGTCACCAATTCAGGGTGTCCTCATAGTTGGGTGGGATAGGCTCCAGCACCCCCACCACCCTCCTGAGGACAAGCGGGGTAGAGAAAATGAATAAATATAAATATTGACCACTGCAATGGCCATGTGAAGGAAGCCATAACTTAAACGTGATTGTCAACAAAGATGAATTTAGTCCCTCCCTTTTAAGAAGTCTCCATCTTTTTTTTCTTCCTTTCTCTGAAACCACACGGCCATCCTTTTTGAGGCGACTGCTGCCGTTACGCAACACTGCTCCCGTGTGTGGATGCGATCATTACGCAATAGCTCCTACTCTCCTGGAATACCGATGAGCGAGCGTCAGGGAACAGAAAGAGGAGGGAAAACGTGTGCAGCCTCCAAACACAAACGCCATCCGTGTATAAGTATGTACACGTGCTGAAAGATGCCATATTACCATATTTTCTGGACTATAACCTGCACTTTTTTTCATATTTTAGCTATGCCGCAAGCCACTGACAACCTGTAATATTATTTTTAATCTTAAAACTGTTATGTTAGCACATGCCTATTTGGTATGTCGGATTGGATTGGGTGATTTTATTCATACCATTAAATTAAATTAATACATTAATAAATATCTTGATAAATTAAGGGTAATATGTATATAAATAAATTAATATGTTAACAAATAAATACATTAATTAATATATTAACAACGAAATACATAAATATATAATTTAATTAAGACATATATATATATAAATTAATTAAGACATGTATATTAATTAATTCGTTCATTAATACATATGTAAAATAATAATATACATAAATATATTTTTAAAAATTGATTGTTCCCAATACTAGCATTATTTTAAGGTAAAATATTTGCTTTCTGATCACTTTAAAAACTCCACCCAAAAGAGTCAAGTTGAAAATGAGCCTATTTTCATCTTTATATTTTGATTTATTATTTTTTTTATGCATGAAACACGATACAGAACTACGGCACCGCAGTGTCATGTATCTATTACATGGTTAAGACAATACAAAACCACCAAACACAATCATTTCTTATAGAAATAGAAAGTAATGCAAAAAAGATAAACAAAAACCGCTTCATCCCGATATTATTAAACCACTTTTTAAGAATAATTATAGAGTCATAGCTGCTTCAAATAGCTGATGAACGCAAGTGATGAAAAGAAAACCAAACAGCATATATTTTGTTATGCATGCACATTACTGAACATGTCAAAGTTGTTATTGTTGATGTTGTGTATCAAATAGAGAGAGGAGATGCAAATATATTAGAGTGCTTGCATTCATTTCCCTTAAAAAAAATTCTTTTGGCGCCAAACAGAATACTGAATTACTTCATTGGCTGAACGGGCAAATGAACAGTCCAATGCAGTGCATATTTTGCTTAAATGTCAATGCAAAAATCAACTCTCAAAATTAGAAATATACCTGTTAAACTAGACTAGAGGGGTCAAACTCAATGGCCCAGAGGGTCAAATCATCATTTTGTGTGTCCTGTAATAGGGAATCATGTGCATTGACTTCATATTTATCGCAGTAGAAATCAATGAATAGTCATTATTTCGTCCTTTTTTTTAAATTGCAAATCAGTAAACTGTTTTTCAAGTAAATAAAATGTATTTGTCGCATTTTTTTGTGTACATAAAATTTGATTGGATTTCCCTTTTTAATTATTTTATCATGGTATTATTTTTATTATGTAATCTGATTAACTTCTTCCACTTGAATTAGTATCTACCGGAAAGCAAGTGATATATTTTTAAATCTTTTTTTATTATTATTTTAGTATCAAGTGGTGAGAAAATCCAACAGAAAAATAAATGCACTTTAAAGAAATCGGAATATTTACCTTCTTTTTGAATTTTAAGGCAAGATTAAAATTGAAAAAATTATAATTGACTACTTTTTGAATGCTTCTCATATCAGATTGTCATAATCATGACATAACAAATATCATTATGCCTCATTTAGTAAATTATGATAAAAAGTTGGCATTGATTTTAAATATCTCAACGACATCTGTCATAAGTATCCATTCATATTCATGACAGATGTTATATCGTAACTATCTTATCTTAAGAAGCATTCAAATATATTTTTTTTCAACTACACAAATTCAAATAAAATGTTTCTTGTCTGAAATGTTTGCTAAGGAACTCAAAAAAGAAGATTGAGAAGATGTTGAAGTCAGGTCAACTTTCCCCAAACAATGAATGTACAATCCAAACAGTTACCAATCAATGACTAATAAATGAGTTATCGATGAGTTCATTAACAGATCCTCCGAGGAGAAACCAAAACAAGGATTTAACCCACGGATGAGTTTGACACCCCTGCACTACGGCCTTGTTAAAGTGAAACACAGAAGAAAACGCATAAGCACCAACTGATCAGGTAAATCTAGATATAGATCATTTTGCAGTTCATAGGAAATAATCCACACAGTGATCAAAAGATGCCATTTTCAGTTGACGTTTGCCCCTTTTAGGAAATCGGCGGACCGCATTGGGATGCTTGAAAAAAAAAATCCCAATGCGGATTTAATCTGCATTTAAAAACGCCCATCGGAAATGCGTCAGCTATTCAGTGACGATTAACACACGTAAGTACACTTGGTGTAAAACATTGATAGAATGACAAAGTAGACTGGGTATCATGCATTAGGATCCTGGACTACAAGAGGATCGAATTTGGAAGCACAAAAAGACTTTGGGACATTTCCTTTAAGGAATAACAATTCTTTTTTTACATACAATATCACTGAAATTAAACAAGCAATATAGTCAAATACAGGGTGTTATTGCCACATTTACTGGCGCACGAGCCGACGGATCAGAACAGAAAAAAAGGGCAAAATAATCTGTATTATACAACTAGTAACAGTTTGTAATGTTCTCGGTAAAAGAAATGTAAAAGAAAATAATTGACAAATGGCCATATAGACTTTAGCATATTAGTATTTACTGTATATGCTCTCTACTTTGACTAGGTTTGGGCTATAAGGCGTGATAATAAAAGTTTTTTAATTTGATTTATGATTTCTATTAACAATTTATTTTTGCTACCTACTTTTTGAAGTGACGATAAAAACAAAAGATAATGAATGCAGAAAGCAAGTTTCACCCTTTATGGGGTTTAATGCTGTCAGCGGTATTGAAACGAGAGTGTTTTTGGACATTGTTGTCAAATGTATATGAATATGACATTTCAAACAATAATTTTAAAAAAACATCAACTAAAAAGTGTTATTGGGGACCAAAACCAGACTGTATTTTTGTTTATATTCATAATAATGGTATTAATCTCAGTTAGCAATGTCCACGATTGTGTCTTTTTTTTTTCCAAATGGGGTAGAAAAGGATTTTTTCCATATATGGATTGATTTACTTTTATTTTTAAGATCTATAAAGCAAAAAAACAGTGATGATGTTCCAAGATATTGTCAAAGAAATATTTGTAGTACACAAAAGAATCGGGAGATGTTTTTTTAAATAGGATAATTTTGCTAATAAGTAACTTGGAATCAAACTAGGGTGCTAAAATGGGTAAAGTACTTCATAATAATCGACTTATCGCCCAGACATGACTTCCACTATCACTTGATTCATTCTTTTTGAAAAAAAGAATTGGTGGATGAGGTAACTAAGAACATACCCTGTCTTTATGTATTAGACACACATATATGTATATATACACATATATATGAATATGTATACGCATGTATATATGTGTATATACATATACATATATATACATATACATTGAACACACATGTATGTGTTTAAGTATATATTGATGACATACTTCTAAAGAACCCTTTAAAACAATGCAAATCTTTTTTTTTTTAAACAAACAGTTAAACCCATTAGAGTCCCTGCTTAGTCATTGGTTTCATTAAACGCATTTTCCGCAGCCGGATAAAAAGAATCTGACATATTCTTGTACATCACAATCGACAGGTGCATTATTAGCATCAGAATAAATACAGCACTCATTGACTATTTGGCAAATATAAGGACTAGCATCGGATTAATAAAGACACAGTCAAAAAAATCCCTGTTTTAGGATACGAAGACCTCGAAAACGATCATTTATTTACAGGCTTTAAAAAGAGTCGCCTTGGGGACAGCTAAATATTTTCCGACAACAATCCAGCCATCCAATCGCTACACTACCAATGGGCAGTCGAGGGCCGAAAGCGCCCTCTATCTGCAGAGTGTAGTAAAATAAACATCCTAACATACATAACCCCTCCACAAAAAGGAAGGCCAGCAATTCCTTCAAACCTGAATTTGAAAAAAAGCAAACTCTGCCCTTATTATTGTCAAAATGAGGCAAAGCCCATCATTTAAACTCCCTCACCGCCACTCGCGGCGATAGACGTCCAATTACGCGGCGAAACATCCCTCGTGAATTTCCGCCACCATCCCTTTTAGCACAAATGCATCGGACGTCTATCGCCGTCAATGGCGGCCAATGAGTTTGAAAAATCTCATTTTAAACACACAGACCAACATGACCCGGTACAAATATCCGGCCTGTTGTTATTATTTTTCTAACTTTCTGCCATTGACGATGTTAAACGTCCCAATTACGTGGCATTCGAGATTTCATTCATACAGAAGAGACATTTCTCACCGTCAATGGCAGTTAGAGAGTTAAACTTTTAGCAAACTGTTCTGAGATTAGTACTGAGGGCTTCATGCATGTATTCTATTACGCTACCGTCCCTCCCACAGTGATAATAAGGTACCCGCAACCACGACAGTCTTTGAAGAAAAATAGTGCAACAAAAGATTACACACTGGAGATGAATTTACATATAATGTGTGTGTATGTGTATGTGTGTGTGTGTTTTACTTGGTTAGAAGACTAAATAAATTCTCAGCCATTGCTCCTCCACCACCTGAGATACTGGTTTCAGTTCTTTCCAGATCCAAGTACCCGATTTCTACTCCAGTCTTTTTTCCTGTCTCCGTATCCTTTTTGAGAATGAAAAGGAATTAGACATAAATGTATGCGCGACACAATACAAGGGAAGTGGCCACCATTCCAAGTACATAATTGATGTCACTCACATTTTGGTCCACTAAAAGAAGTGCGATGCAGTGATTAAAGAATAAATGAAAAATCAAAAAAGATGAATGTCTATGTGTTATCAGTCTGTCTTTTCTCATATTTCCTGACTTCTATGAAAGTATGGAGACCAACTGTATTTAGCGATACGTCTGCACGTATCTGTGGGAGTGTCATCATCATCATCATCGCCTTCCTCTAAAGTGAAGGAGCCAGGCGCTCTCCACAGACCTTCCCATGACCAGTACTCCCAGTCTATCCCCCCACTCCCATGTGCATCCGCAACTCCGGCGCCAGGTTCAGCCCCGCGACCGGAGCTTGACACAGTGACCAAAGGTCAACATGAGTGCAAATTTGGTTTTCCCTCGTGTGTTTGTGTCTGTGTTGAATTCTTGCGGGGAAGGACGTTCTGCTTTTGTCAAATTGATTGATGGCGGAGATTGAGACGGTCTTTACAGCGGTCCGTACTTGGCCTCGTAGCGGGCCAAAGTGGCCTTGCAGCGGCCGCAATCTTTTCGCATGTCGGCCACTTCTTGTCGCAGGGCTGCGTTCTCCCGCTCCAGGAAGGAGGCGCGCACCGTGATCTGGTTTTCCTTGAGACGCCGAGCGTCGCGGGAACGTTTGGCGGCCAGGTTGTTCTTCTTCCTCCGGGACCAATATTTATCATCCTGCAAACAAAATAAACGGAATAAAAAGGGATGTTCTCTGGCTGAAATGGGCTTAATGTGTGTAAATGTGTATATGTATATATGTGTGTATATGTGTATATGAATATATGTATACATGTTTGTGTATATTTGTATGTATATATGTATATATGTGTGTATATGTGTGTATGAATATATGTATGTATATGTATACATGTTTGTGTATATTTGTATGTATATATATGTATATGTGTATATGTATATATCTATATGTGTGTATATGTGTATATGTGTATGCGTGTATATGTGTATATGTCTATGTGTGTATATGTGTATGCGTGTATATGTGTATATATGTATATATCTATGTGTGTATATGTGTATATGTGCTTATGTGTATGTGTATATTTGCATATGTGTATATATCTATATGTATGTCAGCAGCAGCATATATATCAGCAGCATGCTTATTTATGCAGTTTATTAATTTAGCATCATACCATTAATAATAAATTAATTAAGATTGATATTGGAAATAGTGTTATCAGTGTGCTGTATGGATTATATACGTTGCTAACCCCGTTACTCACGTAGGGTTGGCAGGAGTAAATAATTTGCTAACTATAGAGACATTTTAATGCGACTAGAATGACACATCAAAAATGTGACTAAGCGCAAATTAGCTGCTATGTTTAGCATAGTTTTGTTTAAATGTGAGCAAATGAGTGAGGATACCTTCTGTTCGGTGGGAACAAAGACTTTCTTGGCCTTCTTGATCATGGGCTGTGGCTTGAGCTCCTCATCGGAAAATTTGTGCTTGCGAGGATTAAACAATTCTCCCCCCGGTACACTGGAAAGGACCAGGTCTGTGGGATCTGGTTGGAAGTTAACATCCACCTCAATGTCGTCCGGGTTGATGGGAGATGGCGTGTTACGCTCTCCAGTACCTGTCGGAACAGGAAAATATTTGCTTCTAAGGAACACTTATATAAATAGAAGTGTGTGTATGTATACATATATACATATGTATGTATGTGTATATGTATGTATGTGTATATGTATGTATGTGTATATGTATGTATATGTGTATATGTATGTATGTGTATGTATGTGTATGTATGTGTATATGTATGTATGTTTATGTATATGTGTATGTGTATGTATGTGTATGTATATGTATATATGTATGTATGCAAAATGCAAATTCCTTACCAGGATTTTCTTCTTTCACTTTTGCCACTTTTTCCTCACTGAGCAAAGCTTCATCTTCTTGATCCTCATCTTCATCATCATCATCATCGTCATCATCATCATCCTCCTCCTCCAATTTAGCAGGCAGTAGCGTGATGACAGTCGCCGCTTGGTCTGGCTCCGGGCTTCCCGTCGAAGTGTCGGGGAGAGGCGACGTAGATGCCGACGTTGCCGTCGCACTAGCTACGCTGGCAACCTTCAGGGCGCTCTTGCCTTTTACTCCCTCGGATTCCAGAGTCTTCTGCAGCTCCTCATCCTCCAGACTGGCCGGGATGCCGTTCTCCAGAAGGAATTCGTCCAGATCCATGTACTCCAGATGGAAGGTCTCGCCATCGTAGGGGATGGTCTTCTCCCAAATAGCTGGGGTCAAGGAGGCTGACACCCCTCCGGCGCTGCCCCCACTGCTTCCCCTCGACACTCCACCGACGCTGGCTGCAGCAACCCCGCCCCCTTCCACATCATCAGCTGAGCCCAGCTTCTCCTTTTCGAGCTCTGGTTTAACAGAAAACAATAACCGCAGTTCAAGTCATCAAATCGGGCGTGTGGGAGTATTAACAATAAGGGAATAAATAATTCAATGTCATATGTTCTCCTGCGTGGTTTTCTCCGAGTACTCCGGTTTCCTAATCTCATTTTTGAACCACTTTAGCCTCACTAGGGTCGAGGGGGGTGCTGGAGCCTCCAAATAACATGCAGGGTAGTCTTTTTGGACACTCTAAATTGCCCCTATGCATGAGTGTCTGAGTGTGCAGCTGGGATAGGCTCCAGCACCCCCCGCGACCCTAATGAGGATAAAGCTGTTCAGAAAAAGAGAGAATTCAATGTCCAGGTTGGGATGATAGGCGGTTGTCAAAAGTGACAACATGTATGTTCCACTAATAAAATGTTATATACGTGCAGTTCAGAAAATTCAGAGCAAAAATAGACGGGCGATAAATGCAGAAATAAGCCCTCCTAATTGTTAGGGTTGGGGGGCGTATTTCCAGAGCGATGCACTTGGAACTTTGTGTTCTTTTTCATTTCATCATTACACGCAACATTCACGAACACTTTATGCTACGGTGGTCTTACCGTCGTCGCATTCCTCCAAAATGTTAGGAGGAGGGATGTCCATAATCTTCTTTAAAACAAACAAGCAAGACTTCTGCTTAACTGATGGTTCGACACTCGAGTCGCACTCTAGCGCGACATCCATCACTGCTTTTCCGTGCATTGTTCGCCGCAGAATTTAGGAAATAAACACCAACGGACGCACCTTAAAACTTCTACAATTGGCAAAGGAGCTCGTCGTCAAAAGAACGCGGATATGCGGAAACTACACTGCCCCCCTTTGTGCTACCCGTGCCCACCCAAAGCGCGTGTGAGAGATTCACGAGGCATAGACACGCCCATTTTCGAATTGTAGAATCTGATTGGTTAGCTTTCATATCATGTTTGTATGGCACCTTTATTGTTTGTATTATTATTTAGTCACTTTCCATTTATTAATTCAGTCCAAGCTGATTTCAGTTGACACCAAATTCAGAAAAATATAAATATATTTTAGCAAATCAAAATCACTTAAAACACCATTATTTTTTAAATCAAATCCAGACTTGTCAGAACCCCGAAAATATCATTGGGTTATGTTTACTAATGTGGACACAAAACCGTCAATAGTTGTTTGCAGACATGCCTGCAATCTTGTGGTGAGAACACTCGTGGCAAAACACGTGCCCCCCCGCCCTCACTCGCTCACGTGACTGTACAAACTGTGGAGTGGGCGTGACCGCATGCTCCGTCGCACGTGCTGTAACTGATGTGCTCGTCTGTGGAACACCTGCCCTCTTTTCTTCTAGTGACGCATTATTATTATCTATAATAATATTAAAATACCATTTAAAACATACAAACATAACTTATAAACATATATTATTACATGTGACGTTGTCACTATGAATAAGAGCCGGTGTAAATAAAAGTCAGTATGGTTTATTTATTTTCGGTATGTTATCATCAAGAAATATGGGGAGGAAAAACAATCTTAATTAATGTCGACCTCGACGGACGAATATTGAAAGACTATACGGCATCAAAAAGATTGTGTTTATCACGTTCTGCTGCACGCGATGTTCTTAAAGCGAGAGGTGTGCCAGGCAGCGAGTTAGTTGCCTCGCAGAATATATCAAATTTAACACACAAAGTGTTCAAAGTGCACATTGCCGCAACCGCACGTGTTTTGTTTCGTTGTCCTTCAGAAACACGAGACTGGACTAAATCATCGAGATAAAGCAATCTTTCACTAACATACTATCGAGTTGCAGTTTGGTGGGTACTTTGAGTGACTTATATTGTCTTAAAGGGGAGATATAAATATATTGTCAATAGTGTCCTCTAATGTTTTTAACAAAAAAAAGCATATTACCGAAAAAAGTCTTTTTAATGAATAATGCATTTACAATATTGTTTGATACTATAGTAGTCCATATTAGGCAGGCATGATGCACACCAATTTTTCCAATCATTAATTATTTCTAATACCAGAATATCAAAACATCAAAAATATGAAAACACAACGTAATTTAAACATATTCGCAAGGGCACTATATGAATGCTGGTAAGTGACATCACAAGTGTATGTATATATACTGTTTTACGTGCCCATCATTTACCATAATAACCAGCAGGGGGCGTTTGATGAGACTGCATGAGAAAAGTTTTTTTTACTTTATTATTATTATTGCTTTAGGGGCAATTTTGACGAGAATTCACGATTATAGCATAAACATAGTTGTTTTTCATGAGTTCAATGAATATACAATTATACAAAGCAATTAGATGAACAATGTGGAATTTCCGGGTCTTCTGACAACACACGAATGCCAGGGTATAATCGTGAAAAATAGACCAATTAAAAAAATAATAAAAGAAAGAAGAAACTACATGGATTTCCCAAAAAATCTATTGAAATCAGCATAAATCCGCCAAATCACAACATATTTTACATCTTGACCACATCTTAGAAGTGTTTTAATATTACCCAGCTTGGAATTAAACGGAGCCAACCCAGAAATACAAATTACAAACATTTTAGACTTATATTCCGACATCTGACAAAAATGATAAAACATTATGACTTACCTCCATCATCAAAACCTGGGAAAGAGAAAGGATAGTCAGCCAAAGATCTGATCAGGTCGGGAACTTCTCCCCTATCTCCGAAGATGTGATTAAATGTTGACATCTTGAGGAATGAGATGACTAACAAAGTGGACGACGAGACGATGCTTTGAGCTCAAGACTTTCCAACAACTTTGCAGCAAGTCAGTGGCATCACGGGGATGCTTGCATGTGCCTGAACAACTTGATTTGGAATAACCCCTAGTAAGCCCCGCCTACTGGTGTGTTTTCCACAAAGAGAAAGGAGAAAACGCCTGTCAATTTCATCTTTTAGCCAATCAGAAGAAAAAAGGCGGGTTCAAAAAGTAGAAACAACAACCTGCTACAGCACATGCTTGACACGAGCACATTTGCAACCACGCACTTCTGCACGTGGAAGAGATGGCTGCGTGGGAGGGTGACACAAATGCGCCACCTATTGACCACCATGATGATTTTTACTCGATCAAAGGGAAAGTAAAATGCAGGGTTTAGTGTATATGCAGAAAAGATATTCCAATGTATATCACTCAAAATTTTAGGTATCACCTGAATATGAGGCTCTGCTGAATCCGAGTCCCGAAAATATTAAGCAGGGGTGGAAAAACATACGGCTTTCGAGCCACATGTGGCCCCTCGCCAAAATTAATGCGGATCTTTGCTTCTTATTATATTTTGAATTTACTGTGCTTCTTTTCCTCGTTTCATGTTTATCTTTATACTAAATATACAATCAAATGTATCAGGGCTCATTTAAAAACAAATCAGAAAATGTGATGAGATAAGATTTTCCACATTAATAGCACCGTATGAAAGACGTGACCACCAACGTTGCCATAACGTATGTAGGTGGCCTGGTTGCAGAGAGGTTATGAATAGAACTACAAGTCCCTTGAGCACCAACTCGTGTGTCGTAAAGTAGTGCCTTATGTCGCGCTGAATTGTCGTTTGAACGTAGGGAACGAGCGGGAGCGTGGTACTACTACACAAGCTTGATCGAAAACATCATTCTTCGGGTAATTAATGTTTGATTCATTTGTTGGTGATAATGAAAGATGCCGTGGTGTTTAACTCTTCGTTTCCTGTGACTGTTGATGCTCGGTGTTTTGATCTTCTCTAAATAGAAAGGCCAAATCACTTTCATTTTAGTCTACAGTACAACTGTCAACATGCATTTAGCTATGCTACATACACCAGATCACACCAAAGATAGGACGCTGGTGTTGTGACATTTACTCAAATTCTTAATTTTCATGATATTCTAATGCATGTTGTGGCTTAGTAGTAAGTGGATGTTCTCTTAGTGAATTTTGAAATTATGTATTCATGTAGTTAGCATCAGGAGGCTAATGCTAACCCTTTCTGTGCTTGTATAATAAGACCTTTAAATCTCCAAAATTTAGCACAATGTGTGTCATTGCTTGCGTTTTTTCGTTCTTTTTGAAATAAAGCTAATGGGTTAAAACAATCTGTAACCCAATGCTTCAGTGTTGGAGTAGGTAATCTGTAATACTAATTTCTGTGGAAGAGTGGCATTGTTGATTTATAACAGCTACATTTTTGAAGAACGCATTACATACTCACACATTGTAGACCTACAACAAATATTAGACCATATAAAATTACAGTACAGACAAACATAATTCAACATAAAAAGTTTCTCACTCAAAGACAATCATTAAAAATGACCTAGGTCCAATTCCTTTAAACTGGGGGTCTGGCTTTGCTTTGTTTTAGTGCCATTGACGCCACTAGACGTCTCTTACTTTGAATTAGATTTTAATCAGTGCTTTGTTTATGCCATTTTATCTGTTTATTTGCCAAGGAATCAAATTAACATGCATAATAATGAGGAAAAAAATAATGGAGTGATTATAGAAGGTAACAAATGTGATGAAATGCGTGAATTTTTTTTTTCAATTCAAACATAAACATATGCATGTCCTTTTTTCTTCTCCAGGTGGCCTAATGGCGACGGACATTGTTTCACAGTTGGCTGACTCTTTGGCCAAAACAGGAGTTGAAGACGGAGAACTGAGTTACAAAGGACAAGCAAGAAAGCTTAATGACTCTAAATCAGGTACGTGTGTATGAAATTTCCTCTCTATCAGCTGAAGAAAATCATGAAAAGCAACATTTTTCAGTCTGTATTATATTACATGTTTTATCTGAATTTCCATCTCTGTCTTACCCATTTTCCAAACTCTAGTTGAAGAAATTGTGAAGGAAATCGAGGACTTTGAAGGGCTCCAAGCTCTGCGATTAGAGGGAAATACTGTAGGTGTGGAGGCAGCTAAAGCGATCGCCAAAGCCCTCGAGACAAAGAGCCAGTTCAAGGTTTCCAGCATATACTCTTTTTTTTTTCCCCTCAGCAATTTACATGAAAAATTATCTTTACCCACTACGAACTGTATTTTTTGACGTTTGGCATCTCTGATTTCAGGAAGTCATTTAGTTTCTTTTACACTAGTTAAATGCTTCAAGATTTTTTATTTTTTTTCCAGCGCTGTTACTGGAGTGACATGTTCACTGGCCGCCTCCGTTCTGAGATCCCACCTGCTCTGGTAAGAACATACCCTGGTTGTTCCAAGGATGTTCTCCGAATGGATGACATGGTGCTCATCTTTCTCCCTTTTTTACTGTCAAAGAATTCACTAGGTGATGCGCTAATGCTGGCCGGTGCCAAGCTGACTGTTCTCGATCTGAGTGACAATGCCTTTGGACCTGACGGAGTGAAGGGTATCGAGCGGTTGTTGAAAAGCTCTTCCTGTTACTCTCTCCAGGAACTTCGCCTTAACAACTGTGGCATGGGTATTGGAGGGGGCAAGGTAAAATCGTGTGACTGCAGTTGAGCTACTTGTTTAATCTATTCCATCATTTGTCTTCCTTTTATCTGGTTTATAGTTTTTTTAAAGGGTCTATTCATGTACTTGCCAGATCTTGGCCGCTTCACTGATTGAGTGTCATAAGAAGTCTAAAGCAGAAGGCACTCCTCTTAGCCTAAAAGTGTTTGTCGCCGGGAGGAATCGTCTGGAAAACGACGGAGCAACCGCTCTCGCGCAAGCTTTCCAGGTTAACTAATCAAATGTTTGGATTTTTAATAGTTCACGATCCAATGAAAATTTTGTATAGCATAAAAAGCGTTTTTGGGGTCTCGGGTCAGGCTTTCTGTTTTTTTGTTCTTCCTGGTAATCCTTTGAACTACTACTTATGATTCTAGTTAATTGGCAGCCTGGAGGAGATTCATATGCCCCAGAACGGTATCAATCACCCAGGTGTAACGGCCCTGGCTACTGCAGTACAGCACAGTCCAAACCTGCGCACTCTCAATCTCAATGACAACACCTTCACTGATATAGGTGCTACAGCCATGGCTAAGGTATGTATAATATTTGAGGAGCTTCATGGTCAGTGTATAATCATTATGACCTTCTAAAATCTACTTTGCAGCAAAAATACTTTGTGAACTATTCCCTACTATTACCATGATTTAAAAACAGTAAAGAAACGTACCAAATTTGGCTGCCATTGAAGGCAATAGACATTCAGTCCATTTGAACTGAGAGGGTTGAAGATTTGTTAATTTGCTAGTTCATGGATTGGGGTTCTACTCAGAATAAAATCATTAAGAGTTTTAATTCAGATTTTAATACCCCCAGTTATGTATTGGATGAATGTTCATACCTTTGATGCTGTGTGAACTCTTACTGTCATTCACAGGCTCTAAAACATTTACGAAGCATACAGGTGATCAACTTTGGCGACTGTTTGGTACGTCCTGTAGGAGCCACAGAAATTGCTAAGGCCATTTCAGAAGGACTTCCCATCTTGAAGGTGAATCCTAATATATAATATTATATAATTTGTGATTAAGAGCACCGTGATTCCACTTCATGAAATCAACTCACAAATATAGAAAAGGATATCTAGGTAGCATTTGCTGTCTCATGCCCTAAACTAGTTATCAGTTTTGTATAGAAGATTAAAAGGTCAATTTATGGATATTGTTGATGACAAATTGATTTGCTAATGAATGTGTGTATAAAAATCAATTCTTTTGATCTTCTTAGCCTTAATTTCTTCTTCCATCAAACAGGAACTGAATCTTTCTTTTGGAGAAATCACAGAAGAAGCTGCACTTGCTGTGGCTGAAGCAGTCAAGAACAAGAAGCAGCTGGAAAAACTGGATTTAAACGGTACAAAACTGTCATATGTTTTTTTTTGTTTCCAAAAGCTGGTTCATTTTGATTATTCTATTGGCTTTCGGGGTCACCTCAACACACTCATAGCTGTTTATGAAACCATACATGCACCAGCCCCTGCCATATACTATACCACAGTAGTACCACAAATTGGCCTATAAAACATCCTTTCTTATCACCACTCACTAATTAGCTAATTGGCTTCCCCCTGTTGCACAGAACACAGACAATACAATTATTTCCAATATGAACTAATTTATTGATTATATTATGCTACTCTAATATACAACAGTCCTAAAAATCAAAACCACTACTCATAAGTATTATTGGATCATTGGGTATATTTACTTTTCATTGAAAATATGTATGCTACTGTGCTGCTCGTTTTTACGCTGGTATTTTTTTTCCGACTTAAAATTATGTTTTATTATTGTATAATTTTATTAATACTACTAATAAATAAATTATGACAAATTTCAAATAGTAGTAATCACAAGTTAATCCATATACAGTGGAAACATCATTATAGAATAGAACAATAATAACCCTTTGCTGTGACTACTGTACATCTACCATACCTGATCTCATGTTTTTCAGGTAACTACCTTGGAGAGGATGGCTGCAAAGCCCTGAAAGACTACATGGAAGGCATGAACATGGTTGATCTTCTGGCTTCTCTTAGGTAATATTTAAGTTAACTCATTTACATTCAATCTATTTGAACTGCCAATTCCAATAGATTGGAGGTCTGTCATTGTCAATTAGTTCATTAAAATTATAAATAGGGAACAAATCACAAAGAAATGAAGCCGCGATAATTGAGGGATGACTGTAGTTGGTTATCAAAATATTTTTATTCTTAAGTGATGATGAGGGTGAGCCAGGAGATGAAGAAGATGAAGAGGAAGAGGAGGATGATGACGATGATGAGGACGACGACGGTGATGGGGATGAGGACGACGATGACGAGGAGTTAGATGATGAGGAGGTTGAAGAGGAAGAGGAAGAAGAGGACGAGGAAGACGACGAAGAGGAGGAGCAAGATCAAAATGCTGCCAGAATGGTAATACGGATCAGGGTGCTCTTTTTAACCCTTTCATTGTCACTGAGAGCAATAGATGTTTAACCAATTTTTTTGAATGATGCCCACCATGTTTACATTAGCTTTAAATGTGACATTGTTTGACTGATCCGTCACTTTGCTTTTAGTTTTTCACACCACCATCAGCACCACGACCACCCGATGTCTCATCCTTTCTCAGCTTCCCATCTCCAGATAAACTGCTAAAGCTTGGAGCCAAAAGAGCAACACTGATTGAGCAACAGGTGAACAGAACAGTTTAACTCGATATGCAGTAGTAAAACAGGAGGGAATACATCACCATTGCAGTCCTAATAAAGCAAATCTCTTCTTGTGGGTGTCTCCAGGTGGATGTAAGCGATGCAAGGAAAACGGCTGAGGCTTTTCTCAAAATTGCTTCTGTGTACAAAGAGGATAATAATGAAGTTAAGAATGCAGTATTGGAAAGTGTCGGTAAGTTTTTTGTGAAGTACTAGAAACCTCAAGCAAGTTCTTATACTATTTTAGTTTATCAAAACAGCTTCAAAATATCATTCAACCATTTTTTTTCTCAGTCACTAAAGTCCTATTTATTTTTCTTTTCACAGATGCCCTGCTTAGAAAAGTCTTTTCTTCTTCCCTCCAAGGTTATAATTTTGTGTCCACTTTGCTAGTTTTGCTGGGACTCATTAAGGTGAACATGCAACGACTACCTTACTTTGATAGATTTGACCTTAAGTCACCAGTACTGTTGGTTGACTCAGTGCAAAATGTCTTAATACAAAAAACACAACTTATTTGCATTTTTTAGATGAAATAAAACAGATTTTTTTTTTCACTTTTCATCATGTCAGAGTGAGGACAAAGTGAAGCCTGTGCTGGTCGTAGAAGGTCACCTGCAGGCCTTAGAGCATGCTGTACGACAGGACTACTTCCCCAAAGAGAGCGTGGCTGTGCTGGAGGCCTTCATGTCCCGGTAAGGGCCTGACAGAATGAGCCAATCAGCAGGCACCTTCCAGGTATAAAACATCGAACAATACTTACCAGGAAAAAAAAAGCATCTACTGTATATGATGAATGCGTCAAACAGCATGTGTGGCGTAACTGCTTTTAATTTTGCTTTGATGTTTATGCCTCCTATTCCTATAACACAATTTCAGACTCACCCATTTAATTTCACAACAGAAAGATTAGGAAAAAAAAGCCAGAGAAGAGTGCTCTGACATCCATTGACATATTTTCATGTGATCTGTCATTATATGATGAATGTGCTCACATAATACTAAAGAGTTTGATATCATCCCTAGCAACAAAGTTTTGGAATCCTGTGGCTCTTCTCGACACAAGCTTCTATCCACCTTGCAGAGGACACGTTCTGAAAGCTGAGGAAAAAAATGATTAAAAAAACTTGGATGACTTTAGGGAACTGGCACACATTTACTCAGATTTACATCAAAGGTGTAACATAGGGGTCCAGGTAATTATGACTGGACTTCTTTCAACCTGGATTCTTGTTGAGGCACTCACTTGGAATGGACATGCAGTATTTTGTTGCCTAACACTTAGACATCATACTTTTTGTAACCTTTTGTGTATTTAAAGGACAAGAATATTGTACTGTGTACTTTGCGTTATTGAATAAATTGAGTTGTTTCCATTTGATGTTTGGAATATAGATTTGCATCGTTTTCTTCCCGTCAAGGTAAATTGAGTTTGTATTTTAAAGCCATTGATTAGTCATGTGAAATGTGCAAATCCCACTGCCATCTTAGAGTATCTCAACTTTCTAACTGGACAGAAAATGTAAAACCATGGTGTTAATTTGCAGTTGGGGGTGCAGGGATCAGGGGTCACAAGAAAAAGAATTTACCAAAGACTCGCTTACCCATTGGACTCTTGACTGGTGAACATGCTGGAAGTGAAATTTTGAAAGGTTGCCAGCTATATTTGCATTGTCTTTTTTCCCCCAAAGAATATATATATAGTTTTTCTATTTTTTTTATTTTATGTGAAAGAAGCACCCTACATGAAGGTAAGTCTTTTTATTTTTTAAACATTTGCTTTGAGTATTCTCAAAATTTGAAATGTGAAAAAAATGACTATTTTGATGAACTTAGCAGTGAATCCAACAATTTTGTAAAACATTGCCCATTTTTTTATTCTGTAACATTATCTTTAGATATTTGGAATCTATATGTAATTGGTTTTAATGTGAACACCTTCCTGGCACAGATGCTTGACCTTCCTGCTGCCATTTTTCTGGGGATACTTGCACTCATAGCAAAAGTGGAAGCTGGCAAATGTCCTCGAATGTGCATTTGTGACAAGACCAAGCTCACAGTAGCCTGTGTTGGCAAGAACCTCACTGAGGTTCCCCAAAGTATTGACGAGGTAAGAAAATAAATCTTCCAATTTGCCTGATCACACACTAATAATCCAAAATACAAGTTTTTCAATAACCTTAATAAAACAATGCAGTCTATTGAAGGATAGGAACCTCATCTTACCTCCGGATATGATTTGCGATACAAAACTTATGATAATTATCTCACAACAATTCTCAAACTGGTCAGTAAATGAACATTCAATATTTTATTGCACAAGTATTAATGAGAAATAAATTCTAAATGGGAAAAATTGTCATTTTTTGCATTGTCGAGCACAATCTCAAAAAGTTGTCTCCCTCACAATCAATGAGTAAATTTCACTGTGATATTTGTGTAAATAGAGCAACTTGATAGAATAGCAGCATTATAACATTGACAATGATAGATGTCCAACTCTTTTCAGATGAGAAAAGTGGCTTTAAACCAGTATCACACTGATTATAGGATTGTTTTTGGTCCAAATACACCATTGAAATTGGCACCTGTATCAGAGAGTGTTAAGAAATAAAGTGCTGAACAAGTATCGACATATGGATAGATTCTCACTCCCTTACGGTCGATGAAATTTTTTATTGAGGTCTCTAATCTGATTTTCACTGTTTGCAATCAGGCCCATGCCCTATCGTAATGATGTAATGTTGCATACAGATTACAGTCAAATTGGACCTGAGGAATAACAACATGCAGGTTCTGCCAAGAGGAGGATTTGTCCACACCCCTTATCTCACTCATCTAAACCTACAGCGAAGCAACATCGTCAAAGTGAAGGAAGGGGCTTTCCGCATGCTGGGCCGAGTGGTCTCCTTAAACCTGGCTTACAACAAAATTGACATCTTATACCAGGCAAGAGAATCTGATCAAGTTTGTGGCATCCTTTTCTAATAACATGTTTTTCCTCCACCTTTGCTTTTGTAGGAGTCTTTTGATGGTCTCTCTTCTCTGAAGGAGCT